>NW_027316500.1:17452934-17587934 GCF_026437365.1 Eucyclogobius newberryi | reverse complement strand
AAGTTGCAACAGGAACAAGCTGATCATTGGCTGTCCTCTGTGAAGCCATTGTAAAGACAAATTGGGGGAAAAGCACACGGGAGGTTGCCATAGAGATTGCAAATATGGCAAACAGGGATTTCTACGGATTACTGCATCACTGCACGATCCTGGTTTTACAGTCAGCCTGTATTGGTTGCACTTTCATTGTAGAATTCTATAGTTTTCTTTGCTCTTTATATGTTAATAGTATAACCTTTATTGCTAACCACAGATACTAGACTTGAATTGAAATACACCCCAGGTCTATTTTTTTTTCAAAGATACAAGAAGGTTGTTTATACCACAGCACAACTCCTGATCTGAACAATACATCACACTTTCTGAGGAAGGTCTGAAGAAATTGAAACCAGCCATTAAAAAATAAAATCTTATCTCATCAGTAGCTGTAAAATGGGCCCTTCAGTTCCTGGAAAAATGCATGTATTTTACGACATCATAAACATCTAGAACCTTCCTGTGTTATCAAGATGTGAGCGTGTGTACAAGCTTGTAATCACTGATTACATGCAATTTCTGTAGGTGTGTCTCTTTGCATTCCTCATTCCATTTGCAGACTTTAGATGAGACATTTCTGCGTGTATTTTTGCCTCTGCTGGAGACAAACTTACAGCTCCATCTGGTGGAACATTTTTGTCACTTATTGTAAGCTATTTTCAAGGATTAAGCATTTCAAATTTTTACCATTATTGTATATAAGAAGGAATGAAGTAAAGCCACCTTGGGTCTGTTTAAATCTATACATTCTATTGTGTGGAACTGTCAGAAGAGGCACTCCCTTAAGAGAGGTATTGACTTAGTTTCCAGTAATTTGGTGGTCTAGACCTGGGTGCTGGGTACATAGAACGTGGACCTATATGGTAGTGCTTAGGTGACTTGACTGTTGACTGGTTGGTGCCGATAACCCTGCAGTGGAGTTCTGAGTCAGAGACACTGGTTTCCAGCAAAGACCTTTTTTTTACCTGGCAACTCAGAGGAAGTGGTGGAGCTGAAACCGACAAAAGCATCTGAGTTACTCTTACCTGATTCCTTATCATATCACTGATGTGTTTATTATGGTAAGTCATAGTAAATTTGTCCCCAGACAGGTAAATATGCTTTAGATTTTGAATTGCTTCTGCCCTGTGTGCCATGCATTCAAATATGCCATAATTGTAGGAAATGCAATAGAGCCTCCTACTGGTTAAACAGTGGCATTACGTGCATTTAGATATTACCTCCTGTCCTGACTGTACTGACACATGATCCGATGCACGTGTATTAAGCTGTAATAACAAATTGCTATTTGTTCCTCAAAAATCATTTGCACTTCACAAAATAAGAAGAATGCTGCAACTTAAACAAAAAACAACAATAAAGCATTTGCACACTTCACCCGTATGATATGCTTGGCTGGAACAAAATAAAGCTGTGGAATGATAAATGTTGAGTAGATGATTGTATTCGACACAGTCACTCACCAATGTCCAATCCATTCTTAGCACAACTGCAGACCTGAGGTGCCACCAGCAGAGGGCGGAGTTTTATATGACCAAGTACTGAAAATAAGCTGGGGCTGGGCTGCATTGGACTTTTGCCTGGAGCACGTCATCAGTGAGATTTTTTTTTTATCCATTCCCCACGACAGCCCGCAGGACGTATCGACTGACTCCTGGTGTCGGCTGGTCTTACAGATCAATGTATCGCTGAAGACAAAGGGCGAGCAGTGAGAAGCAGGTGGGATTTAGTTCACACACAGTCCTTCTATTCAGAGAAGCCATTGTGCCATGAGATGTTGGTATGAAGAGCATTATAGAGTTTTCAACAGGCGTCAGTCTCCCAATCTGAAGTCACATTATTCACTATAGGTGCAAGTGTAATATATAAACTATAGGATTATATCTGGACGTATAGGTAATGATATATTACTTTATGTTGGACAAAAGAGTAGAATGTCACACATGGATGGGAGGAACAGACAAGGAACAAACTCCCCAAACTAGAGACACACTGACAGGTTTTACACGACAGAATCGAAATACATTTAGTATGAATTGTTGACACTGTAGTAATGAATAATACAGTGCAACAGACGCAGCTCAGTGTTGCACCTGCACTGAAGAGTTGAGTCATTCTCACTCCTCTGTTTAAAGAACACAGTTAGCTGCTTCATGCAAACCGCGACCACTGCCTTTTTATCACATTTAAATTGAGTTTGCCACCACAATCCTTAAAAATATAGATCATTTGCTTTGAATATGTTGTGATATACAAACAAGAATAGTGGACAAAATGGTCCTTCACTGACAGTGTGGGAAGAGGGGCGTGCCCACACTGGAAGAGAATGACATGAAGAATTTAAAATGTTATGTGCTAAGCTCTTTTCTGGTGGAAAATGGTTTACCCACAACTTCCAGAAATCAAAATATTTCAAGCCAATCCTATACTCTTAATGAATGAAGTTAGTGTTTTCTCTACAATATTGAATACTGCTTTGCACACACACACACACACACACACACACACACACACACACCCTTCTTTTCGGCAAAGGAAGCCACTGGTTTTAAATATAACCTCCAGTTTTGTCCAGTTCTCATGACTCTGTGCTTTTGCGGGTCAGTTTCTCAGGCTCGCTCAGTCCGTTCACAAAGTCTGGTCTTTTAGAAGTCTATACAAAGGAGGAACATGCATTTAAAACAAAGGGAGGGAGCACCATTCGATTTGATGCTGTGCTCTAAAAAGGCCAGTCATTTGGAGAGTTCTGTAGAGGAAGCGTGGTTTTGATGAGTCAGTCGTACGTCTTTCTCTGCTCAGCTCTAGCATTCTACTTCCCTCTGTCATCCTTACCTCCGCCATTCATTCTCTATATTGAGTCTTTTTCTATTGTGTTTTGCTTTAAAAATGTTCGGCCTTGAGAGCTTGTATCTCAGTGTTGTTGTGTGTTGCTTATGACTGGTACGCTCAGAAATGTGTGTGGGAGACAGATGGCTTCCTCCAAAAGTGATTAAAAGCATTCCTTCTCTCTCTCTCTTTCTGCTCTTTCTGTTTCTTTAGATTTCCAGTAAAGGCTAAACTAAGGGATGAGAACTGGACCAGGATGAAGTGGCTGTAGCTGGTAAGTGAGAAAATGTGTCTTTTCTTGGTTCATAAAAGTCTGTTTATGGGTTGCTTTTAGGTGATGCAGAGTATTTGAACAGCCCTAACACGTCACCGTGCTGAATGAAATCATTATGTGTTATTTTATCTCGTTTTCACTGTGAAGGGCCATATATTTGTCCTAGTTTGTGGAGGAAATATGTTAGTTTTCAGATAAATGAGGTGATCTGTAGGTCTATCGTACTTTAAAACTGTTTTGTTGCTTTTGTGTGCTAGCTTGTGTCTTCTTCACAAAGATGGAAACTGCATATGACGTCATGAAACTGTAGTACTCTGTAATACTACTATTACTTTTATTGTATTAAACCTTCAGTGTTGAAACTGACCTGTGACCACATCCTCAAATTATAAAAGTGAAACTTGGCACAGGTGGGTGGACTGTCTAAAAATGTACTCAAGTAAGAGTAAAGTTGTTTCAAACATAGTATTACTCAAGTACAAGTTCACTGTAGTAGTTTTGGACGTAACGTAATTTGAAGTTAATGTAATTGGAAGGACAAAACATTGAAAATACCAGATTTTGTGCATCATTTAAAGGATAAACTCAAAAAACGAAATCATCTGAAAGAAACACAAATGTTTAAATAATTCATATTGTCAACATAAAGCTTTTGTAACTTGTAGAAAAACTAACTCGAGTAGTACAATTTCTAGAAAATGTTAATGTAACTGTAACTGAGTAAAACCCACCTCTGTAAATGAATCATTTGTTCTATTATCCTGAGCACACACATACTAAGTCTCTGGGTCAACCGCTTGGCCTGTCGAAATTATTTTAGTAGATACCTAGATAAGATATTATGAAACGTTTTGTAATGTGCAACAAATACTACCACTGTTACTAATACTATTTGACAAGTCACACTACTGCTATGACTATTACAACTACAATTTAGATTTTGACTTCTACCACTACTAAAAATGTACCAGTTTTACGTAATACTAGTTGTTCTTTTACTCACTTATGGAAAGGCTTTTAAGGATCATTACATCAGGTTACTGTCCCATAGAGACATGTCCAATTTCACAGGGACTTTACAGTAAACGTGTGTGTGTGGGTCGGGGTGCAGCGATACAGTCACTTTTGGTATCATGCATTTCCACCGCTGTAGAAGAGTCAGAGCAGTGCAGCGTGGGTAGTGAGGGAGGGTGGAAGCTTGAGTTGACTCAGCACGTTGTTACCAGGCAGAGAAAAGCTGAGCTCTAGCTCCACCTCAGTTTAATTTAGCTGTAGCTAAAACAGAAAGCACAGACTTACAGCAATTCAATTCAATGTATTTTGGTAAAGCCCAAAATCACAACAGTAGTGGTGACCCCACAGGGCACAGTAAAGAAGCAGATTAACCAACATTCACAGGAAATGAACAAATGGATAAATGTCCCAGCAGCGCTTGTCCTTCGACCTGCCTTCTCAGCAAGGAGGAACCCAGGCCTGAGCCAGGACTGAGCCAGGCCTGAGCCAGGACTGGACCAGGACTGAACCAGGACTGAACCAGGACTGGACCAGGACTGAGCCAGGACTGAGCCAGGACTGAGCCAGGACTGAACCAGGACTGAACCAGGACTGAACCAGGACTGGACCAGGACTGAGCCAGGACTGAGCCAGGACTGAGCCAGGACTGAGCCAGGACTGAGCCAGGACTGAACCAGGACCGAACCAGGACCGAACCAGGACCGGACCAGGACCGAACCAGGACCGGACCAGGACCGGACCAGGACCGGACCAGGACCGAACTAGGACCGAACCAGGACCGAACCAGGACCGAGCCAGGACTGAACCAGGACCGGACCATGACCGGACCATGACCGGACCATGACCGGACCATGACCGGACCAAGACCGGACCAGGACCGGACCAGGACCGGACCAGGACTGGACCAGGACTGGTCCAGGACTGGACCAGGACTGGACCAGGACTAAACCAGGATGGACAGGCTGCAGATGGTCCAGGACTGGACCAGGACTAAACCAGGATGGACAGGCTGCAGATGGTCCAGGACTGGAGAGCCGATAGCAACTGTGGAGTCAGAAACACAGAGACTTGGTCCTTGCAGAGTTCAGGCTGAGGATGTTCTGGTTCAAGGGAAATGTTCTTTAATCAAGCCCAACTTTATACTCTTCAACTGTAAAAAAATGAATATCTTAGTCTTAAGTCCTCCTATCTCATGTAGATGGTGCAGATTCTAACAACTCTTTTTCAGGAGTTCAACCTTACACAAAAAACATTTCAATATTAGATAAACATGTTGTTATCTTCATTTTTATAGTGTGTTCAAATTCACTTAGGATTTTTTTTTACAATCTGATGATCCTTGATAAGAATTGTGAGTCAGTTTATGAACAAAAAAGAAAAAATATTATATAAGCAAAATCATTGTTACTAACATTAGAAACAAAATATAACAACATTTTACCTAATATCTTGAAGTCTGGCTCATACTACAGCTTCCAGTACTTTAGAGTAGGCTGGATAATAATAAAAAAATACTTGGATTTAGATATTAGATTTGCAATATATGGTTAAAAAGTAAATAAACTGAAGAACTAATACAGAAATTACATGCATTTCAGAACATCTTTGTTGCGGTCTAAACTATAGGTACAAGAGTTTTCTATAAAAAGGCAAGATATTTTGTTCTTTGCTGAGGACATTATTTAAATAATTGTGGCCTTTACGATTTGATAATTGCGCCAAACTTTGGCTGACCAGAGTTCACTGTTACAAACGCCGTCCGATGAGAGTGCCAAGTGTTTAGTGCACTTGGCACTCTCATGTGCAAAAAAATAAACAACAAAAAAGATAAGATCACCTTTATTTGTCCCACACGGGGGAAATTCCTGTGTTGCAACACAGATTGGGCACTAGTCTGATTTCAAAATTAAATTTTACTGACATGAAAGACTGAAACTATAGTGACTTAATAATATTATAAAGACAGGAGTCTAGATGCTCGCAGTTATTAATGAAAACATGATTCCTTTTCAGATTGTAATAGTTCCTGGACCTTGTTTTCAGCGTGCATACAGAGTCACCACCAGCAGTAGCCCATGACATACTATGTAGAAGGAGAATTGCTTTATTGTTTGGGTTACAATCGTTTGAAATAAAGTGCTGCTTATGATCAGTCTTACTAAATGTGTTTTTTTAATTAAAACAACTCTTGATCTCTCGTGTGTGTGTGCGTGCGTGCGTGCGTGCGTGTGTGTGTGTGTGTGTTAAAAACAATTAGTAAAAAAAAACAAGGCCTGAATTGATCTTGGGTTGCAATGCTTTTTATGATCCACTAGATGGCGCCAGAACTCTAGATTAAAGGACACTGTTGCTCCGTCTTCACCGCTGGGCACAACTCTCCTGGCCTCGTGTCTTTAATGCGCTTTAACTTACACATTGTATTAATTAGGACAAAAAAAATAAATCACAAATTCTTCCATAACACACTTTTTGACCTTTAGACTTTATTAACCTTATTGTTACAGATGTTTACGGTGGTTTGAGAATTTGGCTGTTTTGACCAGCTTTACGTGCTCGGTTTATAAACCTGTTTACAGAAGTTGTTTCTGTTTCTTTTTTAAAAATCATATTTTGGATAAATTAAATTTGATCTTATTGATTCATTTAAAAACGTGTCTAAGACTTATTTTTGGTTGAGGTTATCACAATCAAAATAAAAAATGGGTCACACCTGGCCGTAAAATCTAAAAGTATTCTTAAGACTGTTCTGATTATAAATCCACAAATGTATTCATTGGGCACGTTTGGAAATAATAGATGCTCCTTTAAATAGGTTTGTTCGACATTGGCAATATACTTATTATGATATAGTGTGTGTTTGAGCAGAATTATCCAATGTAACAGACACAAAATAGCCGAAGCTCATTGCTGTCCCACTTGATCAAAACCAATATTTACGCCACGAAACGTTTCAGTAAGTCTCAGTAAGTCTGTGTCTGTCTCTTCCCGGGTCTGAAGTCACGTTTGCGACGGCCTGTGTGACCTACTGTTTAAAAGAAAAAGGTTTTCTGTGACCAACAAACTGCGCAAACAACAAAACAGCAACAAAAAAACAAAACAAAAAAACTAAAGAAAAGGGACCTATGCCTAAAACATTGTTTTACACATGGTTTTGTCGGGTAAAATGTCTTGTTTCAGGAGTTTCAAGCGTAGGATTTATTAGCATTTTGCAGGTGGGCAGCGACCGAATATAAACAAACAAACAAGTGGGCTCCTCATTAAAATGTCAAGGCCGAAAGTGCTTCCTCAGCGCGCTGACATTCACGGTGCGCTTATTTTAACCGACGTAAAAAAACACTATTTCCTATTGTGGGCACCGAGGATCGCGTGGATCCACCCGCCCCACACTTCCACATGGATTTACTCCAGGACAAGAATATTGCCTTATTATCAATCAATCAATCAATCTAGTCCATCAAAAGGTGTATAATACTGTTTTTAAGGCTCATTTCAGGCACGCCCTTCAATCACATTTTCCCCAATACAAGATTCAATTGAGTTTAAATTAAGAACAAACATAATATTTTCAGTTTCTTTGAAGAGACTTTCACATCTTTAGTGCTTTACTGCGCGCGTCTGAGTCAGATTGTACTTGCGGTCGTGTCATATTCACAGCGGGCTCATTTCATTAGAAAGACGGGGTTAAATGTTTTGTTGTTGAAAGGCAATGTGATAATAGGCTAATATTAATAGTAAAATGATAATAATAATAATCAACCTTAAAATGATTGCGGTAAAAAATAAAGAATTAGCATGCTTGGGTTTTGATTTTTGATAAATCACACACTTAAATGTTTCAGATCATCAAACCAATTTGAATAATTCAGCCAACACAAGAAAACATGAAATTCAGGTTTTAAGTTATATGTTTATGGGTAATTGAACCTGATAAATGTTTGGGCCACACTTTGCAGACACCAGATGATTGTGATAACATGGTGTCGGTTTCATCACTCTAGTGTCACTTTGACCCACTTCTTATTTCAGAATTGTTTTAACTTGGCCATAATTGGGGGCGTTTTCAGACTCACATTTATGAAGTCTGGTCATTGTCCTGATGCAGCAGAACACACGAGTGCCTGAGCTGGAGGGGAAACGAGTGGTGCAAGTCCTGATGTAGCAAAGCCTCAAACATCACAGCACCAGGTCTGAGTGTAGTGGGCCTGATGTTCTTCTTCAGTTAGTTTTACACCGGGTGAAATGAAGCCTTAAGGCCAGAGAGTGCTGCAGAGCTTCTTATGTGACCTCCTGAACAAGTGCACAGTTGGAAAGATTTTAGGTTTTTCATTTGTTCTCTTCATTATTAAATTACACTTTCTAATTGAGATTGTGTAGCTCACTGCACTAGGAGTGGTGACCAGGCCTATTTTTTAATCTTGAAAATGTAGAATTAAATAGGCTACATTGCATTGTCAGAGAAAGATTAAGGTGTTTTTAGGTTTATGGAAACAGTAGTAAACAAAAATGTCATTATTTTATACTTTACAAATGCAATTTCAATTTTGCTGCACATTTTGCTTGATAAATTTCTGCATCGTTCTGATTCTTTCCATCCAGCCGCCTTAAAACGAGCCTGAAGCGTTTAGTCACAGAGCACGTAGACTCACTGGTCAGTGTTAGTCACCCGCTGGAGGGTGGTCGTCACCGTGTGCGGTCGGCCACTTCCTGCACTCGACATTTAAAAAGATATGAAAAGCATTATTAGCCCGACGATAATTACTATTGTTTAGAGTAAAAACTGAGGTCAAAGGCAGATTATTTGTTGGGATGAAGATTCTATCATTTAGTTTTTGTAAAGTGTAATTATTAATGTGCTGAAAATAGTTTTGGAACATCTGGCACTTTTCATAAATCTGGCAAAACTATCGCACAAAACTATTAACTTCAGTTGCAAAACAGTTCAGAAGAATCTGACTTTGCAAATACAACTGTGTTTAAAATATAGACAAAATCATCAGATTTAGAAACTTATCTCAGCGTCATGGAGACACAGCCGTATGTGTGAGAGTTTGAGATGTTTCTGTTGCTTTGAGAGTTTGAGATGTTTCAGTTGCTTTGAGAGTTTGAGATGTTTCTGTTGATGTTTCAGTTGCTTTGAGAGTTTGAGATGTTTCAGTTGCTTTGAGAGTTAGAGATGTTTCTGTTGCTTTGAAAGTTAGAGATGTTTCAGTTGCTTTGAGAGTTTGAGATGTTTCAGTTGCTTTGAGAGTTTGAGATGTTTCAGTTGCTTTGAGAGTTTGAGATGTTTCAGTTGCTTTGAGAGTTTGAGATGTTTCAGTTGCTTTGAGAGTTTGAGATGTTTCAGTTGCTTTGAGAGTTTGAGATGTTTCAGTTGCTTTGAGAGTTTGAGATGTTTCTGTTGAGATGTTTCAGTTGCTTTGAGAGTTAGAGATGTTTCTGTTGCTTTGAGAGTTTTGAGATGTTTCTGTTGCTTTGAGAGTTAGAGATGTTTCTGTTGCTTTGAGAGTTAGAGATGTTTCTGTTGCTTTGAGAGTTAGAGATGTTGCTTTGAGAGTTTGAGATGTTTCAGTTGCTTTGAGAGTTTGAGATGTTTCAGTTGCTTTGAGAGTTTGAGATGTTTCTGTTGCTTTGAGAGTTTGAGATGTTTCTGTTGAGATGTTTCAGTTGCTTTGAGAGTTAGAGATGTTTCTGTTGCTTTGAGAGTTTTGAGATGTTTCTGTTGCTTTGAGAGTTAGAGATGTTTCTGTTGCTTTGAGAGTTAGAGATGTTTCTGTTGCTTTGAGAGTTAGAGATGTTGCTTTGAGAGTTAGAGATGTTTCAGTTGCTTTGCGAGTTTGAGATGTTTCAGTTGCTTTGAGAGTTAGAGATGTTTCTGTTGCTTTGAGAGTTAGAGATGTTTCTGTTGCTTTGAGAGTTAGAGATGTTGCTTTGAGAGTTAGAGATGTTTCAGTTGCTTTGAGAGTTAGAGATGTTTCAGTTGCTTTGAGAGTTTGAGATGTTTCAGTTGTTTTGAGAGTTTGAGATATTTCAGTTGCTTTGAGAGTTAGAGATGTTTCAGTTGCTTTGAGAGTTTGAGATGTTTCTGTTGCTTTGAGAGTTAGAGATGTTGCTTTGAGAGTTAGAGATGTTTCAGTTGCTTTGAGAGTTAGAGATGTTTCAGTTGCTTTGAGAGTTTGAGATGTTTCAGTTGTTTTGAGAGTTTGAGATATTTCAGTTGCTTTGAGAGTTAGAGATGTTTCTGTTGCTTTGAGATGTTTCTGTTGCTTTTGAGATGTTTCTGTTGCTTTGAGAGTTAGAGATTGTGAATCTGTTGTGTGTTCTGTGTGTGTTCTGTGTCTTTGGTCACTGGTCCTAGAGTGTGTAGTTTTTAGGTGGACAGAGTGTAAAACATGCAAAGAACGTGTTACAAGTGTGATCTGTGTTTAAATAGTTCATCTTTGTGTTTTAGGTCCTACAGAAGTTTGTAGTTCTGGTTTGAGGGTTAAGGCTTGAAAATGGATATAAGCTGGTGCCAAAAGTGTTTCATCCTTCAACATTTCAAAGTTCCATATTTTTTCTGACATTACAAAATAGCTGGAAATTAGTCCTTTATGTTTCGTTTCCGTTTTTATATTTAGCAATGATCCTCCTCCATCGTCAGAGCGGCAGAAATGTCACTTTGTGTACTGTTTGCTGCATTTCCTGATGTTCCACACTTTGCTGGCATGACATTTACAACAGCTGAGCACGACCTTTGAACTTCTACTCTCAATTATGTATCTGAATCACAAAGTTTGGCATCTGTTTTAAAAAAAAAAAATGTATTCAAACATAAAACAGTGTGAATGTTGAAGAGAGGGAAAGGGTTCAGGCGAGACGACGTGTGGGCTGGACCTGTCTCCACATTTGGAACTGTCGCAAACACAAAAACAGCACGTTAAATGTCAACGGCAGCATCTCCTTCAATAGTAAAGACGGGCCTGAAAGCCACAGGCCTACTCTCACTTTTGGTTTTCAGATGCTCATAACAGACAACTTGTTATTTCATCGTATAACTAAATATTGTGCCTGATTAAACACTGCTGGATTCACATTGGCAGATCTTACTGTTTATTATCTTTCATATATGTGTCATTTGCACCACAAATGCACCATCTACTTATAACAACGAATGACTCAAATACATAACGTAATCTGGATGTATTAAAGCTGAAAACATGCATTTGTATTGTGAGGGGGTCTCACCTCTACACAGATCTGACCCGGAACTTGCTTGTCTCATGGAGATCGAGATGTTTAATGTCATACTGTGGAACATTTTAGGCAAAGCAATAGCATTCGCATTGAGACTTTAAGACTTGAAGTTACTCAGCACACAATATGACATCATTTTGCAATATATAATGAACTAACAATAACAATATAATTCATATAAAAAGTACTTTTATGTAAATGAAAGTGTGTAGTGACCCTTATGTGACTTCATTTCAGTTTTCATATCCACACTCCAGAGCGCATTTGCAGCTGTCGTAGAAAGGAACCACTTTCTTGATTGAAAAAAAAAGTGTATAAAGTGGTAAAAATGTACCTTTATCTATTAGGATCTTGAGTGAAGCATTTTTACACAAATAATTATCTCTGGTGCAATTGTCCCTGAAATCACTTTACCTGCTCTTTATTCTGTCCGTCTGTCAGAGCCATGCATTGTACATAATCTGGTAGGTTTAAGTTGAATTTTAAAGTTTCCCATCTTTTACTTTATTGCATGTTTTTATTCTCCTGCCGTTCTTTAGCCGTGCATCGCCGGGACAAATAAAGCTTATCTTATCTTCCACCCACTCTCAAATTTAAAAGATCTAATGAAATAAAACATAAAACATGTCACCTTCCTCCACCAAAACCCTTCTTTTTAATGTATTTGTTGTGTGTGAATCGTCTCTCACATAATGCGTGTCCGGTGTTGAACGTATGTAGTCGTTCAACACGTCCGCAGTGACTCACACTCAGCGCTCCGGAAGAATGGCCTCCGGAGGTATCTCGACCCGGCAGATGAACATTTATTATGGGCTCATGTCACTGTAAAGACGCACAATAAGACCACTGTTGACTGCCAAAAGTCTACCATTCAGCCACAGTTATTTAATCTAATGTTTTTGGACTCTGTCTGTTTTTGGAGGGAACTGGTGCAGACTCTGACGACTTATCAAGCATGTCGCAATCTCACTGGAAAGAAAAGTGCTCTGTAATTACCTTGTCAAATCGTTTACTGTTTTTTTATTTTATTTTGACTTTTCCCAGTGATTTTATGTGGGCTTGGGAACAGGACAAAAGGGCACTGCTCGCAGCCTTTTGGCAGAATGATTGTTTTAGACCGTCATGTGGTAATAATGAAGAGTCAGTCATCACTTTGACAGCTTTTCTCAGCTGTAACATTAAACACATGTTGATGTCTTATTATTATTATTATTATTATTATTATAGCTTTATTTAACCTGGAGGCCCTGTTGAGATTCAGAACCATGAGAGTCCTGGAGTGAAAATATATATTTGTATTTACTCATAATGTGGCAGTATGGTCTATGCCACTTGGGGCTTTTCCTATTGGCTAATTGCTATGGCCATTGACTAATAAAATCCGTTTTGTCATTCATTCTCTGACCTACGCCCCTGGATCCTTGGGTGTTGATCCACGTACCTCTGCTCTCCAGGCAGTTTTTGTCCTTTCGTAAATAAGATTTGATCATGTAGTTTCACTCATAATAGTTTCTGTGGTTCACCTGGCGCTGCTTTCTTAACGCTCCGATGGGATCTCTGCTGCCTCGGGATTGTTGTGGTCCCGCCCTCGACGGTGGGGCAAAAGAGACTCTGCAGGCGCCAAGTACTGTAAAAAGTATTCAATAGGAAGAGATAACTGTCCAAAAGTGATGTTGTCCTTTGTTCTCAGACTCCCAGAGGAGGCAGAAGTGCGTTAACGCTGCGAGGCCAGTTCAGACTCGCTGCTGTGACTCCTATATGTTTGTGATTTCTATACAAACGTCTTTTGATTCATCCCGATCACTTTATATTGACTGTGCCTGTGATGTGTGCAGAGGTTTTTCACATTAAGATTGGATCTTACATAATCTAAAACAGGTTTAATTTACATTACTGATGCAACATTTCTATCTATTGAAGTACATTTTTTTTTTTTTTTTAAACAAATCGTTCCTTTTTTACTTCCTCTTCAAATATTATTCATGATTGTTTTGGAGTTTGACCAAACATCGAAATTCGCTTTCTTTTACAAGTTTAGCTTTATGTAATCAAACTGTATAAATGTAAAAGTGATGATATTATCATATAAACAGCCAGAGCTAGATTGAACTGAAATTATTCTTTTTTTTTTAGACTAATTGGGACAGACATGCCGGACTAAACGTTCTCAGGATGATGACGATTTTAGTTCTTACGATGACATTGTGACCTGAATAATCACAGTTATCGTTAAACCGAACGATCTCCACATTCCACACACACATTACATCAACATTGGGACTAAACTGACTGAGACCAAACCTGAACCTGGACTAGACTCGGACAAAACCAGGAAAAGGACCGAACAAACTGAACTGGGCTCAGTGTGATTGTAGTTGAACCAGTAATTGTGGAATTTATAATTTGATTCGAACACATTTAAAGTCACTCTTCTATTCAAGCGTTTAATGACAAAGACCTGAGAATTGTGGTGTACTTTCAGTTTGCCACAGGGCGTTACTCAACAAAACTACAGTCATATAATGTACAAGACACAAACTCTTAAAAACCAGCGTTTCGACGTTTTCTCACATCCTCATAGCCTTTTCAGATCCTTGTTTACTTCCCTGTTGACTTCCTCTGAGGGGGAAATATCCACCGTGTCTGTGACGAAGGACCCGCCCCGTTTCTGCCAGGTGCCTGATTGACAGGTCGAGTAGCCAATCACGCGTTAGCATAGGCAAGTTAGGTTGAGGATGCTACGTGTTTGCAGAGTTTTAGTTGTTTTCCCCCACATCGTGTAGAGCTTGTGGTTGTTGTTTGGTGTGCGTGATAAAAAGTGAGTATTTGTTAGAAACGAAAGTAGACATAGACACACCATTTGTTCCATGAGTGTATAAAGTGTTGCATGCCATTCGAATTGTTTAATAGTGTAGTTAAAGTTATATATTTACCTTGTTCTGTATTTGTGAATGCTAAGTGCCTCGAGCTAAGCGCTAGCAGCAGTAGCTACGACGGAGCTCATGTATATTTGTGCATTATATGTTATTGTTTTACCGATTTTATTATAATTTATGTTCTCCTTGTTTATATTACAGAACCACACACGTATTTACATAATCAATAACTGCTCTGTAAATACCAACCACCAGTATTATTTGACTAAAACCTTTAATAAAGAGAAAACCCTGGATCATCTCTCCCAGTGCATTCTTGCCAATGCCCCCTGGCGGTCACAACCCGTATGAAACCAGAAAATTAGCTCTCCCCAAAACAAATGGTGCCGAAACCCGGGATAAGTGTGGCCACCGTGGAATAAATAGAGATGTATTCAGACCAGAGTCACCTTCTACACGATGCAGGTGCTCGGCCACGCCGAGACAGAAGACCACCTGTTTGGATGCAGGACTACGTGTCCACCCCTGCACAGCAAGCTGCTCTCAATGCATATGAGCAGCAACAACCATATCCCAGCGTGGAGAGATCGGTGGGGAGAATTGCCAGGACGACGTCTCTCACACCTCCACAGCCTGCTGACTGGAGTGAACTAGAAGGAGCCAGAGCTATGGATCCATATGCTGCTGAATATTCCCTGCGTTTACCTGTAAGTACACCAGTCACGCCCAGGCAGAGACCAGCTGCAGAAGAAACATCTGACACTCTAGCATTGTTACACAGAGTGCTTAACGACAATCATAGTATGCAAAGACAGATGATGGACATGCAAAGGCGCCTTGATGCAAGAGAGTTCTCATCCCAACGATTCATCCCGATGCCAGCCCCTGCTCCACCACAAGGCCTACGTGCACCTTTGAGCCAAGATCACAGTCAGCTTCTGCTCTCTGCTCCGCCTGCACAAGCTGTGAACTTTATGTTGCCTACATGTCCTGAGTACTGGCCACCTCCTCCCCCTCCTGTAACAGATGAGTTCATTGAGAGGCCACTATCACCGCCACCACAAAGGATGGTGTCTGAACTCACGGAGCTGCTAAGGGACATGAGAACTACCCCACAAGATCCGCCAAGGTATGTGGCAGATACACACCACTCCCCATCTCCTGTGCCGACGCCAGAGTATGGCAGCCCCTATACCCCACCAAGACGTGAGTCCGAGCACACCAGACCCCTGCCTCCTCCTAAACATGAGGTGGTGTATCGCGGCCCTAAGCCTACAATCCCTTCATTCACAAAGGGTGATCCAAGAGAGTTTGCCAGGCTCAAGGTGGCCCTGGAGAACCTTCTGCCTGAAGACGCCACTGAACGCTTTAACGTCATCTATCAAATACTGTTAGACCACTTAAAGCACGAAGATGCCTTGCTTATTGCCGATTCATATATCAACTCACAGCAGCCATATACAGACACAATGGCCAGTTTAACTGAGCGTTATGGCCAGCCCCACCAGTTAGCACTCAGGAAGATTGCTGACCTGATGGAGTCCCCAAACATAGCTCGTGGAGACACCCTGGGCTTTGAGCGTTTTGCACTGAGGGTGAGAGCGCTGGTGGGCTTGTTGGAACAGCTAGGTGAAAGTGGACAGACAGAACTCTGCTGCGGGTCACATGTGACACGTTTATTATCTAAGCTGCCACAAGATATGAGAGCTGAGTTTAAAAGGTTCCTTTACCCCATGCGTGTCACAATTCCCAGCCTTCTGCACTTCTCCGATGAGCTGAAGATACAAGAGACAGTGTTTGAGTCATTACACAGTGAAGTAAGGAGTAGCAGTGTACCCAAGTCAGCTCGGTACCGTGACAATAAGAGCAGCAGAAACACTAACATCTTTCATACAGGAAACAAGCCCAGTGATCCCCCGCCAGCAGAGCAGACAACAGTCACTCCCAAGAAGTCCCCTTTTTGCCCATATTGTGTCAATACACTACACTACCTTGACCAGTGTGGTAATTTTGCCCTGTTAACAGTGGATCAGAGAACGGCGTGGATCAAGTCTAACAGAAGGTGCTGGCGCTGCGCACGTTCACATCAGGCTGCCCAATGTCGTTTGAAAGTCACATGCCCAAAGTGCAAAGGAAAACACCTGCAGGCCCTACATGACGTTAATGCAAAGCCCTTTGAGACACCATTAAGCCCCGTCAGCTCAACCAATGAAGTTTTGTACCTTGACAGACGTTCTGGCTGCAACCAAGTCCTGTTAAAGATTAGCAGGGTGCTGCTCCGCAATGGTGAGAATTCACTAGAGATATATGCAGTGCTTGATGACGGATCAGAGCGGACTATTCTGCTTCCTGCTGCAGCCCAAACACTCAAACTCATTGGTGAGCCAGAAGACCTTGCCCTCAGAACTGTTAGACAAGACATCAAGGTTATGCATGGTGCAGCAGTGTCGTTCACCATTTCCCCTGCATTTACTGCTGAGCCACTGAGTTTAGCTGAACACACATACTCAGTGGAGGCACTCCAGCGAAAGTACAGACACCTCAGAGGTCTGCCACTCCCAGCAATGAACAGAGTACGCCCCCTATTGTTGATAGGCTCCGATTACCCTCACCTCATCACTCCAGTTGCCCCTGTGCGCCTCGGACGTCCTGGGGGACCCGCTGCTGTGAGAACAAGGTTAGGCTGGACACTTCAGGGGCCGATTAAGAATGCCAAACACCCATCTACCTCTCAGCAGTGCCTTCACCTCTCCACCATGTCATCCTCTGCTGAAATACTCCAGAATGTGGAGAAGTTGTGGCAATTAGACATCCTCCCCTATCGCAGTGAAAAGCTGGTGTTGCGATCCAGGCAGGATCAGGAAGCAATACAGCTGCTGGAGGATAAAACCACACGTGTGAACATCGATGGTGTCCAGCGATATGCCACTCCCCTCCTCAGAGTAAAGAACATGCCACAGCTTCAAGCCCCAAAGGAGGCTGTGCTGGCCAATCTTCGTAGCACAGAGAAAAGACTACTGCGAGACCCAGAGAAGGCTGCTGCTTACTGTGCAGAGATTGATAAATTAGTCAATGCTGGTTATGTGGTAAGGGCCTCGGAGGAGGAGCTGAGCAGCGCCAAGGAGTTGTGGTTCATCCCGCATCACATGGTGAGTCACAATGGGAAGAACCGGATTGTTTTTAACTGTTCTTTCTGTTATAAAGGTGACAATCTTAATGAGCTGCTGTTGCCAGGCCCTACCCTCACGTCCAGCCTGCTGGGGGTGCTATTGCGCTTCAGAGAGCATGCTGTTGCTTTGAGCAGTGACATAAAGGGGATGTTTCATCAAGTCAGGCTGCTCCCCGAAGACCAGACTCTGCTTAGCTTCCTGTGGCGTGACCTGCAGACAGAGAAACCACCCAGTGTCTACGTTTGGCAGGTTCTACTATTCGGCACGACATGCAGCCCGTGTTGTGCTACATTTGCACTACAAAAGCATGTGTTTGACAACAGCCAGGTGAATGAGGATGTGAGGGAGACAATAGAGAAATCCTTCTACGTTGACAACTGTCTACAAAGTCTTCCCACTACAGAAGAAGCCAGACATCTTGTGGACAAGTTACAGGCGCTGTTGGCCGCAGGTGGCTTCGAACTGAGACAATGGGCCAGTAATGCTCCAGAGACCATCAAACATTTGCCCAAAGAAGCCAGGTCTGAAAGCATTGAGCTGTGGCTCCAAGAATCCAGTGCCGACCCACAAGAACTGGCCCTCGGGCTGCGCTGGCTCTGCAACTCCGACACTTTGAGGTATAAATACAATCTGCGGGACCCTCCACCACCTACTATGCGGAACATATACAGAGTCCTTGCCCGTCTGTATGATCCTCTTGGGTTCATTGTTCCCTTTACGACACGGCCAAGATCCTAGTGCAGCGCTTGTGGGACAAAAAGCGAGAATGGGACGACCCCTCCCTACCTGAAGACGTGCTGCAACCTTGGTTGGTGTGGGAAGCAGAGTTACCACACCTTGCAGAAGTTATGCTGCCACGCTGTTATGTCAGCCCTGCCATAGACACCGCAAACTGTCTCAGGGACATCCATGTGTTTGCAGATGCATCGGAAAAGGCATACGGCTCCGTGGCCTATCTGCGTACAGAAGACTCAGAAGGTCGAGTGGAGGTGTCCTTTCTCACTGCTCGATCCAGAGTTGCCCCCAAAAAGCAACAGTCTATGCCCAGGCTGGAGCTCTGTGCGGCACTGACAGCTGCCCAGCTCTCTACACTCCTGCAACGCGAGCTGACCGTGCCAATCAACAGTGTTATCCTCTGGACAGACTCCACCACCGTCCTCACCTGGTTACAGTCAGACTCCTGTCGTTTTAAGGTGTTTGTGGGAACACGAGTGGCCGAGATCCAGGAGCTAACAGACCCGCTGAGTTGGAGGTATGTGAATACAGCACAGAACCCAGCCGATGATGTCACTCGTGGTAAAACCTTGCAGGAGTTGTCTAACAGCTGAAGGTGGAAACATGGGCCAGCCTTCCTACAGCAGCCACCAGAGACTTGGTCCATGCAACCAGCCAAAGAAGAACCTCAGGGATGATCCTGAACTAAGAAAACCTACCATCTCCTGCCTTGCCACCACAGTTGCCAAGACCACACGACAGTTACAGGAAAACCAGTGCTCCTCCTTCACTGAACTCATAAACATGGTCGCATCGTCCTATCACGGGGCGGCACCTGGCCAGGCCGCTCCCTCTGCTGCAGACCATCAGATGGCGGAGAGGGAGATCCTACAGCAAGCCCAACAGGATAGTTTTCCAGATGAGTACAACTTGCTGAGCAGTAACAAGCCAGTTGCCTCTGCTAGTCGGCTGTTGACCCTGGCCCCAGAGTTTGATCCCACTGCAGGGCTTATTAGAGTTGGTGGGAGGCTAAGGCGCTGCAGTCAACTACAACCGGAGTCCATTCACCCTGTGGGTGAGTTACCCAGCTCATCATCAAGGACACAGACATTGCCCTACGTCACCCAGGCTCAGAGCGCCTGTTTGCCGAACTAAGGCGGAAGTATTGGATACTCCGGGGGCGAGAGGCAGTGAAAAGACACCAGCATTCATGCCCAGAGTGCCAAAGATGGAGAGCAATGCCAACTGTGCCCAAGATGTCAGATATGCCAGAGGCGAGGTTGAGACTGTTTAAGCCGCCCTTCTTCTCTACTGGTGTGGACTGTTTTGGACCTTTCACTGTCAAGGTGGGCCGTCGTCTGGAGAAAAGATGGGGTATTATATTTAAGTGCTTGACAACACGAGCCGTGCACTTAGATATTCTCTCCAGTTTAGACCACGATTCGTTTCTCATGGCACTCCGCAGATTCATTGCAAGAAGAGGCAAACCAGCTGAACTCCTGTCTGATCAGGGGACAAACTTCAAAGGAGGAGAGCGGGAGCTCAGAGAGGCCTTTGAAGCCCTACAACCTGAACTCCGTGATCATTTGGCCAAGCACCAGATCCGGTTTAAGTTTAACCCGCCAAGTGCCCCACATTTTGGGGGTGTGTGGGAAAGGGAAGTGAGATCGGTCAAAGTCGCACTTTATGCCACCATCCAGTCTCAGTCTGTTCCAGAAGAAGTCCTGAGGACTGTTCTCACAGAGGTTGAAGGGATTTTGAACTCCAAGCCCCTGGGTTATGTTTCGACAGATGTGGCAGACCCAGACCCCGTGACCCCTAATCTGCTTCTCATGGGGCGGCGCGACTCCTCCCTACCACAGGCTGTTTATGAGGATGCAGAGCCTTTAAGTGGAGGCCGCTGGAGGCACAGTCAAATGTTAGCAGACCAGTTCTGGGCACACTTTATCCGGTGCTACCTCCCAACCCTTCAAACCCGCTCTAAATGGCACAAGGACCCAGCACAGCTGCAACTCGGGACCACGGTCATGGTGATGGACCCTCAGCTACCGAGAGCCCTCTGGCCAATTGGACTGGTCACCAAAGCTCTTCCTGGGAAGGATGGAAGGGTTCGTGCAGCTGAAGTCCGAATCAAGGATAAGACCTACACCAGGCCCGTTGCACGCCTTGTAGCCCTACCCGCCATCCCAGACACTGACTTTGAAACTGTGCGTCCTTCTTAGGTTTCAAATTTGCTGGACAAATTAGGGGGCGGCTGTGACGAAGGACCCGCCCCGTTTCTGCCAGGTGCCTGATTGACAGGTCGAGTAGCCAATCACGCGTTAGCATAGGCAAGTTAGGTTGAGGATGCTACGCGTTTGCAGAGTTTTAGTTGTTTTCCCCCACATCGTGTAGAGCTTGTGGTTGTTGTTTGGTGTGCGTGATAAAAAAGTGAGTATTTGTTAGAAACGAAAGTAGACATAGACACACCATTTGTTCCATGAGCGTATAAAGTGTTGCATGCCATTCGAATTGTTTAATAGTGTAGTTAAAGTTATATATTTACCTTGTTTTGTATTTGTGAATGCTAAGTGCCTCAAGCTAAGCGCTAACAGCAGTAGCTACGACGGAGCTCATGTATATTTGTGCATTATATGTTATTGTTTTACAGATTTTATTATAATTTATGTTCTCCTTGTTTATATTACAGAACCACACACGTATTTACATAATCAATAACTGCTCTGTAAATACCAACCACCAGTATTATTTGACTAAAACCTTTAATAAAGAGAAGACCCTGGATCATCTCTCCCAGTGCATTCTTGCTAATGCCCCCTGGCGGTCACAACCCGTATGAAACCAGAAAATTAGCTCTCCCCAAAACAGTGTCTTCGTGACGGCCGGCGCTGACCGTTCGCCCCGTCACACCAGCCGAGTCCTGCTAAACTCACTTTACTGTACGGCTGTAATATAAGCACTTTGTCCACTAAAGGCTGTGATAAGTTATAGTCACAGAGAAGCGTTTATTGTCAAATGATTCATTTAATGTGGTTGAGAAAGTTCCTGGTTGGACGAGTTCATTACATTGTCATTTTTATCATGTCCTACTGTTTAACCAAGTGTAAACTGTCTTCAAGTACATTTGTGTGTAGCCTAATTTAGTTTAGTTTAGATGAATAAAGAAAAATACATTGCCAATTGTTTCATTTAGTACTTTTGTCTAATTCTCTAATTGCTAATGTAGAGCTGTAGGTCTCATATTAGTCGACTCATTATTTTCTTGGTATTGTAAGGATGTATATGGGCCACTGCAGAGTGTGTTTTAGAGGTCAAATCATGAGTTTTAAGACCCTTTTGCCCCTTTTGGCCGATTAATCGATGCACCGAGCTTTGGTGTCATTTTTAATTCTGCTCAATTGTATAGTTTTTTTTTCTCTGTAACTGTTGCTGAAATGTTATTGTATTTTCACTCCTTTGCACTCTGCATAATAACCTGCTTTGTCTGGAGTGTTTCATAATAAATAATACATTTTTCAATTATTAAATGCACATATTAATTCGATTAATTGCTCTTCCCTAAGAAAATGTATGGAAAACATGGTCCAATTTGTGATGATATTTTTACAGAGTCAATCTAAGTAATAGATTTGGAAATATCCACGACTGCCTTTTTGTATTGAGTAAAGTATATAATGATACAACACGTGTAGATCATACTCCTCAGTGCACAGTTGGTGTTAGCACTTCCTTTTACTACTGCAGATTCGGAAAAGATTCTTCAGCATTTTTCTGTCAAATTTGAAAATGATGCATGGCGGAGTTTATTTCACACACACATTCTCTGTTTGTCTTCATGATTGACTCCGACGTCATAGAAAGGTTTAGGGATTAGTCAGCGTGTGTAAAGCCATAACCACTTGTTTTTCTCGTCTTCTATATGATTCACTCTGGTCAGTCTTTGCAGATATGGGTCCTTCAGGTGCTGTGGTGCTTTTGTGTCAGACGCTGGGGGTGGGATGAGTCTTCTTCTTCTTCTTCTTCTTCTTCTTCTTCTTCTTCTTCTTCTTCTTCTTCTTCTTCTTCTTCTTCTTCTTCTTCTTCTTCTTCTTCTTCTTCTTCTTCTTCTTCTTCTTCTTCTTCTTCTTCTTCTTCTTCTTCTTCTTCTTCTTCTTCTTCTTCTTCTTCTTCTTCTTCTTCTTCTTCTTCTTCTTCTTCTTCTTCTTCTTCTTCTTCTTCTTCTTCTTCTTCTTCTTCTTCTTCTTCTTCTTCTTCTTCTTCTTCTTCTTCTTCTTCTTCTTCTTCTTCTTCTTCTTCTTCTTCTTCTTCTTCTTCTTCTTCTTCTTCTTCTTCTTCTTCTTCTTCTTCTTCTTCTTCTTCTTCTTCTTCTTCTTCTTCTTCTTCTGTAGGTGTGAGAGGCTGAGTGCGTTTTCTCACTCTGTCTGAGCACTCCTACACTTTCTCTGTAGCAAAAGTTCAACCCCACTGACTTATTAATCACATCTTAATGACATCAATGTACTTTTATCTGACAGACTGGTTTTGATGTTTGATTTTTGACAACATTGCAATACTTGAAATACAATTTTGATGTTTTTTTTTTTTGTTAGGGTCAGTCACTTTTTTTTTTTAAATTACCAAAATACTTCACACACACAAAAATATAGGCTTCAATGTTCACATATGTATCTGCTCAAACGATGTTTAAGGTTTTATGAAGAGCTACTATAATCCAAGCTCTCAAACTATAGACTTAAGTTTGTTTTTTTCTTGGAAGATTAACATAAGTGGAAAAGTGATTTGAATTTCACTGAATCACAATGCCTCGTTTGAAAGGAAAATGCAAATAAGTATTTCATAATATAAAAATGTGGATGGAATTCCATTAATAATATGGAACTTAAGTAAAAAAAACAACACGTGTACGGAATACTTATTTGCATAATACCCTGATGTGAACTTATGTGTACTGTGAAAGTATGTTTGGCTTTCATAATAGTATAGAATTATTTTTGTACATGAAAAAAAATTGTGAATATGAAACGACACATTTGACTGTCTGATTTTGAGACATCTGACAACAGTAGGACACTATTTAAACTGCCTCCTACTTCTTTAGAGCACCGTGGACTTGAAGTTACGGTAGAATTTTTGCTTGTTTTTTGCCATTTCAATGATTCGTATCAATTCAATTCTTCCTTTAAAATTCTCAACTGATCTCAAATAGATAAATAAATATTTTTTTTCCTTTCAAGACACAATTATCTCTTTCGACGTTCACCTTCTTTGAACTCTTTCAGAACCTCAATGTAGCTTTTTGTCCTTCCCTCAATTTCTGACTAATTCTAACGTGTCGATTCCCACCCAAACCTCATCTTAGTCCATTTCACACGTTTGAGTGGTGCAATCTTCTTGTTTTAAGTCATACGTTTTCAGCCCGGCCCCCAAAGACACCCACCGTAAACGGCAGTCTCCAGCCGTGGGCGATGACAATTCAGCAAATCCCTTTACGCCTCTCGGTCAAGGAAAAATTGTTTGTCTCACGCCTCATTTAACTTTGCCTGCGCTAATTTCATCAGACGTAGGAAAATTGTGAGCAGTGAGTTGTGAGCAGAGGCCTCAGTTCGGCTTTTCAAATGCTTTCACTTCACCACGATGACAGAACACTTTTTTTAATCACCTACATTTTTTATCTGTAGCGTTACACAAAATTTAAAACTGCACGAAAATATTTTTGTAATATTGAAACTATGTGAGATTTCGACTCACTTTAATCAACCGTGTTTTAAAGGTGACTCGTGGGTGGATCGCGTTTTCATAAGTCGAGCTGCAATTTAATTTGGAGCATTTTAGTGCGCACGCAACACTTCAAAAGAGACGACAATTTAACAGAGTAAAATACAGTTTGAGTAAAATACACGCCAAAATTGAGTCAAAAATGTAAAATGCTTTGGTAAATCTTTCTTTGTCATTTGCTACTGTGAATCGGTGTCACTCTGACTTGTTTTCTTCTTATAAATAAATCCAAAACTCATAGTGAAACCGTGATGCTCTGGAGTGATAATATTACCAGTACACTGGGGGAAATTTGCCTGGTGAAATGTGCTGTTCTGTGACAACCCACTCAAGTTTCGACTGGAAAAAAACATCTTTTAACCTTTTCTGCATCAAGTCACTTTCAGACCACACGTTCAGAGAATAAACCATCATTTTTCGATATCATTGTTTGTAGTTTAAAACAGAAAAAAGTGAAGAAGATGGCGATCCTTTTATTTTATTACTTATTATTGTATTTTTTATTCATGAATGTTCTTCTCCAACGTTGCGTTTAATTGCCGTGGGTGGCGTCGCCTCGTTTTCTCAGCCACTGTTTGACTAATCACTTCAATAACTTATTCCACTGAGAAATGAATTCAAACAGTAAAATCCTAATATCTTTACTGCACTTTTCTGATTTTGTATTTGTGTATTTATTTTATATTTGCCTATCATTTCAATGTTGGCATTATATGTTTGTCTGGCCGCTGTTTGTAACATTTCAAAAAGGTATAAGTTGTTTTTTGTAAATGTATTGTTGTTTTGTGACGCACACATTTCTGGCCTCACAGCATAATTAGTCTTAGTCCATATTCAGTTATTTGTTGTGCTTTGTGAAGTTAGCGCTCTCTTCGTTTGCATTCACGTGTGTGTCCTCGTGTGTGAGACTAAACGTCTGTTCCCTCTTGTGACATTTACACATTCAAATGAGTCTCCTCTGCTCAGGTGGAGGGCTCTGGACTGTATAGACGTACTGGTTCATCATGTGCTCACTTTTTGAACAAAGCAACGTGTTTGTTCAGGAGAATAATATGTAACTAAAGGTCAGAATCACTTTATTTAGAGTTGCTGCATTTTTCTGTGCGCACACACTGATTCTGGTTTAAGACCAGTTTAGTCCTGGTGATTTGGTTAGGTCCTGTTTTAGTCTTAGTCCTTTCTGGTCCAGGTTTAGGGTCGGATTTAATGTATTGCAGATGTTGATGTGGCGTGTGTGTGATAACATAGAAGTGTGTTGCACACAGTACTGTCACTACTCTTTTAGAGTCACTTCAAAAGGTAGTCCTCTGGAGGTGCTTTTGAGTTGAGGAAGAAAGTGTCTAAAACTGTATATATTATACTCATTTACAGAATTACTTGTATTGAGATACGACTTCTCTCCATTCAACTGTTATGTCAAATGTATTTGAACTGATTCATGTTGAAAGTGAGTCATGAGTGCGGTCGGACACTTTGACTCAAATATTGCGATGGCTGATCAGTATTGTTGTATTTGTACTTTATTCAGGTAAAGTAGTACAACAATAACATGCCTGATTGTTTCATGTTCTGTAAAGTCAAACACAGGCCGTGGGTGTTGTTGTTCTCTTGGTCCGTTTGACTAATCACCTCAAAAACTTGCTCCATAAAATCTTATACTTAACATTTTCCTTTTCGTTTTTTTAAATTTGTTTGTTTTCATATCGTTGTGAAAATGACTGTGCCAAAACCATTAGTCCACTAATTAGTTTTATTTTTAATTTAAGCTTTTCAATCCCACCCTTTCCTAGAATTATCTTTTTACTATATACGTTTTTGAAAACATATCTTTTGGATTAAGTATTTTATGTCTATGAGTGTGTTTGAACATTTTTATTTGTAGTAATATGACGATTGAATCCCCATTTGCTCCAACAAGAGCAGAGAATCTGTGTTTCTATCCTCAAATACAAAACAAATGCAAAACACATTTTAAATGTGTTCTTTACAGTGGTAATATGATGTTTGAGCGTGTAAAAACATCATTGTTAATCTGGATTTTCCCTGAGCCACGGTGGCTGATATTAAAGCTCTCACTTCCTTTATGAACATGTTGTGTTTACAACAACAGTGTTACACAAAGACATCCTGAGAGATTTCTGTTTGAAATAAAATCATGTAAAGTTACGTGATTTTATACACTAAACATTATACAGCATATTATTACATCATTCAGATTTAATGTTTGACAAACAGCTCCTTACAGTTGTTGCACGGCAGTGTGTTGTTTTCTCTTAAGTGACTGTTCAGTTCATGCTTTGTGTGCCGTGGGAGCACATTTACATTACAAACAATTCTGTTTCTTTTCATATTGCGCTTGTGAAAATAACTTGCACTTGTGTATAAAATATGGTGTATTTATAATATGCACATATTGAAATAAAGGAAACCTGTGCAATGTGTGACTTATACTTTGCCCTTAATAATGTCAGGATTATTCAGGCAATTGATAATTGTAATTATTCCGGTCACAATATAATTGTAAGAACTAAAACATTTTAATCTGGTCACATTTGGTCTTGTGAATAATATTTGTGTTACAACCCTGTTTGCCCTTTAAACTTAGATGTAGGAAAGTCCTTTCTGTCTGTCGTTTCAGTGAATTGTTCCAGTACAAATAAGATTGAGTTTAAACTACATCCTCTTTCTCACAGATGGATAAAGATAACCCGGCACAGAAGCTCAGCACAGGGAGATTTGGCCAAGGCGTTTCCAGAGTGACGATGGCGAGGTAACTTTACACTAATACAAAGTAAAAAGTGTCTCGTGTTGCCGCTGCTCGCACTGCTGTGATGTGGACGAGGCTGACAGCTTTCACATTCACAGAAATTCTGCCTAAGTATGTTGTTGCATGTGTGAATCAAATACATAACATTGAAAATAAAATATCAAACATAATGTTCAGTTGTACAATTTTTTTTTTTTTTAATGCTAAAACAGCTTCTGTCTTTGTAGTTGAGCTATAAAACTGAACTTGCATTGTCGAATCCAAAATACTTTTTATACTCAGCATTGGCAAACAGAAACACTGGTATGTGTACTAGCATGATATTTTGTAATGGTCTGGTTATACGGGACAGGAGAGTTACAGGTGATTTCCAAACTAACTGTAGACAATAAAACACTTGTGCACTCTGACACTGCTGAGGCTTTGATGGTTATAGTGATAGTTCTACTGTAGATTAGAGACATTTCAATGTTTTTACAAGGAATTATTATTATGACATGAATTATTACTGTCAGAAAACTAAAATTGCACTCTTGAGGAAAAGACTTTACACTCCCAAATGATCATTTTTAAACACCTTTTTAATGAAAGAATGTAATTTTCAACATTTTACCTTGTGTTCTTACAGATTGCAAATATCTTTTAGTTTTAGTATTGATTAGTATCTGGATATTGTTTTTTTTCTGTCAACCCTACTATAAAATATAAAATTAGTTGACAATTAGTAGCACATACAACATACAGAATTGACGTTTGATTTTTTTAAATAAAAAATGTATTGTACAATGTCTACAATAATTCTTCCACAGTTAGAAAAATTGCAACAAAAATATATTACAGAATATTTATAGAAATAACTTTGTGTTTAATTAATTTATTAATTTTGAAAGGGAAAGTTAAAAATATTCTTGTTTTTATATTGTAGTTACCCATTCTTGTATGAAAGACATTCATCATAGCAAATGTATTAGTAGCACAATTATTTTTATCCCATCTGCTAAAACTGCTGACATTCCCATAAACATTTGACAGTGTTTAGAGGAAAAATAAGACAGCATTAATCTTGTGCGTGTTTGCTCTCTTGACTGACAGTGAGTGTGAGGCGGTCCAGGCTAATCAGCTAAAGTGGACCTCATTTATCTGAGTCTGTCTGCGCCGAGTCGTTACGATCAATACCTGTGGCACACCTGGATCCCTGTGCAGCGCCGATGCTTTATGTCCGCTGAGCGCTGAAGGAGAAAACGCTTGTGTTTCCAGTCGACAGAGGAGCAAGTCTCGACCTGTGCCAGGATCAGCGCAGGTGTTTCACATGTGACACGGCTTTCACTCCGTAATGTGCAGTTTCAGGCTTTCAATGAGGCTCGGATTGTTTTCAGTCACTGCTACTGTGCAATTATTTAAACTTGAATCAAATCATGATTAAATTGTATTCAATCATTAAAAGTTTGGGGTTTTTTAATCAACAGAAACGTTATCCAATCGTGTGAGTTTGAAGACTTTTTTGTGGTAAATGGCACTTGAGAGGAAAACATGAATTTATTGATTAAGCTAAGGTTTATTTTAAGAGTCTGTCTATTCAAAATATTGATGTCAATATGAAGGAAACAATGTGCACTATAATTTTAGACAGATTGTAATAATACTTGTATTAAGTTTTTGTTTTTTTCTTGAAACAAAGTTACCTTGACAACAGTGGGCTAAAGAAATTTGACAACATTCTGTGGTAGTTGTTGTTCTGCTTCTGCTAACACTCTTCCACACTTGAATCATTTAAGTGTTATACTCTGAATTCTTAATATTTTAGTCTAGCTCTTCTAATACCTTCTCACAAACACATTTATTTTTACAAAGTCCTCTAAGCAGTGTAAGCCACATGTTTTCATTGATATCTTAAAATGCAGTAAGGATTGTTTGATTTTAACATCAAACACTACAACAAGATTATTTGCTTTACTGTCGTTATCTTGAATATCTCACATTTTCTGTTTGATTTTAAGTGGCCATTTTGTCCCACTGTCTTTGTTTATACAGCTGCATCTCCCGTTTCTCTTTCACCGCAGACATTTTATCTGCATACGCATTCAGCCACTGCAGAAGCATCCCCGTGCTTTATTAGAGGAATTAACTTCTTTTTAGTGTAATAGAATTTGAGTGGGAAAATGTCAATTGTGTAAAAGAATTTAAACGACTTACCGGTAATTAAATACTGATTCAAAAATGCACAATTAAGAGAAATAAATACAAGACGATACAAGGATGTAGAATTTCAAATGTATTTAATTGTATTTCCCTTTCTAATATCCAGCTTCTTTCGCCTTTAGCAGTAATAACGATAGTGCCGCTCTTCTCAAATGTATTGCAGTTGCAGGTCGTCCATCACTTTTGCTCACCGTGTTCCTCTTGTAAAGGATGTGGTGCTTTATCAAGTCGACATCTGATCTTTAACCAAAATGCTATTTGTATTCCTTCACTTATTCCCTGACAGCCTCAGGGAGCGCGTCGTCTCCTGTCTGTGTCGGAGAGATAAATAGTGGACGGGGGTTAAAGTGGCACCGTTCTAAATGCACATGTCATTTGTCAGACGAGAAAATGGAGTGATCTCATCCTTAACGCCCTATTCCTTATGTTTGTATTCCTTTAAGGCCATTCAGTAACTTTGTGTGTTTAGAAAAGACAAAGCAGTGTTTTGCATGTGAACATTACGTGCAATTTTCCACGATACAAAACTGAACGCTGACATTAAATTCAAATCGACATAGTTTTTAACAGTTAATATGGATAAAGGGCAATAATTCAATCAATGTGTGGCGTTTAACAGGTTGATGAAGTGCATTGTGGGTTGATAAATGAGTTCAGTTCTCGTGCTTGTAACTGCTGCAAAGTGAGTCCAGGTTATAAATGGATCGCTATCATTTATCTTCAGTCCTGAACTCACTGTCCACCACTGACCAGTGCTTCATCTGGACACGAGTGAGCTTTGCTTTACACCCAAACATACCAATAGTTACCACGTGAATGTACAGAGTTTTGATGAAAGGTTCTGGAGCATTTTGTGTTTGACATGTTTTTTCTCAAGCGGGCATCTTGTTTTATTACCAGTTTAGACAGAACTAGACAGTTACACAGAAAGACCCTGCCACAAAGACTTTCCACTGAAACAACCACTGATGTTCTTTGGTATTATCCAGATGACAATATTCAGACAATGATCCATCTGAAATGTGCAGAAAGAGCCATTCAATGTTGTGGTGATAAACGTAGTTAAATACAAACAATGAAAACAGTACAAGCCTTGAGATATTTTCCATTTGTGATCTATCTCCCACCTCATCATGATTTTAAATAGGAAATGCAGACAATTGTAGTGCCAGAATCTGTGAGCAACAGCCCACTTGTTGCCTCTCATGTGCACACATTTGTACTCCCACAGGACATTGTTGGATGTTAGTTTGAAATGTCATTATCGACATTGTGAAGTCAATTCTGAAATACATTGTATGTGAGTGTGAGTGAGCAATGTGATTTTCAAAAAAAACTGAATGTATGTTATTTTGTGCATTATGTCATGTTTTTAAAGCCTGCGTCGCCCTTTGGTTTCCTGGTGCTCTTATCATGGCCATAAACTTCTCCTACTGCTCATTAATATTTCACTGTAACATGCTGTGTTATGATTTTTATAATTGACTTAAGTTGTAGCTGGTTCTGGCGATGAATATTTTATGGAGCAGAGGTCAGTGTTAACTTCACATTCTCTGTGAGCGGCAGAAACTCCCTGACCACGGGCGCCGTAACAGTCACACATGTGGATTTAAGGTGCAGACGTTAAACGACATGTGAAATCACTCTGAGTCCGTTACAGTCCCAGAATAGCACTGCAGCTCTTCCCAAAGGAACGCACCTAATGTGTGCTGCATTAAGGCTCATGTTACAATGCCCTTTGTGTTTGTGTTGTTTCAGTTGGTGCTGAGTCAGGGTGGGGCTGATGACATCATCATCATGAGACTGGAGTGACCACAGCACAGGAGCCATCTGCAGCTGCGTTTTTACTCAGCTCTTCTGTGGAGAAAAATACTGCACTTTTAGAGGAAATTGAATGTTGTGCTGCCAGTAAGTAGAATATTTCACTTGTAATTGTTCAACATATTTTACAGTACACATAAATGCATTGCTTTATTAGATTATACAAGATTATCAAAACACATTATTAATTGTAGCTCATACAACATTTTCAAAAGTGATTATTTGTTAAACAATAATATAAGAATTAAGTTGGAATTACATATGACATATGACACAATTATCTCAGTTATAATTACAAATAAAATACATGTTCAATTCAAACGTGTTTTATGCCAGATGCCCTCCCTGACCTTCTCCATTTATTGAACCTTGAGAGAAGCCCAGAGATTACACTTCTCTGTTTCTCATAAAGTTTTTAAATGAAATACAATAAGGCATCCTAATCAACACACAATGCATAGGCCTACATTCTTTCTTGGAATAGTTAAATACTAAAATAATAATAATCATCATCATTATACAGTATTACCAAACCCCTTCACACATTTGCCTTTACAGAGTGAGTCCATAGCGTCCTCCACAGTCAGTGCACCTGTAAGTGTTACATAACCCTGTACAGTACGTGTCATTTTTGTGAAAAATCCTTCACCTCAGACTGTTGTTGTTGTCAGTCAACCTCACTGTACCCAAATAAAGACGATTTTGCCCGATACTGCTTATGTTATATTTGTTTTTCTCTTTTGTCTAGACTGCTCAACCCGTTCTCCATGTGTTTGTGTGTCCTCATTTGAACTCCATCTGACAGCTCCAGTGAAAAACATCCTCAAAAGATAAAAATATGTTTGTTTTATTACTCCTCAGACAGACAGTGAGGCCAAATTAATATTCAGTGTTGTTTTTACTTTCCGAGGAATCATTTGAGCTGGTGGTAATACACTCTGACGTACATTGTTCACAATGAGCTCCGTTGTTTCACTTCATTTATATTCCTTTCAGACAAAATGCACTCGACAAAATTGTCATATAAAATACAAAGCAAATACAAACAAAATTTCAAACTTGAATTCGATACTAAGTAAAAGGCTAAAAAAACACACACTTCAGACAATAGGCAGTAATATTCAACCCAAAGTAATAATACTTTACCATGTTGTCTCGTAGTAGTTCTCATAAAGCTCAAGATTATTCAAAAACTGTCCTATTTTGTCCCTTTTTCTGATGTTTTAAGTATTGATACCTGTTTTAGTGTTGTTTAGTACCTGATTTTTTATGCTTTTGACAACCCCAGTTACAGTATCTATTTTCACTGCGGTCATACGTGCACCATGGCTTAAAACTGTTCAAATCGAATCACAAACATGAAGAGGCGGGCCACAATTACTGAGCGTTTCAAACTAACAAAATTAAACAATATTTCAGTGGAAATATTTGCTCTGTGGAAATATTTGCTCTGTCAAGTGCTGTACTCAAGTAAAATGTTTATCTAACTTTTTTACTTTTACTTCACTATATTTGACTGTACTTTCTACTCCAGTATTTTTTTTAAGAAGGAAAATGAAAAATAAAAAGTACTTCTTCTCAGGGCAGATACAGTCTATGGTTCATGGAGTCTCGGCTTTGAACAAAGATAAGATAAGATACTCTTAATAGAACTCTTATGAACAAAACAAAAAACTCTTATTAACAAAACTCCTCTCCTATCTTAATAGGGGATGGAGGGGGGGGAAATAAAATAAAATAGATAAATAAAAATAAAAAGATAAAAATAAGATAATAATAATAAAATAATTATAATAGAATAAAATAAAGTAAAAATAGCTAGCACAAGACTAGGTAATACTATTAGCAGGTAAGTAAACAGAATAAAAACAAAATAGAACACTCTTATTTACAGGTATTGCACATGGCTAATTCAGTATTGCACATGAATATGATGGTATTGCACATGTTCAGGGCTAGCAGTGTTTGTTGTAGACATTAAAAATATATATATACATTAAAAAGTCTAGGAATTATCTGACAAAACACAGTAATCAGAAATATGAGCTAAAGACATTTACTTTTTAATCTTAAAGTAACATTTTTAGCACATACTACATACTTTTAACCCAAATAGATTTTTACATGTGATACTTTTACGCATTTGTACTTTCACTTCAATAACAAAACAGTCGCAGTTCCACCAGGTCTGATCCATCCCCTGAAAAAGACTGATATTAAAACAGCTGAAAGTGTTGAGAGTTTTTCTACCACGTTATAAAATGTATAATAACTATGACAATCTTATCTGGATTTGACTTCAGTGTCAGATTTGGATTTATTGCTTCAGTGGACAAACAAACTGTACGCGTATTTGAGCTGACACTGAGCCGTCAGTCTGTGCAGAGACAGAATACGCCCAGGCATGTCTGCAGCAAAGTTCACACGCACACGCATCTACACACACACGCAAAACTAAACGCACAACTACACACACGCACGACTACAGCACCCGACACACCGATATGAAAAGTAACCACTGACATTGAACTCTTAAGATAAGTCTTTCACAATAGACCTCCCCAAACGAAAAAGAAAAAAGTCCTCTATGATTTACGGCAAAGATAATGTCAGTACAAAACTAATACTGAATCCACCTGCACCTTGTAAATTCTTGATGCAATTAACTGCCCACGAACATAAGTGTAGTCGTTTCCTTTGTTGGCTCGAATGCAGTGCCACATGTAAAAGGAGGAAGTGCTGAGGGGGAATTGACTTTCACGTGCTACAGACTAAAGAAAGACATTTGAAGCAGCATCTTGGATCAATGTATTTTTTTCATCTAAGTCTATTTATTCACGTTTTCAGTTTAGTCCACCTTGACATTCAGGAGCTGCTATACCAAATGATGAGAAAGTTTGCATTAAAAGGAGACGTTGCAGCATTATGATTGTGTTGTTGTTGAATTCTTTAGCTTTGTTCACTTGCTTCTCTTGCTCAAGTTTAACTTTACTGAGATCTATTCGATTTTTTTCAGATGCAGACTGGACTAGGGTGCGTTCACACTTGTCCTGGTTGGGTCCTGTTTGAGCCCACTTCAGTCCAGATGTAGACATTATTTGTATATTAGTCTCTATGTGTAAGCGTGAACCCTTAAGAGGCGTTCACACAAACACAGTGTCCAATTCGCGCCCGACGCAGGAGTTGGAAGCCTGTACATTGGAAGGCAGAGGCCTCGGACGCTTGGTTCCACCGCATGGAAAACATAAACTCACAGCAGACGAAGGTCCTAGGTGTCTGTAATGTTCCACAATGTGGCATCAAACTTATCTATGGCCATGGAGACAAGCAGGTGGCCCAACCAGGCCGTTACAAGTCTGATCTGTGAAGAGGCGAGTCTGTGCACTATAATAATGCAGGTTTTTAAGGTATTTTAGCTAAAAAAACAACTTAATTGAATAAATGCCAGATTGATAAGTTTATTGCCATACAGTGGAACATTACAGACAAAGTAACAGTCCAAGTGGCGAGTCTCCACCAGAAAAAGTAACACAATGTCATATGTAATATGCACGTTAAATGTTTGTTACATTGTTATTTTGTTTGGTTTGATTTTATCTGTGGTAATTATTTATAATAGTTTACATCAGCAAAGTGTCAGTTTGTGACAAAATGTTGAAAAAAGTGAAGTAGCTCTAAGTTCTTAAAAAGAATCCCTCTTTAAAGCGCGTGTCGTCATCACACAAACGTTCATCCAAATGCAATTCACGCACAAAGAACAGTTTCATAACAAAGAGCTAAGGTGTTTCCTATGTTTATTTGTCAAATGATAATGATTGTGTAAATGAGATGCCCTTGGGTCTTGTTTACATTATGGTTGCTATGTAATTGCCTCTAAGTATATAAACTATAGTTCAATTATAAACACCATCAAAACAAGGTCAGATTCATGGCAAAATGTTACAATTATTTTAGCAATATTTTGATATCCATTTATAACTTTCTTTTTCATCTTTGCAGGAGGTTAATGCATTCTAACTAAATGCATAAATAACTGTCTGAATGATCTACTGTACTTTTCCAGACAGCGTAGAATTCTGGCAATAAGTTCTTCTATTTTTGTGCTTCCACTCAGAGTCCGGGGTTCAATCACAGCCTCAGGACAAGGCCATTAAACTGCTACAGTGCATTGCAATTTTTATTCTTTTCTATTCTATTATTTAGTAGTTTTGATTCTAGTAGTAAATAAGGAGTAATATATGGCATAACCTATATATGTGGTGTGTGTGGTACAAAGTCATTGCATAACTAGATTTGCGTGAGGTCCTATTGGAATGTGCATTTATTTGATCTTAAATGGGTCCAAATGAGTTGGTTGGGGCTGTCTTCTCTGCTGGAGTTTTGCAACAATGGGAAAGAACCTGACATTTAAGAATATTCTGAAACCGTGAGAATCCAGCTCATCAATAAAGACTTCTCCTCGTCTCTCAGATGGCAGTGAATCTGTGCAAGAGGAAGTTGTGTTTCTGCCACACCCTGACACTGGACTGGGCCAAGAATAAAGGTGTAAAGTTCTGTTATTTCTACAGACTATAGCTTCTTCTGACAATGGGTCTTGTATGATTTAAGATTGCATTTTATTTTTGAAAAGTTTGAAAACACACAATTTAAATACATTTCACACATTGCAACAAAAGGAAACTACGTAAGTGCATGTGACAAGTCCTTATGTTGATTTACTATTTTGAATTGTGCCTGTTGTAAATGTTAGTTTGTGAAGAAACATTTTAAAATACAATTTGTAAGTTACAGGAATTAGAGCTGAGCAAACAGATTCCTTCCAGCCAAAATGCAAAGACAATTTACACACAACTGACACATTTTTCTGACATTTCAAACTATTATGTGTTATCAGGTATTATTATTATTTGTCAATTCATAATTATTGTGTAAATGGATTTTGGCTCTTGATTTCCAGATAACAATTGTGGAATTACCTACTGCTCATGTCCAAGTACAATTATAACCATCACCACATTTGTCAAACTGATAAAGAATGAGCAAAATCACATGCTTTTGTGAAAGGTGTAAACTAGCCCGTCATGTGCACTTTAACGAAAGAGTTAGAATACAACGATATTCCTCATCATTTAGGCTAATACATGTTGCAACACAATATGAGAAAAACAACAAATGCCTTTAGTTAGTGTTTGTATTTTTCCAGCAAAATGAACAAAATAAAACTTTGTGGTTTATGATGCAGCTTTAAGAAAGTACACTCAACATTCAAAAACCCCTTTTTACGCTTGTTTTCTGAATAACACAAAGAGCATTCTGACCGTCGGCCGTGTTCAGACCTGCAGGAGCTGGAAGACTGATTACGCAATAGTAGCAACAATAAACTGTAAATGTCCAGCTCACTCATTTTCACCCGGCTTCAGTTCAAGACCAGAACACCCCTCTGAATGAGTTCAAAATCACTTTACTGTTTTATAACCTCTCTAAAACAGCCCAGCCAATCACAGACAGGCCACAGTGACTCACCAGCAACCAATCCACTGCTCCCAGACAAGTTACGGCTGAAAGAGATTGGTTAACGCTCCTGCATCACCACGGGGAAGTCGCAGGTTAGATTCCCAGACCAGCTGACGCATGAGTAACGTTTGGAACCTGATGGTCACATTTCAGCTCCGGCTCACAGTTGAACCCAGCTTCCTTTCTAAAAAAAAGACCCTGTCGTTTTTGCAACGTCCTGACCATCTTAATCAGGAACCGTGAGCAAACATTTGTAAATGAGTCATAAAGCAGATGGAGGTAATGAAATAAAGACGTCTGCAAGAAGTCAAAAGAGTATAAGTACAGTAAAGTTGTACAGTGTGGTATGGTAACAAAAGAAAGCCACATATGCTTAATTCTGTTGCGTAATATTATAGTAATATATGTTGGGCTGCTACAAGAAGTCAGAATCATTGTGAACCGACTATTCTGGGTTAGTATTTTAGTTTAATTGTATTGTTTTGTATAATCCTTATTGTGTTTCAAGGTGAAGAATTAGCTTCAGTCCAGGGATTACGGATGAAAAATAGCTTCTCTGGTACATTTACAGACATGTTGATCAATGTACCCTGGTGAAGAAATGTATGTATGAATGTAACTATTATGACTATAATTGTGTTTTGATAATCATTACCTGAACTATACAGACTTTAAAACACACGGGAAATGGCGTTTTATAATGAAGACAGCGACATTATTGAAGCAAAATGGAAAATATTCTCTATCTAGAAGCCTTCAGTCACAGATGTGTCAATGTAAAAAAGAAATATTGATTTGTCTGTCTCGACAACAAAAAACAACGACAAACTAACGACATAATTGTTCCTTGTTTTATTCACTTTATTCTTTTTATATTTTTATTAATCTTTGTATTTTTTCTGAATGAAAAGTGTGATCTGGTAACGTAAATGCTCGATTATCCTCCTGTCTAACTGTCTAACTATGACTAAGTGTCAGGTGGAAGAGCTTCTCAGCGTCTTCCCTTTCCCTCTGGCAGAATGCAACAATGGCTTGATGTTTTTAAAGGCGGTCTAAAATACCTCAGCCAATCACAGGTGAACTCTTTATGACTCATATTCAACCCGCTGCCACCTGTAAGAGTGGGAAGGTGAGAAGAGGACACACGAGCTGGAGGCTGATTGGTGGAAAAAAACTCTGTGTCACTAAGCAACAGAGTCAGATTGGTCAAGCTGTTGGCAGCAAAAGGGAGGGAAGAGTTCAAGAGCAAAAACAGATATCTCTATTTTGAACTATTTTCTTTTTGGTACCAGATTCTACACATTATATTACTTACACTGTAGTTGATGGAATTTGCTCAAAATGGGATGGATTTTTGTTGCTCTAAAATAAATTTGGCTTTTGAAAACATTGCTAGACAAAGGATAAATTATAAGGCTTCAACATTTTTATTTAAATGGAACTTTTGTCATGTTTTTCACAGACATTTAGCCGTCTATGTGATTTGACTCTTTACTCATTGTGTTCTAATTATGTTTAAGTACTTAATAACGATCTGTTAGCTTCCTGTTCACCCACTAAACATGAATCACTGTGGCAGCTGGGTATTGTAAAATCCCTCTTGTATTTGGATCTTTTGAGTCATATTCTGGGGGCTGATTATTTTACCCAGTGTTCTGCTCATGGTTTATTATAAGTAAAATGTATGTTGGTCCTTGCACCGCTTCATTTTCAAAGGGCTGCATAAAATATGAATAAAAAACTTTATGACTTCAAGTGTGAAGTTTAAGTATTTTCAAATTAGTCTAAATCACTCCTCATTGTAACTCAATTACTCTCTCATTGTAACTTATATAAAATGAATTCCAAAGTGTGCTGTATTTGATAATGAATAGAAACTGAAATCTCTCTCGTCTTCCCCTTTTTGACCAAATATTTATTGCATGTACACAAACAAACATGAAATATAGTTTTTCCTGAATGTTGAGCTTGAGGCTCTGAGACTCGGGGTTGGTTGTAGGAGGTGTGGTGTGACTCTCTGTTAAATGATTATGAACAATCCTAATGGAAAGTACCTGAAAGACACAGGCAAGGCTCATCAAGTTGTTTATTTGCCCTGGTGTAAACTTTGCTGCTCGACCTATTGCAGCAATCTTGGAGAATTATCACATTTTAAAATCTTTTGCTCAGTAAAGTAAGTGTCTGTCCACTGTGACTCATGATGCTTTTTTTATCAGGCTCCTCCAAACACCTCAGATACGGCTGACCTGAAAGTGCAGCTCTGAATGTGCATTAAACAGTCACATTCACATGTGCGTCAGTCTAATGTTTATGTAGGTCTTGAGGGTTTGAAATTGCATTCATGCATTTATGTATCTCTATTGACTGAATATATAATCTGTCAGATGGGTGAGGTTAAATGGTTTTAAAGCTGTTCATCCTATGGAAAAGATGTTCAATGCTTTTACTTTCCTGGTGCGGTCGTGAGCAAGACACATGACCTGTTCACAGTGTGGACTAAAGGAAAAAACAGCAAATATCCAACCAAATCACCCAAACTATACAGGGTCAAACAAACATAGTTACTCAAAAAAACAAACAGAACAACAACATGTTTGTTCATAGGATTTGTGAGGTGGTCTATTCTTTGTTGCTCACTTACACTCGCGTAGAGGAGCGAGAGGAGCAGCAGGAGCGAGAGGAGCAGCAGGAGGAGGAGGAGCAGGAGGAGGAGCAACAGGAGTGAGAGGAGCAGCAGGAGGAGCAGCAGGAGCAGCAGGAGCAGCAGGAGGAGGAGGAGCAGCAGGAGCAGCAACAGGAGTGAGAGGAGCAGCAGGAGGAGCAGCAGGAGCAGCAGGAGCGAGAGGAGCAGCAGGAGGAGGAGGAGCAGGAGGAGGAGCAACAGGAGTGAGAGGAGCAGCAGGAGGAGCAGCAGGAGCAGCAGGAGCAGGAGCGAGAGGAGCGGCAGGAGCGAGAGGAGCAGCAGGAGCAAGAGGAGCAGCAGGAGGAGGAGGAGCAGGAGGAGGAGCAACAGGAGTGAGAGGAGCAGCAGGAGGAGCAGCAGGAGCAGCAGGAGCAGCAGGAGGAGGAGGAGCAGCAGGAGCAGCAACAGGAGTGAGAGGAGCAGCAGGAGGAGCAGCAGGAGCAGCAGGAGCGAGAGGAGCAGCAGGAGGAGGAGGAGCAGGAGGAGGAGCAACAGGAGTGAGAGGAGCAGCAGGAGGAGCAGCAGGAGCAGCAGGAGCAGGAGCGAGAGGAGCGGCAGGAGCGAGAGGAGCAGCAGGAGCAAGAGGAGCAGCAGGAGGAGGAGGAGCAGGAGGAGGAGCAACAGGAGTGAGAGGAGCAGCAGGAGGAGCAGCAGGAGCAGCAGGAGCGAGAGGAGCAGCAGGAGGAGGAGGAGCAGGAGGAGGAGCAACAGGAGTGAGAGGAGCAGCAGGAGGAGCAGCAGGAGCAGCAGGAGCAGGAGCGAGAGGAGCGGCAGGAGCGAGAGGAGCAGCAGGAGCAAGAGGAGCAGCAGGAGGAGGAGGAGCACGAGGAGGAGGAGCGAGAGGAGCAGCAGGAGCAAGAGGAGCAGCAGGAGCGAGAGGAGCAGCAGGAGTGAGAGGAGCAGCAGGAGGAGCAGCAGGAGCAGCAGGAGCGAGAGGAGCAGCAGGAGGAGCAGCAGGAGCAGCAGGAGCGAGAGGAGCAGGAGGAGGAGGAGGAGCAGGAGGAGGAGCAACAGGAGTGAGAGGAGCAGCAGGAGGAGCAGCAGGAGCAGCAGGAGCAGGAGCGAGAGGAGCGGCAGGAGCGAGAGGAGCAGCAGGAGCGAGAGGAGCAGCAGGAGTGAGAGGAGCAGCAGGAGTGAGAGGAGCAGCAGGAGGAGGAGGAGCAGCAGCAGCAGCAAGAGGAGCAACAGCAGCAGGAGCAAAAGCAGCAGGAGGAGCAGCAGCAGGAGGAGTAGCAGCAGCAGCAGGAGGAGTAGCAGCAGCAGCAGGAGGAGGAGGAGCAGCAGCAGGAGGAGCAACAGCAGCAGGAGCAAAAGCAGCAGGAGGAGCAGCAGCAGGAGGAGTAGCAGCAGCAGCAGGAGGAGTAGCAGCAGCAGCAGGAGGAGGAGGAGCAGCAGCAGGAGGAGCAACAGCAGCAGGAGCAAAAGCAGCAGGAGGAGCAGCAGCAGGAGGAGTAGCAGCAGCAGCAGGAGGAGTAGCAGCAGCAGCAGGAGGAGGAGGAGCAGCAGCAGGAGGAGCAACAGCAGCAGGAGCAAAAGCAGCAGGAGGAGCAGCAGCAACAGCAGGAGGAGCAGCAGCAGCAGGAGCAAAAGCAGCAGCAGGAGGAGCAACAGCAGCAGGAGCAAAAGCAGCAGGAGGAGCAGCAGCAGGAGGAGTAGCAGCAGCAGCAGGAGGAGTAGCAGCAGCAGCAGGAGGAGGAGGAGCAGCAGCAGGAGGAGCAACAGCAGCAGGAGCAAAAGCAGCAGGAGGAGCAGCAGCAGGAGGAGTAGCAGCAGCAGCAGGAGGAGTAGCAGCAGCAGCAGGAGGAGGAGGAGCAGCAGCAGGAGGAGCAACAGCAGCAGGAGCAAAAGCAGCAGGAGGAGCAGCAGCAGGAGGAGTAGCAGCAGCAGCAGGAGGAGTAGCAGCAGCAGCAGGAGGAGGAGGAGCAGCAGCAGGAGGAGCAACAGCAGCAGGAGCAAAAGCAGCAGGAGGAGCAGCAGCAACAGCAGGAGGAGCAGCAGCAGCAGGAGCAAAAGCAGCAGCAGGAGGAGCATGCATGGTTGTTATGCCGGTGTGTGTTTAGCGAGTTCTTTCAGTTACAGTACAACATGACGACAGAGAAAGACGACGTTCGAGATGGTTCAGAAGAGACGGAAATCTGCGGAGACAAGTGATGTGATTGTGATCCGTCGCCCTAATAAACAAACGAACGTGTAGCAACAGGGCTGATTGGAAAGAACAGGACGGTGGGAAGTGAGTGTGCACATGAGCATTTTTGCGTAACAGTTGCTTTAGTTCTGAAATTGGCAAAAATTCTCTATTCTTCCTTTAAATCATTTCTATGAGTCAGTGAATAGTGTTATATCGTTGAGAAAGACGCTTGACCTGCTTCACCCCTGGTATCTGCATACACTGGTGTTTGAACGTATGTGTGAATGGGTTTGTGGTTTGAGTGCCTTGAAGATAGAAAAACACAACAATGTGACCATATTGTCCAGTGATATTTGTGGGTCTTCTGTCTTAAACAAATGACCCACAAATCTCACATTTCACACAATTTATAAGGAATGTGAGTGCATGATTAAATTGAAACCGTTGAATCAAGGTATTTTTCAAAAATGTTTCTTTGCAATCATTTGTTTTCTGTTGTCACACATTCGTGCAATAAACAGTGAACTAAGCTTTTAGTGATTTCCCAGAATGAAACAGCTTCAGTTCATATACATCAAAGTTGAGAATAATGACTCACTGATACGATGCCAAATGCTTGTACAATCTGATCACCACTTCCTTTTTATTTTTTGGTTTCCTTTTCTGAAAAATCATAGCACTTGACACAGGAAAGATTCAGCCAAATGCATTTCCAGCGAATTCCAGCCTAATTAAAGTTTAAAATGGCTGAGTTACTGTCAGTCTGCACATGTGACAAAAAGCAGTAACAAAAAGCTTGGATCTAGTTAATACTTGGATTGGAGATGGTTGGGGAAAACCAGGTGCCACAGTGGGGCAGTATATGGCTGTAGTGCCTCTTATTGTCTTCTTGGACAAGACACACACATCCTGTCTCCAGTGTCCATGTCCACGTCCACTGATGTACGAGGGAGAAGGTCATTAACATGCACTGTCCTGATTTAATAAACAAGTAACAATAATATTGAAATGTTTGACCAAACAACAATTGAACAGAATATTAAATAGAATTAACAGTGTGTATAAACTTAACATTTTACCCTCAACATATTTAAATGTTATTTTTTACATTAAAAGGCTTTTACTGAAAGTACTAAATAACAATGGTAAGCAACGCAATACCCTGCAACAACCAAACCAAAGAAATCGAAGCATTAGATGTAAAAAATATAAATGTTGCAGCACACTTTTTATGATTTCCCCCTCAAGTTGTGGGTAAAAATCTATTACTTGAGCTGGGCATGTTTACTTGCCCCGGGTGATGCAGACACTTTGATACATTTGTTTTTGAAGATGCAAAAGCTTTGATTCTGAAGCCTGTGGTGGGATTTTGCAACAACGGCCATTTTTTAAAACCTAAGTGAGGTTTAAAGACGTGTCTATGGAGCTGGAGATTAGCCTGTTTGTGTGCACAGGTACAGTCAGTACGAGGCTGATGAAATACACACCAAGATGAGAAGAGCAAGCATATACAACCTGCACCAAGTGGGCAGTCTTATTAATGCCTTTAAATATTTACTATATCATTATAATATATCATAAAATTATTCCCCTTGAAATGTCTGCTATATATCCTTTAATGATCATTTCAGCCTGACAGTCTTAAAGTGGTCATTGCTTTGTTTAATTTCTGTCAAAGGATTGATTTGTTCATTCATTCATTTTCTACCGCTTGTTCTAGTTAGAGGTCGCGGGTGACTGCCTATCCCAGAGACCTTGGGCCTTAGGCGGGGCACACCCTGGACAGGGGCCAGCTCGTTGCAGGGTTAACAATAAAATGTATTATTGATCAAAATCTGTATCTGAAATAGTTTATTCTTTATTGACATTCTGATGTAATAATTGTCTGAGTATGAGTGTATAGTTCAGATGATTATCAAAATACTAATGTTGTACGAATAGGTCAGTATGACTATTTATCAGCTTTTGACTCCAGAACAGACAGAAAAGCTTTACCCTAATTTAGTTCTGTTCTGTTTGATACGATGCAGTATATTAAGTGAAATAATAGTCTATTGAAAATCGCGCAAACCAAGAAGCGTTTAGTTGTATAAATATTTCTCTGTGGGTTAAATATAAATACTGTATCATATACACTATGGTTCCAGTTTTATGCTTTATATGGTGACTGCCATGTAAATGAAAGAGCAGCACAGCGGTTCGAACAAACGGTGTTCTGAGGCCGCATACAGACACTTGTTTTGCATAGGTGACAGCGGTGCATCATGGGAACTAGAGCCCCGTGAGATATTGAGTAAACTCATGTTCTTATGGTCATGTTACAAAACGGCAACCTTTGACACTTCTCTTGGGGAAGTTTAGGTTTTGGCTACGAGGGCAATACAAGAAAACGAGAAATGGTCGCTGACCTCTTCAAATAAAAAATATATATATTTTGAATGGGGAAAGGGCCTCAAATCAAGAAGGAAATATTTGTCTGAAAGCCATGAACATTAAAGGTACAAGCAAATAATGTATAAAATCATTAAAAAACAAAGTCTAGACCAAAATAAGGCATATGAACAATTCACTTAATATTACAGTAAATATGCCGTTGTTTTTATTTAAAGGTGACATGTGCTTTTTTCAGGTATTTAGAATTGAACTACAACATAAGTTGATCGTCATTTTACATTTTGTTCTTTGCAAACTACAACATTGATTTTAAAACTATTACTATTAGAAACATGTCCATTGACTTCCTGTTCAAAACTGCAGATCTGATATAAGCTCTGCCTCTTCATACAACATGCTCATTTGCATGTTTTTATTACATGACATTTTAGAAGCCTACATGTATCACTCAGAGTCTGGATTTTTCCAATAATCACAATTAAGCACGGGGATGTGGGTGGAGATAGGGGGTAGGTGAAAACAGACTTTTTCAGAGTCACAGTTGCAATCAAAATACAACTTTGAGTAAAATCATCAAAAGGAAATATTGTTATTTTTTGTCCCCTTTAACAAAACTGATATTTGGTTCAGGTACTGATGAACTGATGTACTGATGTACTGATGTACTGATGTACTGATGTACTGACGTTTGAGACAGTGATTTAAAAATTTAGGACAATCAAACGCAACAGTTTTTTTTCCCTTAAAAATAATTATTAATTGTTAAATTTCTGCATTGAAATAAAGGTACACTTCACCCTATTTGTATTTAAACCTTATACCTAAGCAGTGATGAATAATAACTGACACTGACCTAGAAAAAATAAAATTACCTGAAGATATACTTGCTACTTATAACATACCACACTTTGAGAAATACTTCAACCTCTTGGGTCCAGTGTGACTTGGCTGCAGAGCTGAACTGTGCAGCGTGCGTGTGCGTGTGTGTGTGTGTGTGTGTGTGTGTGTGAGTGTGTGTGTGACCTGTTTGTTCTTCTAACTGACAACAATTATACGTTGGGTAACACTAAGCTGTCATTAACCCAGAGGCTGCACCCGGTTTAACCAAAGCAAAATGCACTGCAGTCCTCTTTTCTACATGGACTTCAAATATAACACTTCTTACTGTCTGTGCAGTACAATCATGCAAACTTAGGCTGTACCGTATGTCTGGTGAGCACTTCCTGTTTATCATACAATGTTATATACTTTGGACTTTTTGCAAACAATAACTTCAGTTTTTGGACCACAGGAGATGGGAAAATGTAATTGGCCGAACCATCAGTTGCCTTGCTTGAGATATTTGATTTTCTCCAGGCTGGAGGTGAAACAAAGCGTCAATAAAAGTTTCTGGATTTTACGCTTAACAAAGAAAACATATTGAAGTTGGTTGCTTGGATTACATCATTGGCCTGTCCCTTTGCAGATTTCTGAATTGATCAATTGATTGATTGACTTTGGAATGGCACAAAGAGAAGACTGGATTTCCTTTGAGTGAAAGTTTTGCAATTTCAATTAATTTACTGTCACCATCATGCAAGAATGATCCCTTAAATAGCATGTACTTTTTAAAATTCTTTTGCAAACCAACCACAAAACGATGCTTACCGTAGTGAGCAGATGACAATGTATTTCCCATTATCACAGGACTTTATGGGACATTGTACTTGTAAACAGGAAGTTAAGGCAGGAAGTCAATGAGCTAATCTGCTCATTTCCAATAACTCACCTTGACATCTTTACTGTAATTTCTAGTGTTTTCAGAAGAAAAAAAGAAAAGGTGTCATAGTCATCATTCAAATCTTTGTATAAAGTAGTGCATTTTAAAAGGTTTGATTAAGCCCTCATGCACCTGTTTGACCTCAAAAGCCACAATCTGTATTTGTGTTGTGTCATGTACCATACTGGGACATCACATGATTGCATCCATCCTTCCATCTTCTTCCACTTATCTGGGGCCGGGTCGCGGGGGCAGCAGTCTAAACAGGGACTCCCAGACTTCCCACTCCCCAGACACTTCTTCCAAGTCCTCCGGGGGGATCCCCAGACGTTCCCAGGCCAGCTGAGAGACATCGTCCCTGCAGTGTGTCCTGAGTCTTCCCCGGGGCCTCTTCCCGGTGAGACATGCCCGAAACATTTCCCCAGGGAGGCGCCCAGGAGGCATCCAAAACAGATGACCGAGCCACCTCAGCTGGCTCCTCTCGACGTGGAAGAGCAGCGTCGCTTGTTCGGGCTGTGCCCGGCCGGGCCCCTTGGGGAAAGGCCCGGCCACCAGACGAACACCGTCGAACACCCACCCCAGGTCTGGCTCCATGATGGCGCCCCGGTATTGCCAAACCGGGCGACGTAACTGTTGTAACGTTGTAGCACTCGCCATAAGGGGCTTCTGAACTGCAGAGGAGGAAATGACTGTAGAGAGGAGGAAATAAAGGGAAATTCCACTTGCCCTGGAACCGAGTAGAGGAGACAGATAGGGACCTGTATGGGTGTGTTCATGTTCATGACGCTGTGAGCTGTCTATTTACAGTGCAAGATGACATGCACAAGGCATGGCAAGGTAACAAGAAGCGATCATTTTATTCAGCCACTAAAGTTTTGTTTAAAGTATTATGATTTATTTATTTTACATGTTTCTTGGTCGTTTGTGTGATTGTGTGTTGTGTGTTGTGGCTTTGTCATGAAGCTTTTGTTTGTGTTTTAAAAAATCTAGAAATTTGCAGTGCATCAAGGCAAGGCAAGTTTATTTGTAGAGCACATTTCATACATAAGGCAATTCAAAGTGCTTCACACAAGAGGAAAAAATGCATTAAAATCACAAAGAAATTCCAGACCACATACATAGCATTACAGACACTCTTTCCCATATTTATTTGACATCAGCGCGCTATCTGCATCTGCACACGTCTGTGCTGAGCGTATGTATCTTTTACGATGACTCTCCCGTCGACGCCTCCACCTTATGTGCGGCGCTTGCCGCTTTGTATCTTTAACGACGGACCCAGTCTCGTCTGCCCCCTCCCCACATTTAGCTTTCACTAAACTAATTGTCCCAGACAAAAGACATCAGAGTCTCAAATTCAACTTTACTTTTACAAAGCTTTTGCAAACTTGGTTCTTGAAAGAGAACCAGGTTTGGGAAGAAAATGTATATAATTACAGAATACTGAACACGTGCATTAAAATGTACTTTGTAATATATTCCATTACTTACTATATTACTACAAAAAAAAAAAAAATCAATGATGTTTGAAGCCTAAATTCCATGATTAAGAGACAGTGTATTCCTCAGATTTTAGGAAAGTAACTGGATTCCGAACACCACCAAGAGGAAGTGTATTGGAATACAGTTACTCAAAATGAGTATTCTGAATATGTGTTTTCGGTACATGTATTCAGTTACTTCAGTAGATGTTGAAAGTGTTTGTGTCAACTCAACGTAAGTAGTTGCAGTAATTGCAAGGCAAGGCAAGTTTATTTGTAGAGCACATTTCAAACACAAGGCAATTCAAAGTGCTTCACACAGCAGGAAAAATGCATTAAAATCACAAAGAAATTACAGAAACAGAAATACGATAAAATTAACTAAATAAAAAAAACACCTAGCCACAAAGGGTAACGTGGTTTCGGAGTCCAACTCCTTTTTAAATCAGTCCAACTGATGGTACGTACTATTACACGTCCAACGTGTTTCGTAGTCCAATTCCCTTTTAAATCAGTCCAACTGATAAGTCTAAACTAATGAAATCACATAAAAGAGAAGAGTGCAAATAAAAATCCTTTCAGTCATATGGGCAGCTAAACAAATCAGTTTTTAGCTTAGATTTGAACATTGTCAGAGTAGAAGCCTGTCTCACATCTTCAGGAAGACTATTCCACATTTTAGCTGCATAAAACTGAAATGCAGATTCCCCATGTTTAGTCCTGACTCTGGCACCAGCAGGAGGCCGGTCCATGTTTAGTCCTGACTCTGGGCACCAGCAGGAGGCCGGTCCCTGAGGTCCTCAGAGTCCGAGATGGTTCATATGGCACTAACATGTCCAAGATGTACTTTGGTGCTAGGCCATGGAGAGACTTGTACACAAGCAGAGCTGCTTTAAAGTCTATTCTCTGAGCCACAGGGAGCCAGTGCAGAGACCTGAGAACAGGACTAATGTGATCATACTTCCTGGTTCTAGTCAGGACCCGAGCAGCAGCGTTCTGGATGTACTGCAGCTGTTTTACAACTCGTTTGGAGAGGCCAGTGAGCAGGCCGTTACAGTAGTCTAATCTACTGGAGACAAACGCATGGATAAGTCTCTCTAAATCTGGTTTTGACACTATATTTTTGATTTTGGCAATGTTTTTTAGATGGTAAAACGCTGCTGATGTTATTGATTTGACGTGGCTGTTAAAGTTCAAGTCTGAGTCCATTATTACCCCCAGATTTCTAATTTGGTTTGTAGGTTTTAGAGCGAGACTCTGGAGGTGACCGCTAACACTTTCTCTTTGTTTCTGTGGCCAAAAACGATTATTTCAGTCTTGTCTGAGTTCACCTGGAGAAAGTTATTTTGCATCCACACACTGATCTGTTGGATGCAGTGACAGAGTGAATCTACTGGTCCATAGTCACCTGCCGACAGTGAAACATAGATCTGAGTGTCGTCTGCATAATTGTGATAGGACACATTTTCACTGCGTATCAACTGACCTAACGGCAGCATGTAGAGGTTGAACAGAAGGGGACCCAGGACTGACCCTTGGGGCACTCCACAGGTCAGGGTCATGTGGTCTGAGACACAGTTACCAATTTCAACAAAGTACTTCCTGTCTTCCAGATAGGACCTTAACCAGTTTAGGGCAGTGCCAGTGATGCCCACCCAGTCCTCTAGTCTCTGTAAGAGGATCCCAGGATCGACAGTGTCAAAAGCAGCACTCAGATCTAACAGAATTAAGACTGAGGCTTTGCCCGTGTCAGTGTTCAGGCGGATGTCATTTGTCACCTTGACAAGAGCAGTCTCAGTGCTGTGATGAGGTCTAAAACCTGACTGAAAAACATCAAATGAGTTGTTTATTAAGAGGAAATCTGTGAGCTGTTGGTAAACAACCTTTTCAAGGACTTTGCCTGAAAATGGCAGATTAGAGATGGGCCGGTAATTACTCAGTACTGCGGCATTAAGACTGCTCTTCTTTAGGAGAGGCTTTAATTTAATTGCAGTATTAATTGCAGTTGTTGTAGAAATATTAACAGTATTAGTACATAATTCTCTTTTCACATATGCAGCATTACACACTAGTTATTCAAATTGAGCAATTATCATCAATTTTAAGTATGCCTTTAGTTTGAAATGTACTTTTCATTGACTTCTTAAGGCATGTTTTTGCAATAACCGTGCATTTACTTCAGAACAGTTTGATATTTTCCTGACTCTTTTTCCAACTCATGCATAGCCTCACTTACACTTTGCCTCCTGTGGACCCCTCAGTCTATATTCCAACCTTCTTTAATCGATTCAGTCTGGCACTGGAGTGTTTCTTGGTTGTGTTTTGTTAAGCTGGTTTGATTTCCGTTGCTGTGATTTTGGGTTAGTGAGACGGGTCTTGGTGCATTGGTGTGTGCTGTGTACATTGACCTGATGCGTTCCACACACAGTACAGAGGCAGCAGTGGAGTATCGGCTTATTTTATGAGGGCTGATGTAACGCTGAGCCAAGCTACTGCAACACTTCGCACGCCTGACTCTGCACCCTCTCAAACACACACACACACACACACACACACACACACACATGCCTGGAGTGTCTTGGAAAGCTGTGGTGCAGAGCAGAAAATAAAAGAGGAACTGCCTGCCTCTGTGCACTTATTATCTAAAGGACAGTGTGCAAGTTGTGCAGATTGTATTTGGGGCCGGTACGAAAGGGACTTCTTTAAACGCACAATGTTTGTTTATGAGGGAAGTATGTACAAGGAAGCAGACATGTTCATTTTGTGTGCAATGAGATTTATAAGTGAAATAAGTAGCTAACATTTTCAGCAGAGGTACTGTCATGGAATGAGACATACACCGATGCTATTCCGTAACACACCGAGAACACAATTCAACTTAGAATATGAAACGACACAGAAATATCAGACATTTGTATGGCAAGCTTGGGAGAAAACGCTGGGCTGTGTCAGCCAAGCCGTTGTAAGGAGCCTGGCTGACCCTCCTGCGTCTCACCCTGTTTTTTCCCATGCTGGTTGGTTTTATTAGATATTCTGGAATAGGCGGGTCACATTTCTCATTGGTCAGCCTCACATCAAGGCACTTGGTATTTTTCCGTAGAGATCAAACCTTGGGTAATGTTTACCCAAACTCCTCTGGGCTGTCACACCCCCTCCTGGGGTAAACATCCTTTGGCCCATCTTTACGACCCCTTCACAAATGCAGTTTGTCACACACCCGTTCTTCTCTTAGACTAATGATGCAGATAATATATCACTATTATGCAGATAAAATACATCACAGAAATATACTCATATATTCACATTTTATCACATTTCCCTCCTGTTTATCAAAGCATTAGTCTACTGTCTCATATGCCAAACACATTATTCTTTTCAGTTTTCAACATGTCTTTCATATTGTGTTAAAATGACACTTTTACACTCAAAACGTGATGCACATTTTTCAACATTGAAAACACTTCTTTTCTCTCGTCCCACATTTCTACTGCATTACTGTCCTAAATGTTGAGTCAGATTGGTCAATTTCTGTAATTTGACAAACAGACAATTTATCTTGTCTATAACTTGCGGTGTGATGGGAAATATAGAAGTACAAGCGGAAGGCCCTCAAACCCGCTGCTCTCTGGTCAGTCAGTTTGACTCGTCAGGGACCTCTCTGGACACCCCAATAGAATCAAATACGTAGTATCCGGTGCTACTGGGACCAGACTGTCCACTAACCTCTCGACCTTGACCCTGCGGTATGGTTCTGGGTGATGCTTTGTTCTGACCATGGCTGGCCACAAAAGGGATACATAGGCACAACGTCCTACACCCTTTGCCTCCAAGTGCCTTCTCAGTACCGTGTCCCCACATCACCATACGTCCTCGCTTGGTTTCTTAAGAGATCTTCTTCCGCTGCTCGCTTCGGTCACACCTATGACACATATGAACTGGTACATTTCCCATCTCAATTCATAATCTCATTAACATTGCATGTAATTATGTTGTAGCAGATAAAAAAACTCTCTTAGTTAGTGCAAACAACAGTGGCTGTATAATATGCCATTGTGTTTCTTCAGCTGCTGTCATGTCAATTATACATTTCATTTCACATTACACATTATGCATTTCATAACCTTCCACGTTGATCACTTATTTTCTTCCCTTTATTTTTCATGTCTGTGTATGTTGATCGATTGTCCCGATTGTCCCGATTGTCCGGTGCATAATACAGGTGTTCAGCACCCATATTACCGTCATCGCTGTGATGATGATAACTGTTGATTCTTTTCACAGAGTATGGTACTCTGCGCACCGTAGCCTCTGGCTCTCGTTCATCGTAGCAGAGTATAGTACTTTGCGTACTGTAGAATCTGTCTCCCCATCCATTGTAGCAAAGTATCGTACTCTACCGTAGACTCTGGACAAAAACGAAGTCCTGCGTCTTCGATGTTATGGATCTGGTGCTGTGTTGTCTGCTGCACCCATGATCTCGTCCTCCCCTGGTGAGAACGACACGGTGTGGCTCCGTCCACTTTGCTCGTCCACTTGGCTCGTCTCTGTAAACACCACATCTCCAACACGTTTTGCTGCGGTGATAAACAAAGTCTTTTCGACAGTATAATGTATTTCAAACAGTTTTCTTGTTTACAATTTTTTTTTTTTAGTAATTATTTATTCGGAATATTTGTTTACACGTACATATCCCTCCTTTTTGAGATATGGCTTTGCCCATTTCTCAAACTACTACACTTAAACAAAATTAAATAATCCATATAGTTTACAACGTTCACTAATCCAGGATGTAATCAAGGAAGAGATGGAATTGCGTCTGTCACTCCAACTCCGCAATGTCACCTCTTGACCTTTCACAGTTCAGTGGTCACATCCCCGGCTGAGCCCTCCTTCCACGGCGCTGGGCTCCCCCCTGTGTGGGTCAATCAGTCTATGTGTCTGTAATCCGACACCGCCTCTGCGATCTGTAACTTGTAAATCTGTTTTACCACCATTTGTTTCAAACTCTAAATGTTTCAAACTCTAAAAGTCTCAAACTCTAAAAGTCTGGTGTCCACGTGTGCGCGCGTATGTGTGTGTGTATGTATGTATGTATGTATGTATGTGTGTGTGTGGGTGTGTGTGTATGTGTGTGTGTGCGTATTCAAATACATCAACCTATACTAATTATTTAAATAATTCCCCCGTTGAGCTGGTTCCCCTTGTAATTGCCTACTTTCTTGTCTTTTCTTTGTCTCTCATCTTGCTCTCTGTCTTCCCCTCTGTCTTCCTCTTGTAACGGAGGAAACACCCATTTCCAAATTTCTGTGTCAAATTCTTTCCCTGTTAATGTTAACTTTTCCTATTACTCATCAGTCAACCCCCCTGAGGTGGTGTTGCTGTTGGTGTCCCTGTGATCCGTAAAGATAACAACATCTGCTCCATCCTGAGTCCTCCAGATTCTTTGCCAGTCAATAGCCCCTTATCTCTGACTACCTTTATGACTTGGTGTCGTTTGCCTTTAGTTAATGACACATTCATGTCTTTCCAAGGAGGACATCAAGCACATCACTCTTTAACTTATTCCCTCACTTACGTCTACATGCAATACGAGGTTTCCTCATGATAATACAAATAAATAAGTTACTGATATAAATGTTACTATCACTTTACTTACTGCCCGTTCTATGTCCAAAAACATCAGTAGTCACTAATTTACTCATATTATCACACTCCAGGCCCGTGCCTGTATTTGATCCTAAATTTAAAAACACTTCTGTCTTTTCGTCCTGTACTTTCATCTAGTCATGCATTAAGTCCAAAAAGATAGTTTCCGTCAAGTCCAAAAATAAAACAAAACAAAACATAGCTTTGTTTGGTGCACACAAAAAACACGACTTTTGTCTTCTATGTCGGGGACAGGAAGTGTCCTGTCTTGTCTGTGATCACATTCCCCCAAAAATTGGCCATCTATAAAAATCTGAATTCATCTTTATCTCAAGTTTAATACAATCTTTATAATTGATTGTTGTCAATCAAACAAAAACCCTAAATTTGTTCTACAGAGCTCTCAAATACTAAAAATTTAAAACCAGCTGAGTTTAGTTTTACTTATTCATTCCCGTTCAGAGCGTCCTCTGAACTGCTTTCTCCCCATTCTCCTGCCTTGTTGAACCCCCTTATCTCCCCCTCTCTGCCACGTCATCTGAGCATACTGGAAGTCTCCCTCCAAAATCCTCATGACTTTTCCTTTGTCTTTTTACAGTTTGGGGTGATAATTCTGGCATTATGTGGTCTCGGTCGTCTGAGAGAAATGCAACTTGCTTTACAGTCACGGTCAATGTCAAGCTTCTAGAGAAAATTCCTTATTAGATTCCTCCGGACATAAACGTGGTGTTTAATGATTCACCCGTGACTGCAAATTTTAGATCTCTCAGAATAACGCCTTGTGACCCTTGTATGATTAATTGTGATTCACACTCGTTAGTGAATCAGTTATTAATCCTCATTCACACATTCACACTTCTCTCTTACTTACTTCGCTCGTGCACAGCGCTTACATTCACACATATTTCCTCAGTAATATTAAACTGGGCATTACCTCACTAACACCTAACTGGGCATAAAAGCCTATAATAGTTTTCCAGTAAATATCAAACTAATCCATAAAATGTTTCATGGCTAACTCTTTTTCACACACAATGTTTTGTCTGACCTTCTTCGCCTGTGTTCTCCTGCTGCTTCGAAACGACACGCTCTCCTCGCGGAGAATGAGGTGCGATGGGCGGCCAAAAGTGGACTTCCTTTAGCTGTGCACAGACTTCACCGATTCACCCGTCAATCTCCGCGAAGGGCAGCTGGTCGTCCGGCTCAAAGGACCAGAAAATGTCATGGAATGTATGTTTGTCACACACCCGTTCTTCTCTTAGACTAATGATGCAGATAATATATCACTATTATGCAGATAAAATACATCACAAAAATATACTCATATATTCACATTTTATCACAGGTACTGTATTCACACATCACTGCACTGCGCTCACCGTGAACATCTCACGGCCTGTGATTGGACACTTTTCCCCTCAGCAGCAGCTTTGGACATGCTCTATCACAATTTGCTTTCGTCAAACTTGCCAAAAATATAATATTAATGCATGTCAATTCATCCTACTCCTGTAACTCACAGATCACTTACCATATTTGTGCGTAATGATGCCTTTCACGTGTTGTCGTCTGCTGATTGCTGGAGGCACTGCTTTGTCTGGAGCTCTGCGGCTCAATTTAGACTTTTTTCTGTGCTTTATTTGAACACACATCTGATCATAAAGAGCTGATGTAGTGTAGTTGAAAAAAAAACAAGTAAGTTAACATTGCAGTCAAAAGCATTGGCTCACTGTTTTTCAATGAATCACCCTTACCGTTTTGTTTGTCCCACATAAACAGGACATAAGAGTTTCATTCACAGCAGAAATGTGTCTGAGCCTCCTGATTAATGTGATGTTTCACAGTGAATACCGGTACTAATAAATAATGTTCAGAATTTTTTTGAATTTTCTTTTGACCCTGATTCTAATAGAATTTTTTTTTATGACTTATGCCAAAGAGTAAGACCTGACTTTACTTCATATTTCTGCAGTTTTAAATTTCAGAACAGTTTTATTAAAACCCCTTGAGTGGGTTAAAGGTGCCATAACATGCTTTTTTTCACGTTTCGTAGTCTATCCTAAGTGTATAATTGATAATAATAATAAGGGTTGTGCAACACCCTTAACATAATAGTTAAGAAATATCACCCAGACCTTGGACCCCCTCACCAACCCGGAAATGCAGACGGCTTGGTTTGATATTCGCCCCCACCCTTGCGAAGAGCGATCTGGCTCCCCCGCCCAACCCGTGACGTAGTCTCAGAGCGCGTGTGTGCCCCGCCCACCCGTGACGTAGTGTGTGCCCCACAGCTGTGTGCTGTAAGCTCCGCGGAGCAGCGCGGAGTGAGTGAGAAAGAGTCTACTTTGAGACTGAATAAAAACGTGTTGATTCTACAGCGTGCGCAGAACAGATATATCTATATATATATATATATATATAGATATATATATATATATATCTATCTATATATATCTATCTATATATATCTATATCTATATCTATATATATATATATATATATATATATAGATATATATATATATATCTATCTATATATATCTATCTATATATATCTATATCTATATCTATATATATATATATATATATATATATACATAAGTCTTATGTCTATCGCGCTCTTATTTCCTGGTTTTTCCGGTATATCGGATAGAACTTCTCTCCGTTTATTTTCCCGGTTGCTGCCACATAAACCTTCACCATTGGAGGCGTGCTTGCCCTTATGACGCGGTCTTGCATCCACCGCCCGTCAGTTTGGAGATTCGAGGAAAGGAGATAGTCAGTAATATAGCTAAACACTGCGGGAATCAATCAAAAAAACACTCTGGGTACATATATGAAGCACAAATAGCAATGTAAGAAGGTTAAAAGCTCTGAAAAGTCGATTTTGCATGTTATGGGACCTTTAAAGTCATGATGAGTTGGTCTGGACCCAGAAGTAAGAGTGAAAAGATTATCACTTCAACCATTAGTAAAAACAATGTAAAAAAGCATCTTAAAATCTCTATTGGTTTAACATTAGCCCAAAAAATCAACTGATGTGTGACGACACAATGAGCTGTATTGATCACAAGCTTTTGAAATGTGTTGATTATAGTTAAAGATCTTCAGATCAAGGAAGAAGAACAGAAGAAGAATTGAAATGAAGAATTAAGAAATATCTGTCCACACCCCAAAAGCCTTGACGAGCAGACAACATCTTCTGTAATCCTCATAGACAAAAGTAAGATTTACATTGTCCATTTCAATAATCCACTCTATTTGCATACGTTTAAGCTTCCAGTCCCAGCAGAGGTATTGACATAAGTAGGAGAAAGTGCTGGCATGACTCATGAGGTAGAATCGTGTCCATGTAGGTGCATTTACAGACAATAGAACAGGGATTGGACAATTGGGAAGTGTATTCCCTTATTTAGAGTGAGTGCGGCTCAGTGTTGTGTGCTTCTTTTATGGCAAATGTAAGTGTTGTGTTTCAGGTATGGGAGGGGCCACTTGTATGGCAACAGGATCTCTTTTGACATGTTCAAATAAGGTAAAGTGTCACTAGAATTACTCATATTTTACAAGGACCGGTACGTAATGGTTTAACAAATCAAGTGTTCATCAACAATGCAAAGATTTCACATTCTGCCTTTATTTGACCTTCAATTGTTTTTTAGTTATTTTTTTAGATGCTTTGAGTTCATTTTTCTGGTGGTTTTATTTCGTAAGTCAGTAGTCTTACCCACTACAGTATAAAGACCCACTTGAGGAAGGTATTAGTCTGGGGTCTTGAACCACAACATCCTGAATGTGTCATACTACACTGTGTACGAGCTGTGCTTTAGCGGAAATAGACCGCTAGTTACCCACTGATTCAGAGGGAAAGGATAAACCTTTCACACTGATTCAGAGGGAAAGGATAAACCTTTCCCTCTGAATCAGGCTCTTGGCCTAATTTCAATTAGAAAGTCCCTGAATGTTGAAAAATGGGAAATTGGCAGGGAAGTTGCTTGTTGAACAAAAGATAGAAGAGACAGAATACTTTTAACAGGCTGTTTGATGGGGATCTGGGGGTGGACATTAAAGACATACAGTACAAAAGGCTGCAGAACGTAACATTTTAAGTCAATGTAAAGGGATGGCTAATATGTAAAAATAGATCAAATAAAACTTATTTTTCTGTTTTCTAAAACCTAGATCGAGGGTTACCATATTGTTTTAGGTTGAGACCCCCAAAATAACCATTCAACTGACCCTGACGCCCTTTTGCACGATACAAATTCAACCAGGAATAATTTCAAGATGTGAATTGAGTACATTTAATTTTGATTATTCACGAGGGGAGCCAGTTGTCCATGTTTTAAGTGGTAGAGGAAGCCAGACTAAAGTACTAAGCGAAGCATTTCAACCGGGAAAGGCTCAGACAGAGACAAAAAAATGAGCATTAGAAAACTTTATTGCATGATTAAGTACTTCCTCAGGCCCCGGCATAAGACACGAGTGCTGATGAGCGTGCTGCGATAGTCGAGCGTTTAGGAGACGTTTTAACCCCCCGGGGCCTGGACACTGGAAGGATGGAGAAGTAGGGAGAGGATGATGAGGTGGCGGTGGGGGGTGCCAGAGTGGAAAAGCAGCTGGGTGAGAGGGAGATTATGATTGGATGATGAAGCTGCAGGTAAGTCCATATAATCACACGGATCAGATCACAATTCGTTTCTTATCTTCATATTGCACAGCCTTCATTAATGAAATTATATAACAAGAAAAAATTAGATTCTAATGATCCTGTTGATAAAATTGATTTACAGAATATAAACTTTATGGCTCTATCACCTGTAAACTGGGTCAAAGCTGCTATAGTTTGCATGTTATTACAGTTTTGTCAGTATTAAAAGTGTCTATTATATTTTGCATTAGAAAAACTTGATGCAAAGCCATTTATCCAGGTTTGGAACTAGTACTTAAGAGTAGACTGGGTTGATTTCAGTCGCCTCAGATGGTATTATAGTCATGCACAAGTGAAGTACAATGATATTCTTCAATTATTGGCAAAATCTATCATGTATCTATTGTGTGGCTAAAATAGAAAAACAATCAAACCATTCTGCTTAAAAAGATGAAAAAAGTCTTTATTTACAATTCCATTTGCCCTCCACGTGTGAAGGGCGTGTCTTTACAATATGTTCAGTGTACATTGTTGCTACAGTTTGACTGGGTCAGTGGAGACTGTGGTACACTTGGTGCACACAGACTTGTGGTGGCATTTTTGTACAGCGAAGGCAAAGCAAATCAACTCAACAGCCAAAGCCTTTTCACCCGCACTCACTCATAAACCATTCAGTTCCAACATTGATTCAGTTTTATGTTTACTTTGTCACATATTCCAAAAATCAGACTGGACTTAAGAGAGCAGTTTGACATTGAAAAAAGCAGGGAAAAAGACCTAAATAAAATAACAGTATATTTCAGCTATGGTCACAAACAAATAAAAAGCAATTCATCACTTGGTTGCCAAGTTTGGAGAGTGCGATTCAATTTTCACTTTTCTGCCTGAGTTAATCTCTTTGACACAGTTTTTACACCATAACATATCGAGTGGTTTGACGTTTGTGCCACAGAAGAAACGACCAAACTTGTAATGGAAATATGCATGTTGTTTTCATTCAAGTCTTTTGATTCAATATGACAAATACATCAAACAATTGTTTTAACATTTAACTACACATTGTGTGGTAATAAACAATTGATTTGCTCAAACATCAGGGCGTATGGTTTTACATTAATGGACTTGTATATGACACAATGTTTACCCGATCAGTCCCCTTAATGTGTGATACGAATGTTTGTACTGGCACAACTGTACAAACACACTGTTCAAAGATCAGTCCAGTGACACACTTTACCAGACACTGGAGGAGCAGTGATTCAGATCTTTATTGTGTAACCTCTTACTTTAGACTCCTGCAGCACATAAAGCAATCACACGTTCTGGGAAACATCAGTGAAAGGGACATAGATTTGAAACTGAAACTTCTAATTGATAGTTTTTGTCAACTAAATACAATAATCTGTTGGACAGAAATTAAATATATGACAAAACAAAAGCCTCAAAATTAAGGAAGACATTTTTAGTTGAGCTCTCTTTGGTCAACTTTGTTCGCTGAACATTTAAAAATATGCATGAAACACTGAAATGTTAATAAAGGTCTTTAAAAGTGAACACACATTCAGCAGATTGAGATTTTGTATAAAATTGTATTGACACATCATATTTTCACCTCTCTTCAGCCATAAACACAGCCTTGCGTTGTTGGCTTTCTCTTGAGTTTAAACGTTGCAGGTGTTTCATTGTTGTAAGTGAGACCAGATCTTGTAATGAGCTTTAGGAGTTTGAAGAGCCCTGTGTTTGCTATGACACTGTTGGGAACACACAGTGATACTGTATGTGTAATAATGCAGGTGGGGGGGTTCATTAATGCATTTTGTTAACTTATATATTTGTAACTTCTATAAGCTTTGTGCATTTAGGAATGACAATTGATCATCTGCTAAAAATTATGTATTTCATATGGATTTTGAACGTACCGTTAAGTTCTCTTAAAATTATTAACAGTGTAGTTAACACTTTACATTTTAGAAAATATAAAACCATACACATCGATATATGGATTTGGACTGAACTTCAAGTTTCATAAAAATTATGCACTTTATCAGTATTGATTATATTAATAATGACACATACAGTGCTTACAGTTTGCCTGAAAGAAATATGATTGTTTGTAGGTTTTAGTTGGAACTCCAACTTAACATTTTGCTATTTTTCTGTAAATGCTTTCTAAAATCTTTGGTCAATACATATTAAAGGGACAATGTGAATGTAACATAGACCTATTTCTTTGGCCTGTTATAGTGGTTCAATATTTTTTTTGTGTAATGATCATGATCTCTTACTCAGTCTTATTAAAACCTGTTTAACAACCCTGGCTCAGCAGAGTTCATCCCTCTCAACACATTCACATTTGACACAATCACACAAATCGACAGCATAATACATTAGAGAATGTACAAGGCACATTGTCTCAGAGAAAACCCTCTCGCACCAGAACGGAGTGCAAAATCCCAACTCTTTGGTCGCGCTTGAGACCTGAAGGCTCTGAGTCGGTGACAGAACATCAAACGTAGAATCCGTTTAGAGTTTTACAAAAAGGAGTTCTTCTCATTTTGGAAATTTCTGAAAGTCCAAAATCAAGTCCAATGATAAAAGAAAGAATTAATGCTGCAAATGCTGGGTTTTTCAAGGGCTAAACCTGAGCTTGGCTTTAGGTGGTGCCGTGGGAGTACAGTAGTCGTCCAAACAAGAATATCAGGAGGCCCACACAGACGATGACAGCGGGCTCCCGGGGGTCCGCGGGCCGCCATTGTGGATGTCCCGCCGCTCTAGCCTGCAAAGAGAGAGAGCCAGAGCCAGAGAGAGGAATTACAATCATAAGAAAACTAACAGAACACGACACAAACAGTAGTGTGTAGAAAGTCAGGCTGACATAGAGTGCGTCCCTGATTGTACCTGTCCCGTTTGTCCCAACGTTTGACAAGTGTGTCAATTCACATTAACAAGTAGTTTTTCCAGTTTATATAAATATATTTCAGTCCAGTCCTTCACCGTCAGTCACTCCATCCTTTACCATCCATCTCCTTGTCATTGAGCTACTTGACCTCCACCGTTTCTCCAATAAATAATTAAATAGTAATATCCCTGTGTTTGTCAATTATTCTGTGCTGAAAATAGGCATGGGACAATATTGAAATTTTGTAACAGTCAGACAGACAGACAGTTAATGTATTACATAATTATGAATAAGTTCCATGTTTAAACAACTATTATAGAATTGTATTTCATCATCATTTAAAACATCCACAATCTAAAAAAAAACATCATGCATGAGTAGCTTTTTTCTGATGACAAAATACTGATTAGGCAAATAACACAATGACACAAAATGTACCACAAATGAATATTGTCTTAACATAAACATAGAATAACAGATTTGTGAGAGAAAATAAAGAAACGATTGATTGATAAATGTAGTAAGTATTTAAGCCTTATGTTGACATCATAAAGGCAACAAAAATAGAAACAAAAAGTAAAGCTGCGATGACGACAAACTATAGTTGTTAAACATAGGAGCGTGAAGCATCTTTGCCTCGGCACTTTATTTGTGGTTTCATTTGGTTAAACACACAATCCTCAAATGTCACCATGTAAAAATAGTGTCCAAACCTCTGAATCAACGGACAATTTGCATCTACGCACACAGACACACGTTTAAGAAGACATCAATGAGACTGTTATATGGTCGACTCTGCACCTACACGATCATAAAGTGGTAACTGTCCAAAAAGTAAAATCAAAGTGCAACACAAGAGGAGACGGGTAAGTATAGCTCTCAACATCCTGCTTTTACATCTCTCACTTCCAGGTGTAACGTATAGAGCAACATGTGTGAAGACAGTTACAATCATGGACATTAGGCTAACTCAAAGGAACATACATATCTGAGATTAGAGGTGGGAATATATTGACAAATGGTTACTAATATTGCAATAGTTGTTTTGGAGATTTGGAGAAATTTGAATATCAAGTAAGCATCATTGTCTATAAATAAAACTATTAAAATCTACCTCAAAAAGAGACAACAATGTAAACTCCCAAACGTGTATAAAGTGAAATTGTTTCCCTTTTGTGGTTAATATTATGGACTATTAAAATTTTGTGATGGATTTGAAACTTGAATAAGACATTTACGAACACATTTTAGAACGTTCTTGATAATCCAAAAATGTATTGAGATATTCATTCAATGTTTCCCGTTGCTAAGTTACAATACCTTTATGTACTATGTAACTTTTCTGGAGCAAAGCACTAACCTCTCCCTGGACACAAGCCTTAAATACAGTTAGAACTGGCTTTAGTTGGGTCAAGTGACTTCATGTGAGATGCAGTGTGGACAAGGACGACACATACAATGTGACAACAATTTATGGTGTGTCGTGTGTCATGAGAATAAAAAGCTGTTCTTTATGTAACTGAGCAGTGTTTTTTGAGTTATGTAAGTCAAGGGCCAAGTCATGATGACATTGTGACCTTTTAGTGCCTCATTAGTCAGAGAGTACATACCACTGCCTATCTTTTGAAGATAACTTTAAAAGCCTGTAATATTTAGCTTTAGTTTAACTTGTGGTTAAAAGTAGTATCTGAGAAGTGAGACTGTTTCAGATGCTTGTGCGCTAACTGCAGTGATGACTGAACCTTAGATATGTGATTCTTCAGTATACATTGCTGCTACATTGTAGCGTGAAGGGACTTTTATGGATGGGCAAGCGGACTCAATGTTTAGTGGATAACATTTGCGTGCAAAAGTGAAAAACAAAAATGTAGAGAAGCTGGTTCTGAATCCTGGGTCTCCCCCATAGATATGTGACACACTAATGAGCTTAACTGCAGCATAAAACAGGTGTTGATGGACTTACTACACTTACTTCACTGCTCTATTCATTACACAATCTAACTATCTAAATGACTGCCTGTATTTCTAACTAATGTCTAACCATTAGAAACGTGAACAGAGCCTTGGTTACAAACACTGACTTGTCTGTAAAAGCTAGTTTTTGTCACTTGTTGAAACTTGGCGCCGCTGTCTCCTCTGCACATGCACAGTTAGGAACAACCTGAAAACATCCATGATTCCCACACAGGTTTATTCAGCGTGGCTTGAGGCGGTAAAACAAGCTGCTGTCTGCTCTGGTTTCCTAAAGCGCGTGTGAGAGAGCGGAACATGAACGGGCCTCTGTACAAGGTGAGAGAATATAAAACGCTGGAGACGAACAACCAAAATTCCTGGCCTGCTGTACTAATCACTAAAAGACACAGTGAGTTCCAGCCAAGCTTCAGCAGCAGAAGTGAGAGGAAAATTGGCGTATTTGGATATTTTTTCAATTTAGATATAGTTGTGACACACGGTAATTTGGCTGAATTCAGTAAATGGGCCCAAACCACAGAGACTCTAATGCCAGAGGAGGAAACAGGTGTGGGGAAGAACAGTTCACCCTCCATCGTGAATCACAACTTCTGCTTCTCATCAAGATGCACATGTCTGTGTATTCAACGTGTGATTCTTAGAAGAGCTTATGTTAGGATGTAACAGTAGCAAGTCATTCAAAGTCATCTTAGGTTGAATCATAAAAGACTTCACACAAAACAACAACACATCTGGTGGAGGTTGTTGTGCACTTGTAAAAACACTTGTGTAAACCTTGGGCAGAACAAAGTTGAAGCAAATTAACATTAAGCTAAATATAATATTTGTAATGTAAAGGCACTTTGGACATGCTTTGGTTGTGAGATGTGTTTTTATAGATCCGTTTTATATGAAGACTCACTATCAGAGAGCTGATGTTATCTGAGTCTGTGTCTGTGGATTTACACAGTCACATGAGTAAACACAGTTCGTACCAGGTCCTTATGAAACCCACGAGTAAATACACCATCCGTCGTATTGTAAAAGACTGATGATACCAGTCGTTTGAAAAAATGCCATCCCAAATATTTTTTGTTTAACTAACAATATTAGACATTTTCAACATAAATGGCTGATTTAAAGTCACAGATATCACAGAAGTAGATGATGCATCATTCTTACCATGACTGTGGAAAAGTATTCTTATCAGTCCTTATCTGACCTCGGGCCTTAAGTAACACGCCTGTCTCTGCATTCGACACCTGTAATCTAGTATTCATTAAAACAATAGTTTTATCCAAATTAAAATAAAACTAGCCCATTTGACAGAGGAGACATTGAGTCAGTCCTTTCCAACTGGAGTCATGTGATTTTGTTTGGGTCACCACTACTTACTACGCTGCAGACAGAAATAGCCCGACAAGAATACACAACACACCAGCCAGACATTTGTCCTCTGAGACCGAACGCTCTGCTCAGAGAAAGAAATACAATGCATTATGAGCGCGTGTTTAAGCACTAGAGCAACAAAGAGAATAACATTTCTGTGCAAACAATATTGAAAATATATTGTTTATATTGGCTGAAACTGAAAATCTAAAGTAGTTTCATATTGATGCCTAAAAAGAGAGCCTGCCAGTGACTAATATGTAAAACCAGCCAGGGCTTTGAAGAGTTAAGTGTGACTGAATTGAATCATTCTCTATTTGATATTAACTGTCTAACCATTTTACAAATGGTCTAACCATTTTACAAATGGTAAGAGTTGCAATAATATTATGATGTTCAGAAATCACACGTTATCATGAACAGAGCCTGAGTTTCACAGCTTGTCTCATTTTTAAGGAGACCATTTTCTGTCTAATCAAAGTGACCTACTTTTCCTTTTCATCATTCCAAGCCTGCTGTTTTAAATGTAAATGACTAACTCTAATAATAGTGTAACATGCAGATAAACTGAGTCACAATAATAATCCGTCATTTGTGATGCTTAGGTGAGAAGTAGAATAGTAGTCAACTTATTTGACACCAACATATGTTTTAATTCAATTCAATTATAGCAGTTTTGATCAAATTTAATGCTGCACTTTGCTATGTCAAAATGCAAATCACTGCAGGGTATTACTGGGGCAGACTATTGTATCAGCCAAAGGGAAACTCCAATAAATGCTGAAAACTGCACACTTCATTTACACACACATTTAAAGCATTAGAAAAAATATATTTGATTTTAAGTCATTCAGACCAGCAATGAAAGAGTTGTACAGTTACTTTTGTCCATTTGGTCTCTCACACACAAACAACAGGAGCCGTAGTATCCACAATGCACTGGTGAGTTATTTCTGTTTCCAGCACAAAGCGTCTTACCTCTGACTGAAAGATGACAGATTCTCATGTGTTTTTCTGTGTGTGTGTGTCTATGGGAGTCGCTGGCAGGATAATTAGCCCTTGTGCTCTGCTCCCTGCGAGTACTTTAACCACAGGGCTCAACCATAATGAAGCTACACTGTCACAGACACTGCTCTCACACCAAACACACACACACACACACACACACAGTACGTACCATCCTAGAGGTTTCAAAACAAGAACAAGACACAGAGACAGAGACCGAGTAGATTAGCAGAAAAAAAGATGGTAAGGCGAGTTTTAGGTGGCGGCTGACTCAGGGATAATACTAGGGTGAAGACCTCTCCCCGAGCAAACTGACAACGTAATTACGGGCTTGTTTTAATACCAACTACATAAATCAAAACATATCACACATTAACCAGAGGATTTAAGGCAGGACATCTTAGTTCAGGGGTAAATGCTCTTTCGATTCGACCACAGTCAACTACTATGTTCAAAGAGAAGACTGTGCCTTTTCCTATATTGTGTATTTTCTGGCTGAACGTCAGAATATCTCATTTTACTCTTATTTTTGTGAGAAGAAACATCACGACTTAACCGTTATTCACAATTATTGATACCATGACTAAACAACAAGGAAATCCTTAATTTTCTTTCATTTCTGGTTTAACATGATTAACCAAACGATCTTGTCATCCCGATTCCTCACTCTTATAATGTGCCGAATGTCCTACCTACACACCTTTATTGAGGACCAAAGAATCACCACGACACACTTAATTAGGATTGTGGCCAGTGCAAACCTGAACGCTGGCCGTCGTCCCTCCACCAGATGGTTTTGCCTCGTTTTCCCACGACACCTGCAGCGTTCTGACCACAGATGAGGAGGCAGATATGGTCATTCATAGTTTTGGTTTGGAAGATTGAACAAACACACACACACATCTCATCAGTACTACTGCAGCGGGAAACCACAACGCAGGACAAAAGAACCAAGTGCATAAATACAACGCAAACGACACATTTTACTGTCTTATTGTTGTTCATTTGTTTTATTGCAATGTTATGTTTTAAGAGTTTTACAGTTACAGTACATTACCCGGGGTCTACGGCTGACTTTTCCTTGTAAATACTGTCTCTACTTTGGTAAAACTAGTTATTTTTTACATTTAATAATAGCTAAAGCTTTTGCAAAGTACATTTGGGTGCTAACTTTGCGAATGCATTGATCTACATGCCCTTCTTAACGCAATCCTTGAAGCCGGACTAAATTTTAAATATCACCATCAGTATTCTTTCTTGCCTCTTATAGACTTTTTTCAGACTCTGCTACTCAGATTCAATTGAACTTGTCAGTGCATCGAGCAGCCATTAAAGTTTAACTCACATGCCTGGTGTGATTTATCAGTACAGCGAGTCTGAGCGCTGCGCTGTGAAAGCCCTATCCTGAGGTTGTTCTCGACTGGGGATAAATGCTGCGATTTAAGACACAAGCATGAGTAAGACAGCTCTTCTAATCATGGCTCGAGTGATGACTACTGCGACCACAAGTGCACCAAAAGCATTGCTAAAGGGGCTTCCAGAGTGAGCAGAGCTTGGCTGACTATCTTCTGGCTTGGTTAACAAAGTACCATCATAGTTTAACAAAAATATTGTAAAGCGATTTAATTGTGAATGATGACCACGGTGTGATGAATGTTGGCCTATCATCACATTAAAAGTACAGGCAAATGTCAAAGGTTTGAACCAGTCCCAAACCAGGATAAGAGGCAAGGAAGCTCAAGGTAGAGTCGCTGCTCCTCCACATTGAAAGGATTTAAGGCCAGTGCACACAACAGGATTTTAGAAGCTTAATCGATTTTTACAGGTGAGACGAAAAGCACAGGCCACAGAACATTGCTTTGTTATTTAGTAAAATGGAACACAGGAAGTAGTGAGTACTGTTTATAGCTCATCTGCAGCAGCTCTTACAGCATTTGTGTAAATAGTGACACATCTACTTTTTAAATTTTGGACAAATTCTTCAAACTGGATTCATAGCAATGTTTGGAGTACTGGGTGTCATCATGAATTTGTGGAGAACAGTTGAACTTAGCTAAAGATAGCTTAACTATAGCTTTAGAAGAGGCGGGGAATTAAGTCTATTTCCCGTGTTTGTATCCTGCGTCTCAGTGTGCCCGTTATCCCGTGGGCCCCTGAGCCGGGCCCCTGACGCTCTGCTTTATTGGCGATTGCGGTAGCTGTGATGTTTTATGGTCACGGTAACGCGGAGATGATCACTGTCACGCTGATGGTGGTGTCTGGAAACAGCTGACATACGGTAAATGCCAAATGTATGGAAAAATAGCAGAATTTCAGATTTAAAAAACAAATAAATCATATCAATATCCCTTTTAAGACCTTGATTTTGACCCTATAAAGATGAATATGCGTTTAATACTTTGAAGACTTTGGGAACAGCCTGGAGCACAGAGGGAGTTCAACATTCAAACTGCCTCTAAGCTTTTGACACACTGGAGGCATTAACCAAACCTCTCCGGGGTCTAACTATCACATCGCCAAAAATGTCTTTCACACATTTTGACTTTCATTTTTTAATCCACTCCTCTGATGTCATTAAAGCGCGCTCGACGCCTCATCGCTCCAAATGTACAAGGCTGCTCTTTGATAGAGAGGCAGGTCTGTGGTGATGCAACGTGAAGAAATGGGATCCAAGAAGCACAAGCCAACAGGAAACGGAGTGTTACTACTGGGCAGACCTAACCATCGCGGGGAAGAGTGGAATTTACACTGTTATTCCTGCAAATAAAAGGCATTAATATATTTAAATGCCTTTAAATAGCGCTTTAAAGGAAATTAATCAAATTATTTAAAAAAAATACTGCAATCATTTCCAGTTCTATTTTAAACTCTATACATTTGACTAGTTTGAGATAATATGTAATAATAATAATAAATATAGCCGCAAGTGGCAATGATCGGCCCTCGCCACGCCGCCGCCACACCGCCGCCACGCCGCAAGAGGAGGGGGCGCTAACGCGCCCCAATTGTCCTTTTATTACGCCTACTGCTGAATCTGTGACGCTGTCACATCTTCTCCCCTTTGTTTTACCATCAAAAAGCTATTTTATTTTGAATTCTTGGCAAAATGTGCGGCTTTGCCGCACAGACACCGTGACTCTTTGAATGAAAATGTGGATAACTTTTGATGGTCCTGAAGATGAGTCTCACCAAATTTCAGGTTAATAGGGCTGACGCCCTGGGAGGAGTTTGTGAAAGTCTAAAGTGTAAACATGTTCTGGCGATTTCCCCATTGGAATAACATGAAAGGTTTCGGTCATCGTTACGGCAACGCCATAACAATTATGACATGGGTCTCATTGACTTTTTTGATGGGGATGCTAAAATTGAGTTGTGTGTCAAATTTCATATAATTTCGCAAAACTAAACATTTAACCTCCATATAAAATCTGTAGGGGGCGCTGTGGCGCCAAATGAATTTATTTCACTTCAAGTAGGTTTAGGGCAAAGAGTTTAACAACTGATTCTAATTTGACGCAATTCGGACTTTATCTGCGCAAACGGCAGAAATTTTAAATATGGGAGATTTCTGAAATTCTAGCTACAGTTTGCGGCTTCGCCGCACAGAGACCGTGAGAGGTATCAATGTAATTTGGATAACTTTTGATGTCCCACTCCTCAGTAGCATTTTCACCAAATTTCAGCTTTTTAGGGCCAACGCCCTGGGAGGAGTTCGTAAAAGTACGACGTTTGGAAAAACTCCGAAGTCATGTTTAGCCATTTTTGAAGCAATATGGCCGATATTTGGTTGGGCGGACGGCGTTGCCGTAATAATATTTTTTACTTCTCTTGTCACCATCTACCTCTGCGCCAAATTTCATGATTCTACGATCAGATTTTTTTTGGGTCATTTCCCATCTCTCAATGCATTTTTGGTACATTTGGGGGCGCTGACGCGCCAATTTTTTTTATTTTAGAAAAGGGAAATAGCCAGAATGTAGAGAGGCACGATTTTTAGAGGTGTGAACATTTTTGTGACTTTTCGTCAATGTTCACTGGGTGAAAAATAGGGGGGTTGGTCCCGAGAAGAAGAAGAAGAAGAAGAAGAAGAAGAAGAAGAAGAAGAAGAAGAAGAAGAAGAAGAAGAAGAAGAAGAAGAAGAAGAAGAAGAAGAAGAAGAAGAAGAAGAAGAAGAAGAAGAAGAAGAAGAAGAAGAAGAAGAAGAAGAAGAAGAAGAAGAAGAAGAAGAAGAAGAAGAAGAAGAAGAAGAAGAAGAAGAAGAAAGAATAATATTCCGATGCGAAAACAATGTTTCCCATTTTTCAAATATCATAAACTATACATTTTCGGAAAGCGCTCGCGCTTTCCTACCTCATGGTGTGGGTCCCTGGTCACTGACAGGTACTTTCGTTAATTTTGAGTGGGCTCCGCCCACTTTGTGTTTTTGGCCCTCTATACAGTAATAATGTTCAATTTTTGCATTACATGCTTATATGCACGGAACATGCAAGAGATGGGGAACGTATTCGTGAGCTACTTAGCGCAAATGAGTGCTTTATATGGGGATGACGACCGCTTCGCGGTCGTCATCTCAATGTAAAGTGCTCGTTTAGTGCGCACTTTTGCACGGGCTTCGCCCGTTTACAACGGTAATGTTCCATTTTCCTACTACTAATTAGTATGCACGGGGCGTGCATGAGTGAAGGAGTGCGTTAGTGAGTGTTTGGAAGTGGGCGAGCGCTTCGCGCTCGATTTCGTGCGCACTATGTGCGCACTTTCGCAGCCGTGCTTCGCACGGCCTTACGAGATTAATAGGCCTCTCGCCAGCTTGTGGCGCTCGGGCCTAATAATAGATTTTTTTATCATATGAAAGGAGTCAATTGGAGGGTTGAGGATTTGGAGGGTTGAGGATTTCACGTTATCAAAGGTCTATTGTAATTGCGTGTGCAGTGATTTCCCGTTTGTTGAATAAAGCTTTTCTCACACTTAACACTTGGCATGATATGTCTCATATTTTAAAAGTTGTTTTGTACAAAGTGATCTCAAATACATGACTGTTTTTCTATAATTTACTTTGGAAATGTCAGTTTTGCTTGAAATAGCTGATTCTTTAGCATAGAATTTTTAGGCCACACACACTTCCTGTTTATTTCAAACCAGGAAAAACTTAAAGACAAAAAACTGGTTCACCCTAAGGACAAGATACAGACACAAAAACAGAGCAATGTCGTTTACTCTATCCAATGCAATGAAGAAAATTGTAAAGAGCGGTACATAGGAGAGACTAAACAGCCACTTCACAAGAGGCTTTATCAGCACAGAAGACATGCAAGTTCAGGACCACAGAGTGCCGTGCATCTTCATCTTAAAGCCTCTAATAATAAAATTATAAAAAATAGTTTGAAAGAGGAATTAAAGAGGCAATCTTTGTTAAAAAAGAGAATCCTTGAAACCAAATGGAAGTTTAAGATTCAACCTTCCAGTCGTATATAATAGTGTTTTGAAACCCTGGAGCGGGAGACGCCAGGGACATTCTGATGCTAATCAGGTCCTCAGTGAGGAGGGAGCCAAAGTCAGGTTACAATAGGATGTAAATAGCCCATTACAGAGCTGTTAGAAAACAAAGTCTCATGTGAAACCAAAAACTCCCTTTATCGAGAGGTCACGCCCAGTGGGCAGGGCTTACTCAGAGTAGGATATAAAACCTGAGTTCCCGGTCTCGATTCACAGATTGAGAATGGCTCTTGGCAATTGGCTGAACAGCAGCTACCGAGACATGCAAATGAGCCACAGTGTAACAAATGACAGCTGCAGCCTCACCACATTTTAAACAACATTTTCTGTTATACCACAAAGTTCTGCATTTGTTTACTTCATTCTAACCATGTTGTTAAGTTTGTCATTTTGATATTCTTCAACTTCAATGATGAATCATGCATCTGTGTTGTCTTGTTTGCAGTTTCATGCAGCTTGGAGCTATCGTCACTATAACTGCTCATTCCCTTGAGCACAATGGAAAACACCATCTGATCTGAGTTTGCTCTTTCAAAAATAAAGTTGTTATCTTATTTGTTTATTTCTGTCCAACTGCTTCTTGGAAAGGACAAGTCTATAGTCTGCACTACACATAAAATGTGATTGGGTCATGTGCAGCGACAGAGACAAAATACATGTTGTAACGGAGGTTCACTGAGTTAATAGTTTAAGGGCCGAAGGTGCAGATAAGGCAGGTGAGATGGAGGAAGTCTTACCCTCCGTGTGAGCAATCTGTTGTACGCGTCTCCTTGTTCTCTGAGCACCCGACCGACCTCAACCGCCGGCGTGTCCCCCATTGAGTTCGCTGGAAGTGCGCTACTTCTCCCTGATAATACAGAGGTCAAATGTATTTAGTTCTGCCCCGTCTGTGATCACTTTAGTAATGACACATGTCGAAATGAACCTGTAGCGAAAGTTTAGACAATATTAGTTCTATTTTGTGACACGTTTGTTGTCAAAGCCACAAGTGAGTGGACACATCATTCTGAACAGAAGTTGTATTTTTGATAACGCCATCATTTTGTCTTTTTTATTGCCATAGCTAAACTCAAACTGACAAAGAGTAACAACAAGACGAAAAACTGATAAGCTTTGACCTAAACTCTACTACAAAATATACACAAGAGTGCCCCAACAGAGACACGCTACAGGAGATAGCAGATCTGTTATTTGAGCGTGCTATCAGATAAGCCGAGGTGAATGGAAGCTAAAGGGTTTCTGTCTGCACTCCACAAAAGACTATTATGACTGGTCCATGCCTGCTCTCTCCTGATTGGTCTTGCTTCATTTGAGCAGATGATATTCTTGGACGCATTAAAGTGTTTTGACAGGCATTGCATCCGTTTGGTTCAGCTACACAGTATAATCAAGAGACACAGGGTACTCTCCACAGTTCTAAAATAGTACCATTATTTATGCACTCCCTAAGAAAAAAGATGACATTGACTGATCCATCTATCCTCCAGTGAAAAAGATTTTTTGCTTAAATATGACAATAAGATTCGCCGGGAGCCCTTAGTTGTTTGTAATTGCTTTCTATGTGAATCTTGTTGACAGCCTTGAATAGCAACATATTGTGAGATGTTATAAATAGCCAGTAGCCCTTATTCTGAAAAAAATAAAAATTAAAAATAGATAAAGATCTATCTAGAAATAAACATTGCAAACAAGCAGATTTATTACTGCTGGAGGTGGCATAGTCTATTTATGGGCATCAGCTAAAACAAGTTACTGAGGCATTGGTTTTATAATGAAATCATGACAATTGAGAAAATGCACTGAATCTCAGAACAGTTTAGTGGCATCTTCCTATAGTCTGCCACTTTCAAAAGGCAAACAAATAGATGCACTCAAGAACATAATATGCATCAGGACAGAGAAAGTATGAGGAAGTAGCTATATTTTGTCAGATACAATAATTGTGTAGAGTAGGCTACTACTATGGGACAGAACAGAAAGAAGAAACAGAAGAGGTTTTAGGGAAGACAAACTATTGAATTTAAACGTGCCCGAATGCTCTTGGATTGATAAAACACGCACTTTCACCTTGCACTGTGGTCTACACGGACACATTGAGACATGACCCTTTGAGCACATTGCTCACCATGCTGCACTTGGTGCGCGCTTTCCCCGCGGGCTGCAGCCAGACTGCGCACCGCGTGCTCAATGACTTGTGCGCTCGGACTGACAGTCTGCGTGGCCTCGTCAGCCGTGTGTGGGCGCTGGAACAGTGGTGAGGAGGGCAAAGAATCACTATCGTTGGAGAAATATCCGCTGGAGGAGCGGCGAGGGGAGCGAGAGTTCCTCATATGAAGCCCACCCCGAGCGTCTGCTGCCGTGGAGTGTGCGCCTCTGCTCCCAACCGCGTCTGATGCGCTCAGGTTTGCTCCTCCACTCTCCTCTGGAGTCAGGACGAGTGGTCTGAGGGAACAGAGGCGCAGCGTCAGCCAGGACTTTATAACACCTTCTTCTTTATTCATAAAGCCTCTATAGCTTTGTGAACAATTATTATTAACAACTAATGAGACACTTTAGTGCGACCAAAGAGCTGAGTAATATCACCTCACATAAACTGTTGCAGTGATTTTCAACGCGGACAAGTTGTTAGGTATTTAATATGTATTATGTCCATTCTTCAAATATTGTTGATAGATGAAGCATATTTATTTAGATTAATCCGGGCAAATAAATGCTTCGCGCCGATGATTAACCCCTGATTGTGACTTTTACAGCACCAATAAACCCAATCCAATGGGTGTTCCTAAAACACCGAGTGATTATAGGGGAGACAATGTTTTCTTTACTCAACACTTCTGCCCAAAACTACATGAAATTTAGGTCAGTCATACCTACTCCTCTCCGTGGACACTTATTCCTGGTAGCAATGTGCTTCATCTGAGCCCCGAGACCCAAATTGTAATTGGTTTTATCCAACCACGGGCCCAATTACGCATTCAAGTTAATTGTAGGATATTTCCAAACCAAATGAAATGCACGAAGCAAAAAGGAAAGAATGAAAGATACAAAGATACACTGAAATGTGCAAGAAAAGACAAGAATCATGTGTTGGTCGCGGCGCGTGCCTTGTCTTCTCTAAAGTAAAGAGCGGCGGCGCGCGCCTCGGGACAGAGCGCAACACACTCGCCCCCTAGAGTCTAAAGACACACCAACTTCTGGCCATACTTTACTGAGCTATCACGGAGTTATTACGCACTCAAACATCGTGGTTGTTCAATCAACTTAATGTAATAAACAAATTGACGGAACACTTAAATTATAAATAAAAAAAAGTTTTGGTGGGTTCTTTTTGTAACTCTTAGTATTAGTCTAAACGGGTAATTGAGCCGGCGTTCACGCTGTATTAATGCGCTGTTTATGGTGTTATTGATGTATCTAAGCTCATAGACATCGACACTTTTCTCCACTCACCTAGAAGCACCGGACATGTCAAAGGCCGGACATCACCGCCGGCTCCGGGAACAAGAAGTGACGATTTCAGTTATAATCACCCTTTGGAAATCCAGTGGATCGGTAAGTATTCCCCGCGCAGTTAGACGAACAAATCCAAGTGTGATTCGCGCGACAGCCAAAGGGACCACGTGAACTATATCCACTGAGAGCTGAACGCAACTCTGGGTAAACAAGCGCTGCGTCCACACACTGCTCTTTGTGCGCTTGTTTCCTTCCCCTCCTTAGTGGCGTCTGCCTGAAACTACAGGAACTGAGTCCAGCGCTCGCGTATTTAAGCGGCTTGATAGGAGAGGGGCGTGTTAGTGCGCGCTGATCTCGCGACAATACTACATGTTACACAACAACTACATGTTAAGATAAGATAAGATAAACCTTTAATATCCACGCAAGGGGAAATTTTGTTGTTACAACGCAGTAGAACAGGAGGAAAGACAGATTATAAGAAGTTTCAAAACACACTCTTAATAGAACTCTTATGAACAAAACAAAAAACTCTTATTAACAAAACTCCTCTCCTATCTTAATAGGGGATGGAGGGGGGGAAATAAAATAAAATAGATAATAAAAATACAGAATAAAGATACAAATCAGATAATAATAATAATAATAATAATAATAATAAAATAATGATAATAGAATAAGATAAAAATAAAATAAAATAAAGTAAAAATAACTAGCACAAGACTAGGTACATAACTATGTGTAACATAGTTAGTTATTGTGTAACATGTAGTTCAGGCTCGTACATAACACACATAACTATGGCCACTGGGTGGTGCTTTTTTTCCTTAGAGCGCAATGTAACTAAAAACTGCTCGTGTTCAGCTGACAGGGCACGTAGAGCTTTCAAAAAAAGTCGGATATGGCGGGAATTCTTACTTATTTATGGATCATTGACTTTTTCCAATTTTAAGATTCTTCAGGTGTCTTTAAAACGCATTCTAAGCTGTTAGCTTCGGCTACACTCTAGCGCGCCGCTCTAGCCCAGCTCGTGACCGTCTAGACCAATCAGAGAGCGTGTAGGTGAAGTGAACGGGCCGAGATGCCGTGGATGAGCCCAAATGCCACGACTGAGCTACAGGCGTAAAAATATGGATCTATGAGTTTAATAACTGAACAAATCATGGAACTAATGACCACCACGGGTCTGAGGGCCACGGATCTACTACTCAGAAATGATGTCTTGAAATGTTTCTGCCTGAAAAACTAAATCACGTAATAAATGCTATGGAAATGGAATGTTTTGCCAGGTATAAACTAATCGATGTTACGTTTCGTGTCCATCAGTGTTGTTATCTGTATTACACAGACAAGAAACCTAAATATGGACTTAATCATGACTTTAGCACGTTTTGCATGTAGATAAACATGTCATCTGAATACATTTGACATGTTGTAGAATGATATGATTAAAAATCCGTAATTTAAGAAATCAATTTTAGATCATACATTCCATGTACTTAATAAGGACCAGAATTATTTCCATTGACAGTGAAAAAGTTTACTAACTAGACATTTTTTATGGTTTTATATTTTATTTGCAATAAACCACAAAACGTTAATAACTCTAAACTATTGAGCCATGACAATAAATAGATTTACTTTTTTCCGGTTCAAAATCCTTCAGTTTTTCTTAAAACCAGTTAATATTTGCCTTTATCTCACACTGCGCTAACTCATTCTGATTGGTCAGTACGATCACATGGTACGCTAACCGGAGGCAGACCTACGTCACTTCTGGGCTGCAGTGTCCAAAGAGTTCTAAAGGCTAGCTGGCGACATGCGCTACTGAGCAGCTCTCATTGACTTGAATGGGCGGCCATCTTGGCTTCCGGGAAGATGGCCGCCATTGAAACCTATGGAGCTGCTCATTGGCGCCATGGATCTATTATAATATCTGGATAGGGTATGGCTCGCCGCAGCATGTCGCAGACTGCCGCAGTGGCCACTCCATTGGTACTTCAGCCAAAGAAATCCTGCGGCCCAGAAAGGTTTTTTTTCCCTAGAGCGCAATGTAACGAAAAACTGCTCCTGTTCAGCTGAAAGAGCACCTAGAGCTTTCAAAAATGTTGGATATAGCGACAATTCTTACCTATTTTTGGGTCATTGACTTTTTTTTAATTTTAAGATTCTTCAGGTGTCTTTAAAACACATTCTAAGCTGTTAGCTTCGGCTACGCTCTAGCGCGTCGCTCCAGCCCAGCTCGTGACCGTCTAGACCAATCAGAGCGCGTGTAGGTGAAGTGAACAGGCCGAGATGCCTTGAAATATCCCAAATGCCTCGAATGAGCTACAGGCGTAAAAATATGGATCTATGAGTTTAATAACTGATCAAATCATGGAACTAATGACCACCACGGGTCTGAGGGCCACGGATCTGCTCAGAAGCGATGTTTTTAAATTGTTTTGCCTGAAAAACTGAAAGAACGTGAGAAATGCTGCGGAAAGAAAGCGAGGAAATGGAACGTTTTGCCGGGTATAAACTTGTTACGTTTCGTGTCCATCAGTGTTTTAATGTATTACACAAGCAGCATAAATACTGACTTAATCATAACTTTAGCATAAATACTGACTTCATCATGACTTAAGCATGTTTTGTGATAGATAAATATGTTAATATATTTGAAATGTTGTAGAATGATTGGTATTTGGCAGATAAAAAAATCCGGGATTTAAGAAATCAATTTTAGATCATACGTTTCATGTACTTAAGAATCAGAATTATTTCCATTGTCAGAGATATATGTATATACTGTAATATAATCAAACTGGCGTGTAAAAAAAAAATTGCATTAATGAGCAAATGTTCTGATGTAAAAGTGAAGAAGAAGCAGCTTTAGACCATGAGCTGGAATTAAGGTGAAGTTCATATTTAATAGATCCATGAGTGAAAACGGCTTGATTTTATGATGACGCAGTGACTGTTGCTCTCTCCTCACCTCGTGTTCTGGTCAACTTTTTCCGGTTCAAAATCCTTCAGTTTTCTTAAAACCAGCAGTTTAATATTTCGCTTTATCTCACACTGTGCTCTGCGCTGCTCTTGTAACAATCTCTGATTGGTCAGCGCAATCACGTGGTACGGAAACTTGGGCCGCACGTCGCTGGAGAGCTAAAGGCTAACTGGCGACATGCGACACTGAGCAGCTCCTATTGACTTGAATGGGCGGCCATCTTGGCTGCTGGGGGCTTGATTGGCGCATGGTTCCAAAAACGTTTTTTAGTTCCGCATTACTTCCTGAATACTGTCTCATTCACGCCCAGTTTTGTGACGTCATCGCCATAAGGCTTTGGCGTCGGGAGCGCGCACGTCACAGCAGCGTGAAAGACTGAGATCAGTCAACACAGACTTTTGGAATATTTCGGCTTGAAATAGTCTGTTTACGTAACGTATAATGATGGATTGTTATATCCATCTATAAATATACATGTATCATCTTGTAAAGGTCTGATATTTAAAGGCGGTATGGACGATTTTTCGGCGATTTGAGAACGCAGGCGGAAGTGCGCATGCGCACTCCCCCGTGCGGACTGATACAACACACACGTGCGTTTGTTTATTAGCGCAACGGAGCGCATCGCATCTCTCGTCTCCCGTAGATTCTGCGTCAGCTCGAACTGTCTTTCTCCGTCTTCATTTTGCCCCGTACACTGAGGGAACTATATTATGATAGATCCATGCGCTTAGGCACGCGGAAACGTGGGGACGAGCCTGACGCGGCTGCAGGTGAACGGTAGGTGCGTTGTATGATTGATACGTGGCAGGACAAATTATTTATCCACGCCACGAGGAAATATGATAAAAAAATTGCTGAAAAAAATCGTCCATACCACCTTTAAGAGAATTATAAAGAAGTGTTAAGATAAAAAAAAGTCTGGTTTAATGACAATGAATTACATTTAGAGGTGTAATAACGTCCTCATCATTTTCTGCAGTTTTTGGTTTGGGTATTTATTTTGTTTTTAACGTTTCAGTTATTTATTTACATGATATAATTTGGCCAATATGCTTTTTTTATCAAATGAGAAGAAATATAAAATATAATCATCAATTCTGTTACATAATTGAGTTAAGCAGTATTTAATTATATTCAGTTTTTCCTTTTGTGTCGTTTTTGTGTCATGTCAATTTTTAATAAATACAAAACACATTTGTTTATTAATGTATTTAATAAGAATAATGAACATGAATTAACTTGTTCAATAAATGTAAATCTGTTTATTGCTACAAATGATAAATTGATTTTAGCCACAGTTTTAGTTGAGTTTTAAAGCTCCAATGTCCATTATTAAGGAGTTTTTGGGTCTGTGTAATGTTCATTATTATTAATTTATAATAATTATTAATGGTTTATTGCCATTGTCAAAGAACAGAATTCACAAACAGTGGAACTTGCTTTGGTGATTCAGTGCAACATAAAAATAGTAACAATGATAAAACAACCTGTATAAGTCAAATAGAACATACTGAATAAGATAAGATATTCTTTTATTGTCCACACATGGCGAAATTTCGTTGTTGCAACACAGTAGATACAGAGGAAAAGGACAGAAAACTTATAGGAAGTTAAAAAACACTCTTAATAGATCGATCGTAATGGAAGAACTCTTATAAACAAAAACTCCTATAGACAGAACCTCTCATTTCTTAATAAGGAATGGAAGGAAAATAGAGATAAAGATACAAAAAAACAGCGTAAGACAAATTAATACTAATAATTAAAGCCGCACGCGGCGATAAAGGCCCTCGCCCCCCTTGCGACCGCGGGGTACTTGCCACCGCAAAGAGCACACCTCTAATCCCCGGCCTACATCACCCCTCCCTCACAAACAGTACAAACTGTATAATACTTCATTCAACATTTTCACAACCGCACGGTTCGAGAAAGAGTTATGTCCCCACTGGCTTTTATGTTCAGTGTGATGTAGATGTAGGGGAATGGAGATGGACATTCTACGGCCAGATAACAGAAAATCTCTCTTTGAACATTGGGGTTTTTTCGTTCTCCCTCTGTCCCTCACCGCAGGGGAGCCGCTGTGACTTGTGTGATAACAGATCTTCTCCCCACAGTCTTACAGGAGGACGCCCCGATGAAAACTATGTTTTATGTGATTATGCCATGAATGTTTGTCCGAATCAACTCCGTACACCGCATGTTTCACCTTGTGTTACGTATTTTTCCACTGTTTAAGGTTTTATATTCCCAATGCTTTAACTCGAGTGCCCATCACAGGTGAAAGAAGATGTAAAATGTATCTACCTCAAGAAATAATGTGTACAAACTGCCCAAAAGTGTTTAACGTGTAAATGTTAAAACAGGGTTTAAATGTTTTGCCATTATTTACGTTACTCTAGCTTTATTTTCTCGACCAGGAAATGTTAAACGGGAAGTCTGCGCAGTAGCGCCCGCCCCTTTCGCTCCCAGCATGCCCTGCGGGCCAGGTATCACAAGGACGCTCCAAGCTAGAAATCTTCTCTCTGCTCTTCCTCTTCTCTTCTCTTCTCTTCTCTTCTCATCCCCTTTGTCTTTTCTCTTGGAAGCCGTCTCCACGGATGAGCCTTTCACTTTTCCTTTGTCTCAACAAAAATCCGTCCGTCACGTGGTCGACAAGGCCATGCCAGCCCTGGACTCTGAAACCACCTGAAACCACCTGGAACTACCTGGAACTAAGCTTAAGCGCTAAACCGGACAGAGACTTTCTTTGCTACTTCGTTTCTCTTCCTTTTTGAAGTAATCTACGCCGTTTACGTGGATCAGCGCTACGCTCTCATCTGAGTAAAGGCCGCGTAAGGAGCTAACACGCCGCTAAAGCGTTCTACCGCTAAGGAACTCTCGGATATCGCCTCAGTTGCCACCGGCGCCAAGGACCTCACAGCCGCCGCTGCCTTCCTCGCTCCACGGCCAGCACACCGCTCCACGGCCAGCACACCGCTCCACGGCCGCCGCCCGCTTCACGAACCTTCGCCGCCACACCGCTACACGCGACGCCTCGCTATGGATCTCGTCCGCGGACAAGGACCAGCCGGACCGAGTCTCTACAAACCGTAAGCCGAGTCCAGTGTGCGGTTCTTTTGTGGCGTGGTTTGGGTAGAGCTCAGCTGTTCCTCCTCCCTTTTAGCTTCTCACTTCCCCCTTTTTGATATAGATTAGCATAGACACGTTTGATTATCAAAGGCAAAACCCTGGTTTAACATTATCTGCATGAAATTCGCTGTCAAATCTGATATAACATCACCTGTGATTTACCTGTGCACATTTCTGCTCCGGTGTTTTTGATTGCCCTTTGGATAAATAAACTACACGAAAGAGTTATTGACTATTGTTTGTTTGAATAGACTATATGTAATATGTAAGTCCCTGAATCGGGAAACACCCTTCAGACCTTTTTAACGAGCGCGATTAAGGACCGTATCTTAGCTCTTTGGGTTTTACCCTGGTGCCCCGTCTTGTCTCGTTTCTGCTAAGAAATCTCCCTTAATCATAAACTGAATACATGTAGTTTGAGACCCTACATATTTGGTGCCCCGTGTGAGACGATTAAAACTTTTCATAGTCTTTGAATCAGATTAGTACTCATATAAACTTTTGTGGACGTTTGAACTCAAACTGTATGCTGCTGTGTCGATGCTGGAATATGAGACTGCTTTGTGAACTTGCCTGCGCTGTAACGATGCTTGGATAAACCGTACGCTGCTGTTACCGTACGCAAACCGCCTAGTTACTTCACAAACACGTGCACAAGATAATTATCGAACCTGGGGAAGCTTATTAGGGCTGTAACGCCGCATAAGCACATCCACCCCAAGACGGCAGGGGCAGTACGGCGAATTTCCCGTCCCCGAACAACTGCCACGCTCGTGAATACTTTTGGCTCGCTACCAAATGACACGAGCAGAAGCTAGTACATAGGCTACGGCCCGGAGCTAGCACAAACACGAGCCGAGCTAGTATGCTAAATGCCATGTTGTTGTGCTAACCGCCATTTTGTCTTACAAACCACGCGGCCGAGCGTGGATGCTAACGCTAACACATGAGCTAAATGCTAACAAAGCCGTGTAGAGCGTGCTGAGTGACGACTCGACGCTAACTCTGACCCCCCCTAGAGGCGGTCCCAAGCGCCCTGCGCCCAGCTGGAATTCCTCCGGAGGAAAACTCTCCAGCCCAGGAGCTTTGTCTCCACCTAGTGGTCATTAAATTGAATCACTCTTTGCGGAGCTCTGTCTCCATCTAGTGGTCATTAAATTGAATCACACTCTTAGCGGAGCTTTGTCTCCACCTAGTGGTCATTAAATTGAATCACACTCTTTGCGGAGCTCTGTCTCCATCTAGTGGTCATTAAATTGAATCACACGCTTAGCGGAGCTTTGTTTCCATCTGGTGGTGGGTAAATTGTACTACACTTTACCCTTAGGCTGACCCTGTTCCCCTGTCAACACACACCGAGGGGTGACAATTAAGTCTCACCTAGACACTAACAAGATTAGTGTTTACTTTCGCACTGCATGCTCCTCGCTGCTAACACAGATTGTTTAAATGCTTTTGCACAGTTTCCCCACTGTTGTTTTAACGCTTTAATCAATATTTTTCTTTTAGAAGTGCATGGCCTGTTTTAACTAACCGCTTTGTACCTGTTCTGCTGCAAGTGTGTACATGCCCCAGAACAACACCTTGTTTAACGCTCGTTCTGCACAGCTGACGCTGTTTTAACGCGTTAATCAATATTTTTCTTTTGAAATGCATGGCCTGTTTTAATTAACCGCTGTGTATCTGTTCTGCAAGTGCTTGCATGCTCCTAAGCTCACACCAATTGTTTAAATGCCTGTTTGCACAGTTTCCCCACTGCTGTTTTAACGCTTTAATCAATATTTTTCTTTTAGAAGTGCATGGCCTGTTTTAACTAACCGCTTTGTACCTGTTCTGCTGCAAGTGTGCACACGCCCCAGAACAACACCTTGTTTAACGCTCGTTCTGCACAGCTGACGCTGCTGTTTAACGCTTTGATTAAACAAAATTTTTCCTTTCTATACACTACATGATTTTCAACTAATCTCCGCAGGTGTACCCCGGCGCTAAGTAACACTTCACTGTGAATGCTGCACGCTATCAGAATAACAGCTTGTTGTTTACCTGTTTGATTGCCTACTGAATGCTGGTCAAGAACAGCGAGTGTCGCCCTGACCAGACCTCTTGTTACGTAACTGCATGGCCCTGACCCCGCTAAGCCTTGCCGTGTAACCTAGTGAATTGCCGTGGACACTGCATGCGTCCATGGTTGATGTCTAATTGCAATGCCATTTAACATGCCTTGTTAACTGTTGTTTCATCCAAACATCAACACCCGCACGACTGCATGCCCCGCTCACGCAAGAACTAGCAAGCTCCACGCAGCTACACGCACAAAGGTTTAGCCTAGCCACAATAACTTAACACTCTAAAACGTTTCTTTTAAATTCTCCTAAGCGAGTGATTGAAATTCAGAAACTATCGGCGTCCCGACATACCTGTCCCACTTGACTGAATTGATCTAGGCAACCCACAGACCTGGCGACTTGGGATCTTCTCGTCCCGACCCTGCCTAAAGTAAACATGGCGGACTCTGATACTGATTTTATTCACTGGCCTGTAGACAACCTACACGAGTCCATGGTAGACTATACCAGTGAAGTAGCCCCTGGCGTCCTGGGAAGGAACAGGCTCCTGTCCAACAGGGCCCTTCACGAGGACCTCGCGCTGTGGATTGGACTCCAACAGGCGCCAAAGGCTAAGGACATGGCCGAATGGGCCAGCCACGTTGCTATCGATTTGTATCTCATCCTGGAAAGGACCTGGGAACTCCTTGAACTTGAGCGCCACAAATCGGAAGCCAGGAAGACAGACCTGGAGGCACAGAGAACTGAGACCGCCGACCTCAGAACGGAGCTCGACCGAGCTAACGCAGACGTCGTGATGCTAACACAGAGCGACGCTAGGTCAAGATCTGAAGGAGCAAAGGAGGACGAAACCTCGTACCTCCGACAGGAGCTTCAACGGGCGGAGCAGAAATTTGCTGACCACCAGGCGACTTGTGTCGCCCTGGAAGCTGATCTGGAAGATGCTAAGCACGCGCTCCACCGATCCATTCAGGCGACTGAAAAGGCAGAGACTGAGCTGCATGACCTTAGACTCCAGATAAGAGACCTGACTGACAGGCGAAGCCGTGCGAAACCGTCCTACGACCGACCGAGTACAGACAACCGGGAGGACCACGGGCGGGGGACTCAACCCAGTCCAACCCCCGTGGCCCGCCTGGATCCACAGAGGCTGTACTTCAACGAAGAAAGGGGAGACTGGACAGACCGTAGCTGGCCACCACGGGGCCACAACTACGACAGACGTAAGAGCCCCACCCCGTACGCTGACAATGACCGACCCAGAGACGATCGAACCTCCGACTCTGACACGCATGGACGAACCTACGGGGGGAGGAGCCCAAGCCGGACCTACACTGACGGTAGACGACTGGGGGATGGCCGTGACCGAGACAAGTCCCGGTACCACCCCGGACCCGACTCTACCAGCTCCGCCCGACGTTATTCGGACTATGACCTACGGGACAGGCGACGCGACAGACGTGACAGCCCCCGCAGACATTACGCCGAACTATAGGACGCGCGACGAGACGACCGCGGTAGCTCCCGCAGGCACTACGCCGAACTACCGGATGCGCGACGAGACGCCCGCGGTTGCCCCCGCAGGCACTACGACGACCACAGGGACGCGCGACGAGATGACCGTGGGGACACTCGCAGGTACCCCGACGACTTCAGGGACACTCGTGAAGACTATCGCGAGGGCAGAGACTCCGATAGACGCCATCGAGGCCCAACCGACCATGACTTCGACAAAATAGCCAGGCATATCTCTCGGTTTGAGCCCAAGCCAGGCGTCGCTAACGACACCAGCGCGTACCTGAGAGACATCGACTTCTATGCTGGACGCCTGTCGGATCCGTCAATCAAAGACAAGATCTTCTTGATCAAACTAACGTCCAGCCGAGACGTTAGCAGCTTCATGGAACGCCAACCTCCTTACGTCCTGAAGGACTATGAGCTCTTGTGTCATGCTCTCCTCGAAGAGTACTCAGACACAGGCACCTCAATAGGGTTGTCTGCTGCCCTGATGTGCAAGCAAGGCAGACACGAGGCTCATCAAGCCTACTACGACCGATTGAGGAAAGCGTATTTTGGATCACAAAATGAAGCAGGGATGGAGGAGGACAAACATTTCAAATCTTTGTTCCTACAGAACCTCCACCCCGCAACCAGCTACCACCTGGGCATAGCAGCCTGCCCGATAACTCAAAGCAGCCGCCAGCTGCGAGATTTAGCGGTAAGGAGCTACACCAAACAGGCAGGAACAACAATCAGAACCCAAGGCCACTCTTCCGTCCTGAGCGTCGAAAGACCTCTCGAGCTAGAGGGCACCTTGGAAAACCATCGCTCGGGAGACACCCGAGGACCGCCAAGACCGTTTAGGGACAGAGAGAACGCCTCAGGTACGTATAACAACCAAAGGGACGCCAGACCGTTCAAAAGGGACTCCCGGCCTAACGGCTCAACGAAGGAAGAAACCCAAGGAGACTCCGCAGGTAAGTCTTCCTCTAAACCGAGTCTCGACGCTTCGAACCTCAGTAAAGAACAGCTGAGTAAGGTGCTGAAAATGATCCAAGACATGAAATGGAACCAGAAAAGTAAAGCGGAGGTCCTCGCCGTAACCTCCCTCGGACCTGAGACGAGTGATAACTCAGCGCTCAGCCAATCGGAAGACGAGTTAGAAGACTTCTATCGGAGCCCTGTGGACCTGGACCCTCTGTCGGAAACACCTGTTACTGGGGACCAACCCCCTGAAGACCAGGAACTTGACAGCGACGATCAAATGCCACCGGAGGCCAACGACGTCTTTGTGGTCCAGGTAAGTTCTATCTCCAGCCCACAGGATTACGACCCGTCGATCATCCAATGCGAGCCCCCCTTTACCCAGTTTCTTGGTAACCTTTCCGAAAAGGGAGCTGCACGCAAGCTTTATCTTTCAGTTCTCTTGGAGGACAACTTCGTGCATGACGCACTCCTTGATACAGCCGCCGACATCAGCTTGATCTCTCGCGATCTTTTCAGAACCTTACAAAAAGTGGCCCAGCACTCTCAACGAGAACTGAAGTCACAGCCCTGCTGCTTGGAAATCCGACCTTACTCTCAGGTCAACACCACCCTTGACGAGGTGGCCCTGATCCAGATAACGATCGGCCCCATGAAACTGATGCATCCTGTTTACGTTTCACCTATGAATTCTATTCCCCTTCTTTTAGGTCAAGAGCTGCTCAGTCGCTTCGAGCCACTGGTTCATTTTAAACGACTCAAAATCTGGGCACAAGTCCGTCGACCTCTGCCCATGCCCCAATCAACTCCGCCAGTTCAGTGCTGTGCCATCGTGACCCCTCCCAAGGTTGACGTGCCGCCAGACAAAGACCTCAACGACCTAGCCAACTCCCTGGCAAAACAAGGGGCCCTTGAAGGGTCTCCCTGTAACTTACAGGCTGACTCACTGGACAGTGAGTTGATGCTCACCCAGCCCACCCCTTCGGTGGCCGCGATCGGACGGCCCCAGCCCGATCGCGCCCTTCTTGAAGTGTCTCCGACCTTCGCCTCCTCTGACCTTGTGTCTCTACAAGCAGCCGATGGGGCCATAAGCCGCATAATCGGTTTCCTTCCTGACCCTGCGCCAAGTGCCATCCCTCCTGATGCACTTGCTGCCGACGCATCTCTCGCCGCGCTGTGGCGCACAAGAGAGAACTTCACCTTGCGTCATGGACTGCTGGTGTTTGCCTCTGAGATCCTCACTGCACCCGCATTTGTGGTACCTCAGAGCCTCCGGGGGGTTATGCTGACGCACGCACACGACGCGCCAACAGCTGGCCTCCGGGGGGTCAACGCCACATACGAACTCTTGACTGACCGACAGATGACCCTCCCCCTACACCTGTTGTACAAACCGGGAGAGGTTAGCATCGCAACCGCCTACACCACCCACCAATACATGTCGGAATTACAGGAGCACCTGAAAGCGACCTTCTCTCTCGCTCAGAAGAAGCTTGAGAAAAGTGCAGAGGATTGCAAGGCTTACTACGATCAGAAAGCCCCAAACGACGAGCTCCAGATCAGGGACAAGGTATGGTATTACATCTTAGCGCACCCGATCGGACAGACAAGAGACTGGCTAACCAAGCTAACCCGAAAGCTCCTCCCACGTTGGTCGGGACCCTACGAGATTGCCAACAAACTATCTCCGGTGGTGTACCACGTGAAGACCACCAAAGGACGCAGAGAACCTACTCTGAAATGGGTTCATCGCAACCAAACCAAAGCGCACCAAAACCCCATGGGACATGTCAGGGATGCCGATAGTTCCAACTAGAACACAACTCTGACAAACACACGCCTGTTAGGGACTGTACTAACAATTGTTTTGCACGGATTGTAAAGTCTACTAACCCTAACCACTAAAACCTAATCATCAAAGAGTTAAGTGTTAACTAAGTGTCTCTAAAAACATCCCCAGATGTGTGTCAGAAGCATGTGGTTACAACGCCTTCTCCTGGTTGCATGTGACACTTACAGACCCCAGACGCTAGTGCGTATCATGATAGCAATACATGACATTACCGGCGGCGTTTGCGGTTGAAAACCTGTGACAGCAGGCAGCGCGTGCCCAACCTTTGTGGCGGTGCGAGACCAGGTCACAGAGACCCGGGCTAAAATAGTTGGGGGGCCGTTGACTCGTGAACACTTCCCTCCGAGAGGCGATCTTCCACTATGACAAGCATGACACAGCAGCATGAGTTGTTCTGCCCCGACGACACCTAACACAGGCGCCACCTACTGGAGCTTGGAAAATTTTAGCCAAATCCCCGACTTACAGCTGGTCCTAAGCCCGCAAAGTCCCTACCACTAGCCTCGTATGTTAATCTCCCCTGCATGCAAACCATAGAGTAGAATATTCTGTCACCTGTTTCGAACAGAAGCGGTCCAACCTAGAAGTTGCCCCTTTGCTAGGGTGAAACGTATGTCAGGAACCTTGTTAACCGCTTTCGTTTTTTCTTTCCACCATAGATATCCACTTTGATCTAATTTTGTACCTCGATACTACGTAAGCTACCTCGGTGTCTTGGAATCTTGCTTCTACGCCCAAATTCTTGCACTAGGAGTCAAGAGCTCTTGCATGGTTTACCACTCCCTCTCAGGATGATGTGCTGAGAGTTAGTAGCCTAGGGATAGTGTAACACCCACTAGCACCTGCCCCTCAGCCCAAATAGGATAAAGCGACCAGTCCAGGTTCAGAGGTTTACCCAAATCATGCCACTCTGTGCCGCTCACTGACTTGGTATGGACATTCCCTTTGACATTTGCCCGATGCTTCTTCATCGGAGAACCAACGGCCAATCGGGGGGTTGTAGGGGAATGGAGATGGACATTCCACGGCCAGATAACAGAAAATCTCTCTTTGAACATTGGGGTTTTTTCGTTCTCCCTCTGTCCCTCACCGCAGGGAGCCGCTGTGACTTGTGTGATAACAGATCTTCTCCCCACAGTCTTACAGGAGGACGCCCCGATGAAAACTATGTTTTATGTGATTATGCCATGAATGTTTGTCCGAATCAACTCCGTACACCGCATGTTTCACCTTGTGTTACGTATTTTTCCACTGTTTAAGGTTTTATATTCCCAATGCTTTAACTCGAGTGCCCATCACAGGTGAAAGAATGTAAAATGTATCTACCTCAAGAAATAATGTGTACAAACTGCCCAAAAGTGTTTAACGTGTAAATGTTAAAACAGGGTTTAAATGTTTTGCCATTATTTACGTTACTCTAGCTTTATTTTCTCGACCAGGAAATGTTAAACGGGAAGTCTGCGCAGTAGAGCCCACCCCTTTCGCTCCCAGCATGCCCTGCGTTATCTGATATAACATCACCTGTGATTTACCTGTGCACATTTCTGCTCCGGTGTTTTTGATTGCCCTTTGGATAAATAAACTACACGAAAGAGTTATTGACTATTGTTTGTTTGAATAGACTATGTGTAAGTTCCTGAATCGTGAAACACCCTTCAGACCTTTTTAACGAGCGCGATTAAGGACCGTATCTTAGCTCTTTGGGTTTTACCCTGGTGCCCCGTCTTGTCTCGTTTCTGCTAAGAAATCTCCCTTAATCATAAACTGAATACATGTAGTTTGAGACCCTACATAGAGAATAAATGCAAAATTTTAACTGTAATTGACAAAGTACATGTTTTAATCCCATTCAAAATGCCTGTGATCCAAAATTCATGTAAGTCTATGGCAGTGTTTGTCATGTTGCCACGGTAACATGCTTGCAGCTAGATGTATGCTGTCATTGGCTTTTTTGTTTAAAATGGCAAGAAATGAAGATGTTTGTTATCTTAAAGGTCCCATAACATGCAAAATCAACTTTTCAGAGCTTTTAACCTTCTTACATTGCTATTTGTGCTTCATATATGTACCCAGTATAGTGTTTTTTTGATTGATTCCCGCAGTGTTTAGCTATATTACAGACTATCTCCTTTCCGCGAATCTCCAAACTGACGGGCGGTGGGGCAAGACCGCGTCATAAGGGCAAGCACGCGTCATTATCCCCCCTCACCCTCCCCCCTCTCCGTGAAACGTGAAAAAAAGCATGTTATGGCACCTTTAAGTTTTTGAGCAGGACCACACGTTCCTGTGGCTAAACTATTCAGGTATCCAGGTCATACATATCAGCGTTTGTGACTTTGTGCACCTTCCTCCTTCCTTCTTCTAATTCTCATTCTCATTTATGAGAATAAACACTTTTCATCTTAGCTGGAGATGTGGTCATTGCTCGTGAAGGATGTCTGTGCCAAATTTAATTTGTCTACATCGAAGTAAATTTTTTCATCCTTTTCAAAATGCTTGTAAACCAAAACACATAAATCAATGACAATATTTGTCAGGTTTTCACGGTAACATGCTTGTAGATGGAGGTTTGCCATCCCTGGCTTTATTAATCAAAATGGTAAGAAGAATGTATGTGCCAAATTTGTTTTGACTATATTTAAGTACATTTTTTGACATAATTTAAATGTTCAAGGGGGCGCAGTAGAGCCTTTGTATAACTTAGCTATATATGTTATACATCATTGTGTTCAGCTCATCATTTTACACAAAACTTATCTTAATGCCGGGAAATAGGACATGTCATTCCAGAGAAACGCAAGTTTTACCACAAATAATTGCCATTTTTGTTAATGAGCTTGCCACGCCCACATTTGGAATTGTATCAAAAATCAAAATAATTACCGTTAATCACACATGTGTTAAAGTTCATTTTGACAAATTTTCAAGACTTTTGACTGAAAATCCAAGGTGGGAAAAAATAAAATATGAGGTGTTAAAATACTGGGTTCCGCCCACAATGCCCGACTCCCTGTTGGGTTTAGGGTGGGGTCAAAATAAAAAATTTTACTTGTCTTGTATGTATGTACTAAGTTTCATAAGTCTAAGAAAAAATAGGTCTATCAGTGTAGATGGCGCTAGCAAGTTATTTTGCTATTAAAAATTTTTTAGGCACAAAATAACAAATTTTTCACCGATCCTGAATTATATGTCAAATAAAATTGACTTTTTGTTAACTTTCAGGGGGTCAAAATTGGGGTGGTTTGGGAAAAAAAAAAAGAAAAAAAAGAATGGAAACACTTTTCGACCATTTTTTTCGGAAATAAAAACTCAAGCTAGAGTCACGTGATTTTGTCACATTGTGCCCGGTCACACACTTAATCCTTATAAATCTTTTCAGCTGTCTACGACAAATAAATGGTCTTTTTTCTCATTCATCTTTTATGAATTTTTAAAAATCTAATTTGGAGAGGGCGCTAGAGAGCCATTTTATTAGTTAGCCACAACATTTGCATATCATTGCGTTCAGCTTTAAAATCTTCCAAAACGCTAGGTCAAAACTTTCCCCCCAAAAAATGTTGAAGAAATGTAGATTTTTTTTTAATATTTCCAGAAATCGCGATTTTGTTTAAAATTCACGATGACCATACCATCAAACGTATCAGCTTCAGAATTCAAACACTACTTTGCTCATGGGTTTTGTGTCTTGTGGCCAAGTTTGAAGTGATTTAGATCAAAACTGGAAGAGAAAATGCCAAATGTACGACGAGGTGCACATTTGTCAGCGCCGAGTTTATCCAATATGGCCGACTTCCTGTATGACTCAGGGCGGGGTCATAATATAATTTTTTACATGTCCTCCCAAGAATATTTTTGGGAGTGAGTCACATTTTTACGGCCACTTTTTTTGGCTTCGGGCTCCCATTGGCCCCATGTTATTTGATTTTTGAGGTGGCGCTACTGAGCCGTCTTTCAATATTTTTTCACGAAACCTTCACTCAAAATTAGAGCTCACAGAGTTCTAATTTTTGATACCACCCACGAGCATATCCATCTTTGTTTAGTACTCGATTTTTGCATTTTTCCACCCCTCGGTACCAATTATAATAAGTCCCTCGCCGGGACGATACTCGTCCTTCGGCTCGGGCCTAATAATGGTAAAATAAACACTCTTTTTACATCAGTTATATGCACATGAATGTGACATTATTGTGTTAAATACTGAATATCTCAGTATTTAACAAGACTTTGTTTCCATGGCTACGCAGTCTTCTGGCGAAAAGGACTTCAGTAAACTCCTTCGAGGGACAAACAGAACATGTCACAGCTTTGGATTTATACAAGTCATAGAACATACACTTCATATGTATTAGATTATACAAGTCATAGAACATACACTTCATATGTATTAGATTATACAAGTCATAGAACATACTCTTCATATGTATTAGATTTATACAAGTCATAGAACATACACTTCATATGTATTAGATTTATACAAGTCATAGAACATATACTTCATATGTATTAGATTTATACAAGTCATAGAACATACACTTCATATGTATTAGATTTATACAAGTCATAGAACATATACTTCATATGTATTAGATTATACAAGTCATAGAACATACACTTCATATGTATTAGATTATACAAGTCATAGAACATATACTTCATATGTATTAGATTTATACAAGTCTTAGAACATATACTTCATATGTATTAGATTATACAAGTCATAGAACATACACTTCATATGTATTAGATTATACAAGTCATAGAACATATACTTCATATGTATTAGATTTATACAAGTCTTAGAACATATACTTCATATGTATTAGATTTATACAAGTCATAGAACATATACTTCATATGTATTAGATTATTCAAGTCATAGAACATACACTTCACATGTATTAGATTTATACAAGTCATAGAACATATAGTTCATATGTATTAGATTTATACAAGTCATATAACATACACTTCACATGTATTAGATTTATACAGGTCATAGAACATATAGTTCATATGTATTAGATTATACAAGTCATAGAACATACACTTCATATGTATTAGATTTATACAAGTCATAGAACATATAGTTCATATGTATTAGATTATACAAGTCATAGAACATACACTTCACATGTATTAGATTTATACAAGTCATAGAACATACACTTCATATGTATTAGATTTATACAAGTCATAGAACATACACTTCATATGTATTAGATTTATACAAGTCATAGAACATATAGTTCATATGTATTAGATTATACAAGTCATAGAACATACACTTCATATGTATTAGATTTATACAAGTCATAGAACATACACTTCATATGTATTAGATTTATACAAGTCATAGAACATACACTTCATATGTATTAGATTTATACAAGTCATAGAACATATAGTTCATATGTATTAGATTATACAAGTCATAGAACATACACTTCATATGTATTAGATTTATACAAGTCATAGAACATACACTTCACATGTATTAGATTTATACAAGTCATAGAACATACACTTCATATGTATTAGATTTATACAAGTCACATAACATACACTTCATATGTATTAGATTTATACAAGTCATAGAACATACTCTTCATATGTATTAGATTTATACAAGTCATAGAACATACACTTCATATGTATTAGATTTATACAAGTCATAGAACATACACTTCATATGTATTAGATTATACAAGTCATAGAACATACACTTCATATGTATTAGATTTATACAAGTCATAGAACATACACTTCATATGTATTAGATTATACAAGTCATAGAACATACACTTCACATGTATTAGATTTATACAAGTCATAGAACATACACTTCACATGTATTAGATTTATACAAGTCATAGAACATACACTTCACATGTATTAGATTTATACAAGTCATAGAACATACACTTCACATGTATTAGATTTATACAAGTCATAGAACATACACTTCACATGTATTAGATTTATACAAGTCATAGAACATACACTTCACATGTATTAGATTTATACAAGTCATAGAACATACACTTCACATGTTTGTCCTGAAGCTGCTTCACAGACACATGTGACACAGCAGTGGCTCTTTTGAAGAACAATTATCATTTTTTTTTTTTGGTCATAACAAAACAGACATTTTATAAATTCTGTACTGATTCTACACTATTTACTTTTAGTCGAGGCACAAGTTAATATTAAAATACCTTTTGCTTTGGAGTCGTCAGGAGTTTACTTGAGATGACTCTGTGTCTGCAGTGATTAGGTCTGCAGTGACCTGTAGTGACCTGTGAGCTCTGGACAGCACAGACAGACTAAACTCACTGGTCAGCACTGAAGATGAGAAAGATACTCATTACAACATTGATATATTATGCACATTTAACAAAGAAAAGCTGGAATATGTTATTGACAGATTTACATTTCGCTCTGTAACACAAAAGTTCCTCTTTTCACATAAATTTTTAAAGCTAGAACCAAAAGTCGTTTACTTTTGCATAAGTTTAAACCTTAGAAGTTAGAACATAAGTGACATGTTTGCTTGTTTGCATGTGACAAGTTAGGGAATGGAGGGGGGGGGAATAAAATGAAATATATATTAAAAAATACAAAATAAAGATAAAAATAAAAATCGGATAATAATAATAAAAGAATGATAAAATAATAAAAATAAAATAAAGTAAAAGTAACTAGCACACGACTAGGTAATACTATTAGTAGGTAAGTCAACCGTATATAAAAAAAAAAAATTAAAAATAGAACACTCTTATTTACATGTATTGCACATGGTTGATTCAGTATTGCGAGTGTTCAGGACTAACAGTGTTTGTTATAAAGTCTGACAGCAGCAGGAAGGAAAGATCTGTGAAACCTTTCCTTCACACATCGAGGGTGGATCAGTCTCACTGAAGCTGCTCTCCAGAGCGGACAGAGTGTCCTGCAGGGGGTGGCACTCATGGTCAAGCATTAATGTGAATCTAGCCAGGACCCTCCTGTCCCCCACCTCCTGCACCGAGTCCAGAGCACAGCCCAGGACGGAGCTGGACTTCTTGATGACTTTGTCCAGTCTCCTCCTCTCTCTTCTCTCTCTCTGTGATGCTGCTGCTCCAGCAGGCCACACCTACAGGAGCTGATGCCACCACAGAGTCGTAGAAGGTCTTCAGGAGTGGCCCTGTCACTCCAAAAGACCTGAGTCTCCTCAGGAGGTAGAGCCGACTCTGGCTCTTCCTGTACAGTGCGTCTGTGTTATGAGTCCAGTCCAGTTTGTGGTTCAGATGAACACCCAGGTACTTGTATGAGTCCACTCTCTCAATGTCCCTTCCCTGGATGTTCACTGGTGAGGGGGCAGTGGGGTGGCGTCTACGGAAGTCCACCACCATCTCCTTGGTCTTCCCCGCGTTGATGAGGAGGTGGTTCCGCTGACACCAGTCTACAAAGTCCTGCGCCAGTCCTCTGTACTCCTCGTCATCGTCGTCCGTGATGAGTCCGATGATGGCAGAGTGGTCAGAGAACTTCTGCAGGACACAGCTGTCCGTGTCAAGATAAGATAAGATAAGATAATCCTTTATTGTCCCACATGGGGAAATTTCATTGGTGCAACGCAGGTAGATACAGAGGTAGATACAGAAGAACAGATCACTTATAGGAAGTCTGAAAAACACTTTCAGTAGAAGATCTCCTATAAATAAATAAAAACTCCCATAGACAAATAAATACATAAATACCATTGCATGTGATCCCGACAGTAATTGCACATGAATATGTGTCACGACAGCACATAGATTGCACATGAATTTCACAGTAATTGCACATGAATTGCACATGAATTCCAACAGCAATTGCACATACGACAGAATTGCACATCAGTATTAGGTTCGGTCAGTATTGCGACGGGATAACGTGACGATCTCCGGGTAAGACGACTGTTCTCCGCAGTTTCATGAGTTCCTCCTTTGTGGAAACGCGGTACGGCGCCGGCCGGGGGGCGGGGCCGGAGCCGGGGGGCGGGGCCGGAGCCGGGGGACTCAGAGCCAAGACACATCGCCACGACACGACGAAAACACTCAATCCAGCCGAATAAAGTCAAAACAAGTTAATTTAAAGCGATTCCAGTGCGTGTCCCGATCGTTCGTGAAGTTCCTCTTTCATATAAACGTGTATATAAACGTGTACCGACGACACGCCGTACTTTAGCGCGGCCGGAGGGCGCGGGGGGGGGGGCTGGTGGGCTCGCTCGGAGCTAGCTCACGTCACAACAACACAACGAACGCAACGAAAAACGCTCAAATCCAGCCGAAAAAAGTCAAAAACAGTTGAATTAAAAAACTATTCCAGCGCGTGTCCCTATCGTACAGTAAAATAGAAAAAACATACTAACTATATTTACAAAGTATAGGAGATAAAGCACAATAAGTGTGAGAAAGAAGAGAGAGCGTTTACACCGGGCTGCCAGCTGTATCAGCGTCATGTCTGAAGTCTGCAGTGTAAAAGGTGAAGAGAAAGGGTGCGAGGACAGTGCCCTGGGGCGCCCCCACACTGCAGGTCTGAGTGTCAGACACACAGTCCCGGGCTCTCACAAACTGGGGTCGGTCTGTGAGGTAGTCCAGGATCCACTCTAACTTGTGTTAACTGTGTAATTGTTGTTTTACACTTCACATGGAACGATGTGTGAAACGTGAGGAATGACATACAAACACAACTTACGTGTATCGTGGTCTCGTCTCGTCACGTTCTTCTGCTTGTGTTCAGTTTCCGTCACGTGTTCTCCTGAGGCTCGTTCATGAGGGTTACGTGCGCGCTCGGTGCGCGTACACCGTTCTCCGGGAGGTTAAAAATGTATTTTTTAAGTATTTTAGAAACAGTCAAAGAGTGAAATTCCTTCTATTTTATTTTTAGACTAAAAACAATTTAGCATGTTTGGTAATTTTAGAGGCCGAACTCCTGAAATGGTCCGACCAAAAGGCTGCATTCTACGGAGTGGCCACTACTCAATTTGGAGCCAGAGGCAGAGGGGGCGTACCCTATCCAGATAATATAATAATCCATGAGCGGGACCCGTCAAGTGTGTCATGCTGTTGTTGACGATCGATTGACGAGTGATCGGTGCTTTTTAGGCGCTTTGGTGATACAATTGAACACACAGTTTTGTATTGCAAAAGCTGCGATACAAAAGCACTTTTTTCTGACGAACGCATCGCATTTGAGAGAAATTGCGTCGCATTTTGCGATGCGATACCGCTTATTCTGAACCCTGTAATGTATCACATTCACGTCTCTATTTGTATTTTTGTAATAAGGCCTAATTTGCTCTGCTTTCCTAATCAGGGCTGTTGCTAGTTTTAATGGGGTCATGCATTAAAACTAGAAACAGGGATGAGGGAATGCAAAATAAAAAGTGTGTGGCAAATATGCACTTTGTAGCTTTTCTGGTGGAGGGTCCACCACTTGCTTGTCTCTTTGGAGATGGTATTGCTTAACCAGTGCAATCCATGGAAACATTAAACAGTATGGAATTTAGATTACATCTATCTCCATAGAGATGCCAGGCAAGTTAGGTCAGATCTGTGAAGAGGTAGTGTTGTTTTAAAGGTATTTTAATAAAAAACCCTGTAATTGATACAAGTGTAACGCCATACAGTGGAACATTCCAGGTAAATCAATAACATCTCTATGGTGACAAGCAAGTGGCAGCTCCTAAGATGTGCATAGTGTGTTTTTAATATGATCAATATTCACAAATGAACAAATAAAACAAAACTCAGACCAGAAAAGGCAAAAACAACCACTATTGCATAACCCTAATTTGATTGTAATGGGGCGCCACCTTTTTAACACAAAAAAGCGTAATCTCAGTCAAAAAATGTTGACATGTTATCTATGTCCTTGGTACAAACCAAATTGATAACATTTATTTTCAATGAGAGTATAAATTTATTGAATTTATAATTGATTTATTATCATAAACCTACATAATACACATTTTGGGAGACACCTAATGGCTGGTCGGGCCCAGTGCATCTGCAGAGTGTAACCCCTCAGTCGTCAGTGGGTCCATAGCAAAGAAGAATACATTTTCACTCAACCTGGTTCTCCAGATCTGACAGAGAAAACACTCTTTTCTTTAAGACATTACATTCACAAGAGTTTCGTCTGTTCGTATGAATGAAAAGGCATAAATTAGCCTAATTCGTGTTTTATGCCATAGTCAGTTGGGTGGAGCCTCACTGAGACACAGACAGAAGCTGAATCAATTCCGTTTGCATGTCATCAATACTACTCAATACAGGAGTGTGGGAAAATGGGAGTGCCTGCGTACACGAGAGTGTATTTTAGGCTTAATGTGGGATTGGTGAAATGTTGTGTTTAATTGGAAGTTTTTTACTATTTTGAGTTTGTCTGTTCTTTAACAATACATTGAGTCACTTCTGGTGCATTGAAAAATACAAAGCAAACTGGTAATGCTATGACAAGAGAAGTAAGGACAGAAACTAAAGTATTTAAAGCAACACCATGTAACTTTCTGCAGGTAGCACGTCTGCATGATTCCATCGAAATGGTTTGGAATATTCTCCATGGAAATAGATGAGCTTTATGCCATACTGTAGAATATTACAGATAAAGAGAAAACATTTCCATGGGAATGGAAGAAGACGGGAGAAGGCACCTCCTGACTCAAAATTGATAAGAGGTGGTAATATACAGCAAATAACTTTTTATAATGCACATGTAAGCCCTTCTGAATACTCTCATACTATAAACCAGTAGGTCAATATGTTCCAGGAAGCAAAAATACTGAAGTCATGTCCACTTTGTCTATCCTGCTGCTCTCACGTACACCTGACTAAACGACACAGGCGGTGTTGCAGTGAAACCCAACACAATTTAATGGCTTGAGGGACTATAAAGGTAAATACACATTAGTCACTTCAGTTGACTCCATTAGGTTCAATAGAGCAGAAGTGGCTCTCAATTAAATGTGTGTGTCAAGCAGCAATTATGTTACTGTAAGCAAACATATAAGTATAGTGTAGAGTTTAATGACGTAAAAATACAGGTGAAAGACAATAGTACATCCTGCAGGGATATTGTTAATAAAACTGGATGTCTAATCATCACAATTCACTGTATCCAAGGGTTTCAGAGTGATGAAAAGACTTTTGTCATGGCAACTAACAATTCTAAACACAATATTCTAGCTATTAAATGGTCAAAAGGCTTCATTTTTTTTCATACCCGATGTTGTGAAAGCATTTTTTTTCTTTTTTTTAGTATTCCATAATATTATGTCAATCCAACAGAAATGAGTTGACAAAAAAGGACAATAAAGCTCAAAAATATCAATATCTAAATATTGACAATATTACAATAATACAAGTATTGCAGGAAATATATACTGCATATCAAGGTTCTCCACATGACAAAAATATACTGTATATATATATATATTTTTTTTTTTAATGTGTGAATGAAAAAGGCATTTTAAAAATATATCCTATTATCTTTATAAAGTCCTAAATTACCTGACAAGTAAATCAAGGCATGTACATTTTAGTTTCAATGTAAATAAAGTCAGAGTCAAAAAGAATTTTAAAGGAGACCTATTATGAAGAATCGACTTATCGTACTTAGAGTGATTCATGGATATTTGAGTCATTTTTATTATCCTGTGGACAAGCTGCCATTGCTCCATCGGTCCAGGTCTTCACCGCTTCCCTGTGTTACGCCCATTGATATTTACTTTGTTCAGCAACATATTTTCCTAAACTGTGACACATGTAGGATTCACAAGCAATTTTGGCACAAATGAATAATTTCTCTGTTCGCTATCATGAACTGCAGCTCTCCAAAGGCGACGGAACATAAAGAGGGCGGCACAAATCAGCTCTGCGGTTTGGGAAAATGGGAATAGCTTTTGTAATCCCAGAATTAGACTTGAAAGCGGGGAAAATTATTTAAAAGTTTAGTGTACACGGGGAAAGTGTTGGCAATTCTCTTGGCTGTTCAATGAAGGGAAGACAACAGGCCTCTGAGAACTATATGTACGTATTCTAGTGCAGAATTAGCCAGCATAACAATAAAGACAGTAGATCTGATCTTCTAGTGGAGTTTTAACTCAAAACTTGTTCAGGGTGATAAGGGTGGGACTGATTGTAATATAGTCATATATAACCATACAAATATTATTTGTATAGCTTCATATAGGAGTTTGAGGTGATGAAGTTGCAGATGAACACGCAAAGAAGTCTATTAGATGATCAAACATGGATTTACAGTGCAGTTCAATCAATCAAAATTTGATTTAATCTTTATGGAATGTATTAAATACAATCAAGAAAGAAAGGAAATGAAGGACAGTCTTAACCACCTTCAATGAAATTTGATCAGGTGGACCTTCTTCAGCATCATCCAAAGAGTGCCAGCTTTAAAGTATTAATATTAGTTTTTGAGAGAGACAAATTTAATTACATAATAGAATTCAAGCATTTTTACAAATCATATTTTGTCTTTAGGTAGGTATATATATTTTATCATTTATTTCCCTTTAATTGTACTGTATAGTTATCTGGGTTCCAGTTCACACTCCTTATCCGTTGGTGGCGGAAATGCATCTTTAAGTTGTTTCCCAATTGCCAGTAAAAGAGTAAGAATACGAAGAAGAAGCGTGGCAGTTTACAATATAAAAGTAAGCGGCCTAATTTTTTAAACTCGTCATTTTAAGACGTCCAAAATACAACATAATGACATTTGGCTTTGTAGAGGTGAATTATATAGGAGACAAAAGCACAATAGGCTTCTTTAAAATATTGCAATAATATTGATGTCATAGTAATCAATATCATATAAAACTTTCCAATATCGTGGCGTCCTACCATATGCCCTTATTTGAAAGTTTATAACACCATTTTTATTTATTTTTTCATTTTGATTGTTAATCAGCTGTTTTTGTAGCTTTTTCTTTTTTTTGAATTAAAAAAAATATATTATATATTAAAATGTTGCATATCTTCAGAACAATATCCACAATATATGGTGATTTGACACGAGGGTTGAGGGTTAAGGGTGAGTCCATATGACATTCAGAAACATTCAGAAGCTTAATGCATAACTTTTACTATATTTATTCATTTATTTGCCCTGAATAACAGTTAAAAAGGCATCCGTGCGTATCCTTAAACCTGCATGTGTAATAAGTGTGTGAGCTGACGCAGGTTTGTGTTCAGCAGATATTGACGAGGCTCTATTCAGCTCTAATGGGGACGGCAAACTGTTCCCGCGCAGCACACTGTAACTCTCTGACCTCCTCCACCCCAAAGACAATAGTCACCACCTGGTCCAATACTGAGTGAGTGTGGCCATCATAATATTGACTGTTGTAATGTGAAAGGTCAGGACACAATGGCAGTGGCTGTGAAGAGCTTGCAGCACACTGACATAACGGAGGTCACACTTAATCTCAAACACACACACGCTGGGAGGGATGTGCTGCCATGCTGTGCTCTTTAAAGGACCTATATCATGCTAAATCAAGCTTTTAACCTTCTTACAGAGCTATTGGTACTTTGTATATGTGTCGAAAGTGTTTTTTTTTATTGATTCAAACAGTCTTCCGCTAGAGAACAATCTCTATCCTTCTCCTCGGATGAGCAGAAAAACGGAGGCTACTCACCAGGATGAGGTGAGCTTCCCTGTTTCAGCCCATCCTCCAGGAAGCACTCTGTACCTGTAAAATAGCATAATATAGGATCTTTAAGGACTATTAGAACCAAACACTAAGACAGTTGATATAGTACCATATCATCCAAACAGAGCTCTTCGCTCTCAAAATGCTGGCCTTCTGGTGGTTCCAAGAGTCTCTAAAAGCAGTAAGAGGTCGAGCGTTTAGCTACCAACCTCCTGTGTTATGGAATCAGCTCCTGTCCAAGTTAAAGTCTCTTCATTTAAAGGAATAATAGAGGATTTTTGGCACGCAATCCGAGTCTCATTTCCTTGTGGCGTGGACAGCCGAGTAGTTCTCCCACATGTCAATCATACCTTGCATGCTACTGCACACCTGCATCAATACTGGCTCGTCCGCAGGATATCAGCACGTTTCCCTGGCTGCACATGCGTGGTTGATATGCCGGTGTGTGTTTCGCGAGTTCTTTCAGTTACAGTACAACATGACGACAGAGAAAGACTGAATTCAAGCTGGTTCTGAAGAGACTGCGGAGACAAAAGATGCAATGCGATCCATCGTGCTGATAAACAAACGCACGTGTAGCAGCGGGGCTGTTGCGTGGTTCCGCATGGGGGTGAGTGTGCTTATTAAAAAGAGACTAACAGTCACTTGAGTGCTCAAATTGGCAAAAAATCCTCTATTTTTCCTAATGTTCCTCTTTGAAATCGCTTATGGTCAGGCCAGTTAGGAAATAAAAACCTACAGTTTCAGCTCCGCTGCCCTAGGAGCAACTATGATGGGGGAAGTATGGCAGCTTGAGCTCTATCCTCTGCTTCTGATTACTTATTCTATCAAACAATATTTCATATTTAATTTGCGATCTGTTTATTGCTTTTCCTTCTTCTCCCACTTCCCCATCGGGAGTGGAACAGGCACATCAATGACCTCTGGACCCAGATAATCCTTGACTCCCTGGAGAAACGGTCTCTACTTCATATGGACGGTTCTTCATCTGCCTGGAAGAACTGGTTCTCCTCCTCAGTGGTTCCAGTTCCACTGTCTATCTCACGTCTGCCTGTCTCTCCTCCTTCAGGTTTCTACTTTTTCCCGAAGAGGTTTGGTAGTTTTTCCTGGCCAAGGAGGGTCTAAGGACACGGGATGCTGGGACATTTGTCTAAGGACACGGGATGCTGGGACATTGCAAAGTCCCTATGAATATTGTTTAATCTGTTTTTCACTTTTGCCCCTCGAGGCAACTGCTGTTGAGATTTTGGGCGTTACACAAAATTGAATTGAATTGAACAATGCATTTGAAATGAAGCATGTAGGTGGAGCTTAACACCCAATGAATTGGTGAAAAAGGTTTACAGTTTAAATGTAAAATATTAGAAGATGTAGCAGTGAATATTGTTTGATGTTTTGAACAACACAGCAGAGCCAAAATGAATGTTTTCAATTTATTCTTGAAGACTTTGCATAAGAAGTGTAACAGACATTGATGATTATCGGTGGGTTCACACCAGTGTAAATATTGCTTTATTGTAATAGACTTGATTTAGTCCTGGTTTAGTCCTGGTTCAGCCCTGGCCTTGTCCATGTTTAGGTCCAGGGTTTAGTCTTAGTTTACTTCTAATTTTAACATAATGTTTTTGCAAGTGTGAACTGGACATCCACATCAGCCATTTTCAAAATCTTGATATCGGTCATATATGTACAAGTAGATAGTAGGTGTGCGTGTGTGTGGTGCGTGTGTGTGTGGTGTGTGTGTGGTGTGTGTGGTGCGTGTGTGTGGTGCGTGTGTGTGTGGTGTGCGTGTGTGTGGTGTGTGTGGTGCGTGTGTGTGGTGCGTGTGTGTGTGGTGTGCGTGTGTGTGGTGTGCGTGTGTGTGGTGTGCGTGTGTGTGGTGTGTGTGGTGCGTGTGTGTGGTGCGTGTGTGTGGTGTGCGTGTGTGTGTGGTGCGTGTGTGTGGTGCGTGTGTGTGTGGTGTGCGTGTGTGTGTGGTGCGTGTGTGTGGTGCGTGTGTGTGGTGCGTGTGTGTGGTGTGCGTGTGTGTGGTGCGTGTGTGTGGTGCGTGTGTGTGGTGCGTGTGTGTGGTGTGCGTGTGTGTGGTGCGTGTGTGTGGTGCGTGTGTGTGGTGCGTGTGTGTGTGGTGTGCGTGTGTGTGGTGCGTGTGTGTGGTGCATGAGGGCATTGTGTCCTGATATTGACATGGGCCTTTTCAGATGTAAAACAAGGACAGTTGGAGGAAAGAACTCAATACAATACCACTCTGAGAATGCACCATCTCGTCTGATCTCAGAAGCCAATCAGGGTTTTGCCTGGTTAGTACATGGATGGGAGACCGCCGGGAAAACCAGGAGCCACAGGGAGGCAGCAGTGTCATTGTGTCCTTAGGCAAGACGCTTTACCTTGCCTAGTATGAATGTAGTGTGAGTGATTATAGTGGGATGTGCCGATGCAGATTGGCAGCCTCGCTTCTGTCAGTCTACCCCAGGGAAGTTGTGGCAACTTAGTTTTCCACCATAAACCTTTGACAGTTTTACAGTGAGTTTGACCTTTTGCCAAACATCATCAACTCAACAGCAACTCAAACTCGAAAAGAAAGAAGGAGGCGTTCATCGGACTCATCTGGAAATAACACTGGAAAAATGACAGTTGTAGGGTTTTATCGTCCTCTATCTGCATCTGTCGGTGAGCTTGGGGACTTTATTACCTTCCTTTCCACTTTTGATCATTCTGAGTTACTTCTTTTAGGTGACATGAACATCGATTGGTCCAAAACTTCTGACAGTCTAAACAAATAATGAATTAAACCTCACACTACTTATTACTGCTCCCACCCGACCTGACCCTAAAGACACACTTCAAGCAACATTACTGGACATTATCTTAACCCACAAGCCTCAGAATTACCAATGTAGTGGTGTTTTTTCTCTTGATTATAGTGACCACTGTGCTATTGGGTGTGTGCGGAACACTCTATGTAGTAAATCCGAATCAAGTATAACTGTTAAAATGTCCTATAAGCATTTTATTGAACACACATTTCTGTCTGATCTATACTATAGTGTCACTGGCTTTACCACGAGTATTCCAGAGCCTGACACAGCACTGGACTTTTTCATTAAAACATTTAATTATATTACTGATAAACATGCCCCTAAAAGAGTCTGTCCAGACATCGCAGTATTATCTTGAAAATGTGAGAAAACCTGGGCAGAAGCCAAGGCAACCAAATCAGCAGCAGATTGGCAGCAGTTTTGTCATAAGTGCAATAAATAAGTCTCTACTGTTCGAAAAGCCAAAACATTTTACTGCGTCAAAACTTTCACGGAATCACAGGGCAAATCCTTCAAAATGGTTAAATCCTTATGACAACATTCTTCTCCCTTTTTACCAAATGAAATGATTAAATATTCAATCAGCTTGATGACAAAAAAGGATATCTGTGATGCGTTTGATCAGCACTTTGCTGACGCTGGAAATACCTTTGATGTTGCTGCTCCATCTGCTGTATAGACCTGATGATCAAGTATTTGACACAAGTCCACTGGAGCTTATAACCTCAAACCTAGGTTACCTTGTTATCAGCCCCACTAATAGTAAATCGTTTAACTCATGTTTTTAAAGTGTTTATTTTGTGTTGTGTTTTAACAGGGAACCCATGAAAAAGAATCATTTCTCATCGGGTTTTCCCTGTACAAATAAATAAAATGAATGAAGGAAACATCACTTAAGCACATACTGCCTTTGTGTCCTTGGGCAAGAAGAAGACTACACCCACATTGCCTTGTCCTTTCACAGTAGGTGCATTTTTCCAAAACCAGCTTCTGTGGCACATGGGTTTGCATTGGTAACCCTGAAAAAGAGGACCAAAGACAGTTTGAATGCCAGCCAAAGCTTCAGTGTGTGCATGGCCAATCTAAAAGCCACATTAATCCTCCTGACGCTCTCTGGCTATGCTTTCTTTAAACAGCTATTTTCCTCCTCACCTCATCTTTCTCAGGTTTATCTGATGCCAATTTGTTATTTACATTTGCTACAGGGCGGTTCAATGCCTGAAAACATGTTGTCTCTCCATATTTGTGTGTTTTTGTGTGTTTGACTAAGCAGTTGTCACGTTAGTGCTATCAAACAGTGGTGACAGACACACTCCTGTTCACACACTGGTTAAACACTGCATTACTGCTCCAATACAGAGGTAAGGGGTGATTTAAGTACAAGCATTTAGAGATGATAAACAATGTTTTCAATTCCACTTGTGTTATGCCTTTTTAGATATAATGAAAAAAAAAAATACAGTTTGGAGGAATTCTAAAAGAATGTTCTTATTTTCTGGGAGAATTAATAATAATGTTCACCTCAAATGAACCATGTGTGATAATGCATTTTTTATATTCACATTATGAAATTAAAAGTGCTTAAACAATAAATCATATTGTACTGTTATCTGCTCTTGTTGAGTTCTAGCAAGATCCAACCATAATGCAAAAATGTATATAAAAATAAATAAATAAATTGACAAAAAAGTAAACAAAAAGCTAATACATTAAATGTTAAGCTGTAGTTTTGGTGGGGTAATCTTACAAAAAGCGAGATAAATGCTCAATGTGCTCAACACCAACATACTATACTGTGTCGTATAGATACAGCAGGTCATTTCAGTTAAACTGGAAAACAAAAGCTTGTGGTTAGAAGTTTGCATCAAGTGTTCAGCGAGGAAATGGAAAATCAGGCTTGGTTACTCTAATAGAGTCTGCATAGTGAAAGTGTCAACTGCCTCCTTAGAGTGGAACAATCTCATGCTTTAAAATGTAGTTGACCCGACACAATAGTGGAAATGAGGAGAGATGTTCAGTAATTGTCAAAGTCGATAAAACTGTCAAAGGCTTATATCAGGTGCCACAGGTTAAACCCAGCACCTCTGTAAGTGCACACTGACAATGCAACTTAGCCAGTGACATTTTCAACATTTTGAAAACACAAATTACCACTAAAAAGCCAAAAAACATGCATTTTCACAGACAGACAGAATACTGGTGATTAGATTAAAGGGGTCTTGGTGTTTGCCCTCCTCAAGAAATGAGTGCAATATTATAATTCTTTCACACACAAAAACCTAAAAGTTAATGTTTTCTATACATACAAGATTTGCAAGATGCTATAAAATGCATGAAAGCTTCTCCACTTTAAAATCACTACAATATGAATACTTTGGACCATGTCTTTAAAATTACTTACTAATATTAGACCTCTGTTATTTTGGTTCATATCATTTGCATATAAATGCACAGAGTGTGGCACAGTCATGTTCAAAGCATGTTTGTGTGAGAAGTTTCCATAGAGAGTGGGTTGACTCAAAATGAGAAGTAGGGTTTCCTCTCAGACCCATAGGAGTGGAAAATGGCTTTCATGTCACTGCACATGAATGCAAATGGACAAAATATACAACAACGCTTAGAACAAGCTGTTTTTTACAGAGCTTGGGCAAAAATAGATGAACAATATAGATGTAAGACAGCTCTATATGATGCCTTTTGTTCACAAGGCGTGGACCTCTTCAACAGTGAAGCCAAAGCAAACGGCTCCAGGGCAACAGTGACAGCCTGGGGACTGAGCAAACACGGGGCACAGCAAGGTCAACATATTACACTCTGCAACAAGCTGATGTAGACGGCCATCCTACATCCAATGTATCCATCTTAAAACATACTTTATTATCCACTTGGAAGAGATTTATTCAGTTAATCAGTAGACTGTGGTCAGAACAGTATTCGTGCCAGTCTCAAACTTATGCACTGTTAAAAAAAAACTGTTGTTTTTACAGGAAAACGCTGGCAGCTGTGGTTACCAGAGAATTCCTGTGAAAAATACAGCAGCACAGTAAATTACTTTACCAACATAAATGTAATTTAATTTAAAGTGAATAAAATCACGACCGAACAACATTTTTTCCCCGTTAATTTTACATTGCAGGGTATATAAAAAAACAGTTTCCTGATTTTTTTTACATGAAATAGATGCTAAATGTACATTGATTACTGGTCAAATTAACAGGGAAAGAGCATTAAAAAAAATGGTAAAACCACAGTTAAACTTTGTATTTTAAATTGGGCTTTTCTGCACATTACACGTTAAAAATATTTATATTATGCGGTATTTTTATGCTTAAATTATCAAATTATACTGTTAAATGTACTGAATGAACCTGCAAATTGATTTAATACTATTACAAATAAATAAAAAAAAAATATTACAAAAAGGCATACATACTGTAAGGAGAGGCAAGACAAATATAACGTTTGGAACATTTATTCAACAGCCAGCATTGTCACCATAGTAAACAACAACATGTACTGAACACAAATTGTATGCAAAGAAGTTTAACATGAGTTATATGACTACTGATGAAAAGTTGAAATACTCCAGAAAATTAGCCACCATAAATCAGGACATTTTTTTTTTACTTTAACAAGCGTTTAAGTGCCAGGCGCATAACAACCACCCAATTAAACCTACTCTTTAGCAAAATAAAAACATTATCTTAATACTTAAAAAAACCTAACCTAACCACATATCATGCCATTATTATCTTAATACACATTGTGGATTTAACAAAGGAAAAGCTTTTGGTACCTCTTTTTACAAGAACAGACAAAGAGTCCACAGAGTTCAGGCTTCACGCCACTCATGATCGGAGAGTTCCTGTATCAGAGTGAGGACTCGAGGATTCACGTTGAGACGACGCTTTGAGTTTTTATTCTCCACTTTAGTTCCCTTTTCTGGGTTTATCAAGAAAAAACACCTGAAAAGTAAAAAGTTATATTATAATTCACCAGTAAAAAACAAACAAGTTTGTGTGAGAGTGCGTGCGTGAGAGTGAGTGCGTGCGTGAGAGTGAGTGCGTGCGAGTGCGTGCGTGAGAGTGAGTGCGTGAGAGTGAGTGCGTGAGAGTGAGTGCGTGAGAGTGAGTGCGTGCGTGAGAGTGAGTGCGTGAGAGTGAGTGCGTGCGTGAGAGTGAGTGCGTGCGTGAGAGTGAGTGCGTGCGTGAGAGTGAGTGCGTGCGTGAGAGTGAGTGCGTGAGAGTGAGTGCGTGCGTGCGAGTGAGTGCGTGCGTGAGAGTGAGTGCGTGAGAGTGAGTGAGTGCGTGCGTGAGAGTGAGTGTGTGCGTGAGAGTGAGTGCGTGAGAGTGAGTGAGTGCGTGAGAGTGAGTGCGTGAGAGTGAGTGCGTGCGTGAGAGTGAGTGCGTGAGAGTGAGTGCGTGCGTGAGAGTGAGTGCGTGAGAGTGAGTGCGTGCGTGAGAGTGAGTGCGTGAGAGTGAGTGTGTGCGTGAGAGTGAGTGCGTGAGAGTGAGTGCGTGCGTGAGAGTGAGTGCGTGAGAGTGAGTGCGTGCGTGAGAGTGAGTGCGTGCGTGAGAGTGAGTGCGTGAGAGTGAGTGTGTGCGTGAGAGTGAGTGCGTGAGAGTGAGTGCGTGCGTGAGAGTGAGTGCGTGAGAGTGAGTGCGTGCGTGAGAGTGAGTGCGTGCGTGAGAGTGAGTGCGTGAGAGTGAGTGCGTGCGTGCGAGTGAGTGCGTGCGTGAGAGTGAGTGCGTGAGAGTGAGTGAGTGCGTGCGTGAGAGTGAGTGTGTGCGTGAGAGTGAGTGCGTGAGAGTGAGTAAGTGCATGCGTGAGAGTGAGTGTGTGCGTGAGAGTGAGTGCGTGAGAGTGAGTGAGTGCGTGCGTGAGAGTGAGTACGTGCGTGAGAGTGAGTGCGTGAGTGCGTGCGTGCGTGAGAGAGAGTGAGTGCGTGCGAGTGCATGCGTGAGAGTGAGTGCGTGCGTGAGAGTGAGTGCGTGCGTGAGAGTGAGTGCGTGAGAGTGAGTGCGTGAGAGTGAGTGCGTGCGTGAGAGTGAGTGCGTGCGTGAGAGTGAGTGCGTGCGTGCGTGAGAGTGAGTGCGTGAGAGTGAGTGCGTGCGTGAGAGTGAGTGCGTGCGTGAGAGTGAGTGCGTGAGAGTGAGTGCGTGCGTGCGAGTGAGTGCGTGCGTGAGAGTGAGTGCGTGAGAGTGAGTGCGTGCGTGCGAGTGAGTGAGTGCGTGAGAGTGAGTGAGTGCGTGCGTGAGAGTGAGTGTGTGCGTGAGAGTGAGTGCGTGAGAGTGAGTGAGTGCGTGCGTGAGAGTGAGTTCGTGCGTGAGAGTGAGTGCGTGCGTGAGAGTGAGTGCGTGAGAGTGAGTGCGTGAGAGTGAGTGCGTGCGTGAGAGTGAGTGCGTGCGTGAGAGTGAGTGCGTGCGTGCGTGAGAGTGAGTGCGTGAGAGTGAGTGCGTGAGAGTGAGTGCGTGCGTGAGAGTGAGTGCGTGCGTGAGAGTGAGTGCGTGAGAGTGAGTGCGTGCGTGCGAGTGAGTGCGTGCGTGAGAGTGAGTGCGTGAGAGTGAGTGAGTGCGTGCGTGAGAGTGAGTGTGTGCGTGAGAGTGAGTGCGTGAGAGTGAGTGAGTGCGTGCGTGAGAGTGAGTTTGTGCGTGAGAGTGAGTGAGTGCGTGCGTGAGAGTGAGTGTGTGCGTGAGAGTGAGTGCGTGAGAGTGAGTGCGTGAGAGTGAGTGCGTGCGTGAGAGTGAGTGCGTGCGTGAGAGTGAGTGCGTGAGAGTGAGTGAGTGCGTGCGTGAGAGTGAGTGAGTGCGTGCGTGAGAGTGAGTGCGTGAGAGTGAGTGCGTGCGTGCTTGAGAGTGAGTGCGTGAGAGTGAGTGAGTGTGTGCGTGAGAGTGAGTTCGTGCGTGAGAGTGAGTGAGTGCGTGCGTGAGAGTGAGTGTGTGCGTGAGAGTGAGTGCGTGAGAGTGAGTGCGTGAGAGTGAGTGCGTGCGTGCGTGAGAGTGAGTGCGTGCGTGAGAGTGAGTGCGTGAGAGTGAGTGCTTGAGAGTGAGTGCGTGAGAGTGAGTGTGTGCGTGCGTGAGAGTGAGTGCGTGAGAGTGAGTGCGTGAGAGTGAGTGCGTGCGTGAGAGTGAGTGCTTGAGAGTGAGTGCGTGAGAGTGAGTGCGTGCGTGAGAGTGAGTGCGTGCGTGAGAGTGAGTGCGTGAGAGTGAGTGCGTGCGTGAGAGTGAGTTTGTGCGTGAGAGTGAGTGCGTGAGAGTGAGTGCGTGCGTGAGAGTGAGTGCGTGCGTGAGAGTGCGTGAGAGTGAGTGAGTGCGTGCGTGAGAGTGAGTTTGTGCGTGAGAGTGAGTGAGTGCGTGCGTGAGAGTGAGTGTGTGCGTGAGAGTGAGTGCGTGAGAGTGAGTGCGTGAGAGTGAGTGCGTGCGTGCGTGAGAGTGAGTGCGTGCGTGCAAGTGAGTGCGTGAGAGTGAGTGAGTGCGTGCGTGAGAGTGAGTTCGTGCGTGAGAGTGAGTGCGTGAGAGTGAGTGCGTGCGTGCGTGAGAGTGAGTGCGTGAGAGTGAGTGCGTGAGAGTGAGTGAGTGCATGCGTGAGAGTGAGTGTGTGCGTGAGAGTGAGTGCGTGAGAGTGAGTGCGTGAGAGTGAGTGCGTGCGTGAGAGTGAGTGCGTGCGTGAGAGTGAGTGCGTGAGAGTGAGTGAGTGCGTGCGTGAGAGTGAGTTCGTGCGTGAGAGTGAGTGCGTGAGAGTGAGTGCGTGCGTGAGAGTGAGTGCGTGCGTGAGAGTGAGTGCGTGAGAGTGAGTGAGTGCGTGCGTGAGAGTGAGTTCGTGCGTGAGAGTGAGTGAGTGCGTGCGTGAGAGTGAGTGTGTGCGTGAGAGTGAGTGCGTGAGAGTGAGTGCATGCATGAGAGTGAGTGCGTGAGAGTGAGTGAGTGCGTGCGTGAGAGTGAGTTCGTGCGTGAGAGTGAGTGAGTGCGTGCGTGAGAGTGAGTGAGTGCGTGCGTGAGAGTGAGTGCGTGAGAGTGAGTGCGTGCGTGAGAGTGAGTGCGTGAGAGTGAGTGCGTGCGTGCGTGCGTGAGAGTGAGTGCGTGAGAGTGAGTGAGTGCGTGCGTGAGAGTGAGTGCGTGCGTGAGAGTGAGTGCGTGAGTGAGAGTGAGTGCGTGAGAGTGAGTGCGTGAGAGTGAGTGCGTGCGTGAGAGTGAGTGTGTGCGTGAGAGTGAGTGCGTGAGAGTGAGTGCGTGCCTGCGTGAGAGTGAGTAAGTGCGTGCGTGAGAGTGAGTGCGTGAGAGTGAGTGCGTGAGAGTGAGTGCGTGCGTGAGAGTGAGTGTGTGCGTGAGAGTGAGTGTGTGCGTGAGAGTGAGTGCGTGAGAGTGAGTGCGTGAGAGTGAGTGCGTGCGTGCGTGAGAGTGAGTGCGTGCGTGCAAGTGAGTGCGTGAGAGTGAGTGAGTGCGTGCGTGAGAGTGAGTTCGTGCGTGAGAGTGAGTGCGTGAGAGTGAGTGCGTGCGTGCGTGAGAGTGAGTGCGTGAGAGTGAGTGCGTGAGAGTGAGTGCATGCGTGAGAGTGAGTGTGTGCGTGAGAGTGAGTGCGTGAGAGTGAGTGCGTGAGAGTGAGTGCGTGCGTGAGAGTGAGTGCGTGCGTGAGAGTGAGTGCGTGAGAGTGAGTGAGTGCGTGCGTGAGAGTGAGTTCGTGCGTGAGAGTGAGTGCGTGAGAGTGAGTGCGTGCGTGAGAGTGAGTGCGTGCGTGAGAGTGAGTGCGTGAGAGTGAGTGAGTGCGTGCGTGAGAGTGAGTTCGTGCGTGAGAGTGAGTGAGTGCGTGCGTGAGAGTGAGTGTGTGCGTGAGAGTGAGTGCGTGAGAGTGAGTGCATGCATGAGAGTGAGTGCGTGAGAGTGAGTGAGTGCGTGCGTGAGAGTGAGTTCGTGCGTGAGAGTGAGTGAGTGCGTGCGTGAGAGTGAGTGAGTGCGTGCGTGAGAGTGAGTGCGTGAGAGTGAGTGCGTGCGTGAGAGTGAGTGCGTGAGAGTGAGTGCGTGCGTGCGTGAGAGTGAGTGCGTGAGAGTGAGTGAGTGCGTGCGTGAGAGTGAGTGCGTGCGTGAGAGTGAGTGCGTGAGTGAGAGTGAGTGCGTGAGAGTGAGTGCGTGAGAGTGAGTGCGTGCGTGAGAGTGAGTGTGTGCGTGAGAGTGAGTGCGTGAGAGTGAGTGCGTGCCTGCGTGAGAGTGAGTAAGTGCGTGCGTGAGAGTGAGTGCGTGAGAGTGAGTGCGTGAGAGTGAGTGCGTGCGTGAGAGTGAGTGTGTGCGTGAGAGTGAGTGCGTGAGAGTGAGTAAGTGCGTGCGTGAGAGTGAGTGCGTGCGTGCGTGCGAGTGAGTAAGTGCGTGCGTGAGAGTGAGTGCGTGAGAGTGAGTGCGTGAGAGTGAGTGCGTGCGTGCGTGAGAGTGAGTGCGTGCGTGCGAGTGAGTGCGTGAGAGTGAGTGCGTGCGTGCGTGCGTGAGAGTGAGTAAGTGCGTGCGTGAGAGTGAGTGCGTGAGAGTGAGTGCGTGAGAGTGAGTGCGTGCGTGCGTGACAGTGAGTGCGTGCGTGAGAGTGAGTAAGTGCATGCGTGAGAGTGAGTGCGTGCGTGAGAGTGAGTGCGTGAGAGTGAGTGAGTGCGTGCGTGAGAGTGAGTGCGTGCGTGAGAGTGAGTGCGTGCGTGCGTGCGTGAGAGTGAGAGTGAGTAAGTGTGTGCGTGAGAGTGAGTGCGTGAGAGTGAGTGCGTGAGAGTGAGTGCGTGAGAGTGAGTAAGTGCATGCGTGAGAGTGAGTGCGTGAGAGTGAGTGCGTGCGTGAGAGTGAGTGCGTGCGTGCGTGAGAGTGAGTGCGTGCGTGAGAGTGAGTGCGTGCGTGAGAGTGAGTGCGTGAGAGTGAGTGCGTGCGTAAGAGTGAGTGGGTGCGTGAGAGTGAGTGCGTGAGAGTGAGTGCGTGAGAGTGAGTGCGTGAGTGAGCGAGGCCAATATTCAGACAGAACTGGACTAAGATCTAAGGATCTCAAAAGCCAGCTCTTTAGTCTGGGTCTGAGTTCTAGTAAGAGCCGTGTCTGAACCGAGACAAGAACACAGGCGAGACCAGGCCAGGAGTCAGACCCAGACCAAGCTTGGGTTGGGTGTCCGTCTAGGTCTGGCGTTCTGGCTATACCAGAGCAGACGTGGGAGCCTTACATGGAAGAAAATAGTGTGAGCCATGTTTACAACTCACCTTTGAAGAAACTCAAGAGTTGAAGCCAGTTCAGAAGGATAATGGATGTTGAAACAGTAGTAGCTCCCAAACATGAGGCACAATGCAGAAATGAAGGAGAGATTTGTGTTGATCAGGTTCCGGTCCAGACTCAGCATGTACCTTGTTGAAGAATAGCAGGACTGTCCTATGAACACAATATTGAACAGGTGTTTTAATAAGCGTTGCACTCACAAGTTCTATAAACATTAATAGAAAATATATGAAAGACTTACCACACACAATAACAGCTGGTGTCAAAGGCAGTTGCTCCAGTTGGACCTCTTCTGCAGGGCATGTATCGTCCACATAAAAGAACATAGACTCTTCCTTTTCATCAAAGTAGTTGATCAGAAGCAGGACCATCTCTTTCAAATCGTCTGAGCAGCCACTATGCTGTCCCCGCATTCTCTGAAGCCTCGCATAAGTCTGAAGGAACGTCTTACTCTTGTTGACACAAACTGTGGTCATGTAGTTCAGAAGCCTTTTCCCCTTCAAATCCAAATTTCGGATAAATGTCTCTTTGAGGTCAACACCAGTGAGTTCCTTGAAGTGGACTGACATGCCAAGTTCATCAAACCAATATGGCCACTCCTCTCCAAGGTATTGGATACTTTTTCGCTGGTTGACATGTTGGCGCTGTGTGTAAAAAGTAGACTTCATTAGGCATTTTACCTCCTCTGCATTGGCATCAGAATCTTGAAACATCATCTTGAGTTTTTCAATCTTTTGTTGCTGGCTCTCTTCAGTTTCTTCACGGGGCAGAAATTTTACATTCCATTTAATGCATCCATAAGTGTCCTGCATTGCGGCTCTCTCTTCTAATGGGATCTCATCTGTGGGGTCCGAGTCATCACTTGCATGTTTTCTTTTTCTTATTTTGGGTGTGGATGTTCGCCTGACATTTTCAATTCTGTTTTGCAACTGCTTTACAAGGGAATGGTAGCCCGTTCCAACAATATCTCCCTCTATTACATCTTGCAGAGAATTGGGATATTTTGCCACTATTTTCTTTGCCACATCAGTAGAATGCTTTTTACCTACGCAAGGGCATTTTTCCATCATCTCAGTCACAACAATCTGGACCATCTGCCTTCTCAGTTTTGGGCCTGGCCTTTTACCCCTCTCCAAAGAATGCATCAAGTCATCAGGAAATTTTGTCCATGGAATCACAAAGTTGTCGTCCCATTGTCTGTCAAGTCCTGGGCTGCTGGAGGAGGCTGACGATGAACTTCGGGGTGAAACAGAGAGCAATGAGAGGGATCGGGCAGGTGAGGCTTCCACAGATGATGAGTCGGGAGTCTGGTCTTTAACCTGTTACCATCCACCTATTTTCGCCCTGTGCACAATGGTTGGACATACCCAAATGGCATTGCTTATTAAAAGAGGATCTTATGTTCCACATGCAAGTGTGATGCATCATTAGAAAGCTTAGGCCTTCTAGTTTCTGCAGATGTGCACATGGACACTGTTAGGGCTTCAGAACTTGCACTACAGAGGCCCAAACATAAACAAAACATCCTTTTTTAGTCTCGCCTGAATATTGTTAATTTGTAATGGTCCTGAGCATGACATACTTCATTGTGTGCATATGCTGTTCACTGTACATGATGTTTATCTTGTTGACAACAACTGTGTACAGTTTCAGATCTCTAGGAACAGGCATTTTGGTGCTGTTGACCTTTTTGTATCAAAAAGTATATTCGGAACAAGTGATCCAAATATGTGCCAACTGTGCCAAACTGTTTTATTACAATTTTAGCACCTCTATGATCATAAAACATACATTTTGATGTTTTGTAGGCCACTAATAGCAATTATAACTGCTAAAAAAAAAATATGTGAAAATGTGTAAATATGAGTTTACCCATGAATTTCCCATATAGAGGTTAAAAATATATATATATATATATATATATATATATATATATTATTATTTTATTTTTGTATTGGTATAATAATACATATATCTAACAATATGCACGTCCAAAAGGCTAATAAAATCAGAAAACGTTATGCGCAAAATCCTGCCGAGAAATCTGGCTCTTTACAGCCTTCCCTGAGCCTTACGCACGGGAATACAGAACATTCTGTGTCAATCAGCCCCATTGTCCCGCCTCTCTTTTTAAAGCTATTTTCATTGGCTAGAATAATCTGTCAATCAATCTGAGCTACGTCATTCGCACGCGGCGCTGTTTAGATGTAAACAGACTAATACATGTGCGTCGCAAGCGGCGCATTTTTTTTTGCGGAGGCTGTAGCAAACAAACCCGTGGACAGAAAAAATCGTGGATGGTCTCATTCTGTAGGAAACAGTCTGAAGAAAAGAAGGATACCCAACATTATTTTATAGGTCAAACAAGTCATTTGTTATGGACGGAGAAATGCGCCGAACAAGCGCATTCTCGTCCCGCGAGAAACGAAGAAAAGTTTGTTTACTTGACAATATCTTGAAATCGGATAACTTCAGGAAAAATACAAGTGGATATTGTTTTTCAATGGTTCCTTACGGACAGACTGAGTACAAGGATGTACAGAATTAAAGCCGTTTCGTCCGTCATAAACAGCAAACAGGTAGGACATGCGTTTGTAAAAGTTGAGACTTTCTCACAAACTATTGGCAATTGCTTCTTGGGGCATATTATTCAATGTAAATCAATGACATATTCGTTTTGTTGAGAAAATAAGCTTTAAAATGATGTATGGCTTGCTGGTATTGACCACGGAAATAAAAGTGATGATGTAAGAGAATATTTGAGATATAGAAAATGTTCGCCGGCGGACAGGTGGGTGGTAACAGGTTAAATGACAAAAAAATAAGAAATGTCTTTATCTGCTTTTGATTTGGAATGGATAAACATTTCTATATATTGAAATCATTATGTTGCCTTTTACTTACATTTCTGTTTCCAAACAGAAAGCAGTTTTCTGGCTTGTACAGGTCTTAACGCCGTCATCAAATCCTCCTCCTTTACAAAGCGTAGATCTTCATAAATCTCGACTCCAATAGACTGCAAGTGCTCTACCAGGATGTTTTTGATTATTGCTGGGAGTTCTGGCAGGACTTCGTTGATGGCTTCATCTAGGAAGGCTTCATCACTCATATTTGCACTGAATAAGAAATGCCACCTTTAAATAGAACAGAAAAATATACTTAACAGGAACATGAATCAGGTATTGTTAATGTCAAACTATTTACAGAATATCTCTATCTATCTATCTATCGCATTGGCTTCAACTGGACTTTATTTTGAAATGATACTGTGTTTCAGAGGAATCACTTGGTATCCATCTAGAATGTATGATACCAAAGGATAATAATCTGGCAGGTCATTAATGTTAATACACTGTAATCCAAGACTGTCCTTCGTCACAGAATACAGATGGTATTCTGAGAGGAAGATGGCTTTGTGGATATCCATCAAAAAAATACACAGCTGTGTCATTTTGGATCAAGATTAGTAGAAGTTCACCAAACTCCATATACTCATCATTCTTGTACACAAGAAACTGTCCTTTTTTGTACCCAGTGTCTTTGTACTGAATGCCTGTACTAACTGTGGTACTGTTTTCTGTAAAGTCAAACTCCCTGATTGCCTGTTTGATAGCTTCACTGTAGAGGTTGGGATAAAATGCACAGCTGTCCTTCACTTCAAGAAGTTTACTGCATTCTTGGCCAGCTGAAAGATATGCTTGATACATCTGATGACGCTCTGACAATGTTTGACAAATGTTTTTAAAGTTCTTTAAGTGTCTGGCACATCTTTTAAAGTAACTGTGCTTGCTTTCAAACCTAAGCGTCCACAACCTCATCAATGGACCAAATTTCAACAACAGTGCTGAATAATGGCGTAAAAAGTGATGCTTAGGTTTCAGCTGAATTTCAGGAAACAACATCTTCCTCAACTCCAAATATTCTTGAATCAAAATGTCAAGATATGCTATCTGGGATAAAGAAATGTTTTGAGCACAAACGAGATCCACAATGTCTTTTAATTGGAGAGCTAACTGCCATACTTCATCCTCATGGTTTTGTACTTTGTCACCAATCAAAACTGGTAGCAATCTCAATAGGTTCCAGTTTTGAATGGCTTGGCCCGATAACCTCGCTCCCACAGTGTTGACAGCACATCAAGGATCTGAGGAGCTTTGTGAGCGCCTCAGATCCTTTGTACTTAAACTGCTTGATGCGCCTGTTTAAGAGTGAGTATGTGAACCATTTTTTCTTTTTTATAATGTTCTTCAGATACAGTGCTAAATCATATGACAAGACTCCTTCAAAGAGGTCATGGCCTAAACAAGGTGGTAGTCCAGGCTGGGCTACGTGGAAAGACTCAAGGGTATTAAAGACAGAGTTTACCTTTATTCCTCGGATGTCTTGGATGTTCTCGGCTTGAAGATCAGCAACAGCAGTATCATACGTCTCTGGGGTGCGTGGAGGACCACAGGCATTTGAGTCAGCCTCAAATTCCCTTCTTGTGATTTCACAGTACCTGCAGAAATAATGAGAGCGGCTGAAGTTCTCTGTGAAGCCACCTATAGAATGAGAACCCAAGTTATCACCAGCAATGCAGTACAGACCCGCTTTCACAGTTTGTCCATCAATATTTATTCCAACTCTCTCCAAGGATTTCATATCTGCCAACAACTTTGAGAAAACTTTGGCCATTCCAAAATATTTAAGGTCCTTCTCAATACACAACAAGACTAAAAACATATTATCAGTATTTGAACGCAAATGAATGGGTAAATTTGCAACTGAGAGATAGACAGCAAGAACTTTGTGTGTCTTTTTAGCAGAACCAAGGGGATTGACAATTTCAAAGGCATCTTGGTACAAAATCAGTTTGAGGCTTTCAGGGTTTTCTTTGAAGAACTGGTGACATTTGAAACTTGTTCCATCATATAAATCTGTAAAAATCTCCAAGTCAGGATCTCCAAACTGCTGTGACTGTGCATTTTTCCATAAATGTGACTGTAAAAGCTCTTCAGAGTTTCTGCAACTGGTATGTAGTAAGCAAATCTTTGTGTAATGTTTTCATCCACCCCCAATGCCATCTTTTGGGGTTCTGTGTATTTAAACATTTTTGTGAATGTCTGATTTCTCAAGTATGTTGTTCTTAGTTGTCCCTGATGACAGGCAGAGAACAAATCTGACTCTTTTATGCACTCACAGATTTTAGTGACTGCTTCGTCTGATAGGCTCATATCATCTTTTAATAAGGAACTCACTTTAGTTATTGTGTATGCTTGACCCAACTCGTGCACATTTTGCATTTCCTCAACAATAGTCTGAATAGTAGAGGCAGGAATAAGCAGCTGTCCTTGCAATTTAAGGTAAAAAAGACACATGTTTCTGAGATAAGACTGACTATCATTTTCCTGCATATCAATGACTGCACTGGCTGTTGGCATGGCTTCATTCATGTCTTCTGAATCATCTGTACTGGCACTGACATTTGGGGGGTGAATAAGAGTTTCCCTATACATTTCATCAATGATATCAAGAGAGCATGATTTATGCTTCCTAGACATGTGAGAAGTAAATGATGACTTTTTTGTAAACGTGTGCTTACAGCCACTTACTGGACATGAGACAGACCTGCCCTCTCCCATATGATCATTTAAGTGAGACACAAGTTCTTTCACAGTTTGAAAATGGCAAGCACATAATGCAACTGCACATTTTAAATTAGTAACAATGGCTGCAGGAGCAGCAGGAGCTGCAGGTGCATTGTGCACACGATAAAAATGGCCCTTGAAAGCGGAGTAAGTGGTAAACGTTTGACTACAGTTGGCGCCAACACATTTGAAAAGACAACGAGGCTCATTCCTATGCACTCTGCAATGTAGCACATAGCCTTTTAGTGTGACCAATTTCCTTTTACAAAAGACACAGGTGATCATTGTAAGGCCATCAAATGTGTGCCTGTGATTTTTAGCTCAAGTGATTTTTAGCTCAAGTTATCACGTATTGATCTATTTTACTGCTCTTTTATCAGGCGAGGCTAGAGCTAGCTTACACCATGTGCTTTCAGAACTTGTTCTTGTTCAGTCTAGAGGAAAAAAAGTGAATGTGACTTACCTTACAAACTTCTGATTTTCCAGCCAAACAGTCACAGACCGAAACAAATTACTGAAAAGGGTTGAAATGCAACAACCATGTACCGGTATATCAAGTATTTGTGTAATTTGGCACAATCTAAATGATCTCACTTAATCTCAAGGTCTTAAAAAAATGAAAAAATAAAAAATAGGTAAAGAAATAGATAAGATAGATGTTGTAGAAAAGAACAAACAATAATGTGTAAACAAGAGAAATGAGCCTAACCTGTAAAACCCCATTCTTTTATGTTTTTCAGGCTGTTGCCACTAAATCTCTGAAGATTTAATTTTTAAACACAGACTCTGTGTTTAATCTGTGCCACTTTCAAAGAACAATCGGCCCCTAAACCCATTGCTTTCATATGCCGCCGTGATGTTTTGCTGTTTAGTTGATCTTTTTTCTTCATTAAAGCCATAACTAGCTCTATTTTTTTCACTCTGAACAATTTCACTTTGTTCCTATATTCAGTTATTATTCTATTTCAAAGCTTGCAGCATAGATGCATTTGTGTGTGGGAGGGTGAATAAGTGTGATTGGAAAAAAGCTTGCTGAAGTTGTGAAAAAAGTGTGGTTTTTCAGTTCATGTCTTTAAATGCATTCACCCACGCAAGATCAAATTCACAAAGCATACAATACCATGTTTACACTGTGCACAATGCACAGAATGCATAATTTGTTTTACTCTGCCAGAGTCCAGAGGATATAAGATAAGATAAGATATTCCTTTATTGTCCCACATGGGGAAATTTCATTGATGCAACACAGGTAGATACAGAGGTAGATACAGAAGAACAGATCACTTATAGGAAGTTTGAAAAACACTTTCAGTAGAAGATCTCTTATAAACAAAAACTCCCATAGACAAAACCTCCCATTTCCCAACAAGGGATGGAGGGGAAAATAATAAAGATAAAGATAAATAGATAAATAAATACATAAATACATAAATACCATTGCACATGAATCACGACAGTAATTGCGCATATGACGGAATTGCACATGGTTAGGTCAGTATTGCGAGTGTTCAGGACAGGATATAACTGAGATCTATATATATTTATATACCGGTGCGTATATATATATATATATATATATATATATATATATATATATATATATATATATATATATATATATATATATATATATATATATATATATATATATATATATATATATATATATATATATATATATATATATATATATATATATATATATATATATATATATATATATATATATATATATATATGCAGTGCAGTGCTAGGAACAGCAAAGATACGGCTCAGAACGGGTTGAAGTGAAGTGGGTAAGTAGAGACTGCCCGCGGAGGGTGAGGTTATGCTTTAGACTTTGTTAAATATACATTTAGACTTTGTTAAATACATATATATATATATATATATATATATATATATATATATATATATATATACATTGCTGTGCTTTTGCTGTCATGTTCATATGGTTCTAATTTATACAAATAACCATTTCAAATAGCGACATTTCCCACTGTATCCAGCAGGGGGAGACAGCCACAGTCTTATACAAATATCCCTAAACTCGATTTCCCATTTATTGTTCCAATGTATACTTTCTGTGTAAATATTAATTATGCCAATATTTTTTTGTACTGAATTTGTCAGAACTCCGTGAATCTATTCTGACTTGTCTTGAGCATCACCCAAAGGTGTTCTAATAGTTGTAGGCTTCATATTGTATAGGTGTAGTTTTTGATAATTAGGCCTTTTATTTCAATGGGACTCTCCGGGTTGAATAAATGTTAAATGGCGAGACATATTAGGTGAATAACATTTTTATTCATTTAAAACTATTTCTTAAGTGGAATGCTTTGTCTTGAAAGCCATATTTGATCTCAGGCTTGGTGAGGGCATTGCAGTAAATTTAGACCTCTTTGTCGACACAGGTAGTTTCCTTGCCTGACCAGCCAGTCCCTCCTACATTATGTTCAAATGCAGAAGGGACTGGATTTGGACCATTGGGGGGCGTCAAAAAAACTCTCCAAGCATTAACCGGTCCAACCACTGCCGCTAATTTGTGTCACGTGTCTCTCAAATGCGGAAGAATTTGTGTCTCGTGTCTCTCAAATATTTTCGGAACATTCAGAACAAAATATATAACTTAATTTACCTCAGATTTACAGAGTTTAGTTGCTTGTTGACTCAGCAGAAGTCGGCAAAGTTATTTTTATTCTTTCCTCGCAATCCACCATGCTTGTTTAGACACAAACGGACAATGCGTTTGTCGGTTAATCCGGCTGTCAATCACTCCCTTTGGAAATTGGAGCGACTGGGTTAGATCTCAGACCCTTCTGCATTTGACTGGTCAGGCAAGTGGTTGGAAGCTGGCCTTCGCTGTCATGTTTCATACAGTTAATCCATTTACATGTAAGTACACAGTTCATAATTGTGAGAACAATCTGATTTTGCTGGATCTAAAATGGTCCTTGAATATGTTCACATGACCAGAGACACAGAGTTCACTTTAGGATTCACACATGTGCCTTTGTAGACACTCTTTAACCAATACACACTCAGTTACAACGCTTAGACCACAATCGTTTAACAGTTTCATCAGCTTTTTATGAAGTATATCACCACCAAGAAGTTATGTTTTCAGTTTTTGTCCTGGTCATAAATGAAGAACTAGCACAAACACCACAATATCTTTTATGTTATGCATCTGTACACAATTTAGAAAAGAATGCACAACTGCTTTTGTCTTCTTCCGTCTGGAGCCCGCTCTCAGTCAGAAGTGGATGACGCTTTGAAATGTGTTTGTATGTAAGAATTGCCCTTTTCATCAGTGCTTCCTCTGGAGTTTCTAGTGTTCAGTGGAGTACTTTTGTCACCACAGCAGAAGAGCGTCTGACTGATGTGGTGGTAAGTACACTATATACTGAGGGGCACATGCAGCTGTGTGTGCCGGCACTATCAGCAGCTCCATCTACTGTTAACCAACATCGCAGGTGTTTTTTGTGCGTCAAACATGGTTCTGCTTCATGATTTTATGGTTTACAGAGGCACTCACACTGATGGAGTTGAGAGATGCGTTTAACATTATAATCATGGCATTTAGCAGCGCTGCTTTTACTTTTGTGTGGTAAATATTCTTCTTCTTGTAAGGTTTTTGGCAGTTGGCAGTTTTCTCATTCTTCAGTGTTCATTATCCAATGCAAAGACATATGAACCACATTCTCCCTGATAATAGGGTTATCCAAATCCTTTTGAACAGCACCATTTACAACCTTGGTCATAAAAGCCAGGAAAAGGCCTTTTTCAACAGATACTGTGACAAGTCTTTAACTCATCAGGAGGTCTCTCTTACTGCTGTTTTTGTAACACAATAACACATTTATTTTTAGTGCAAATGAAAGTATTGCGATAAAGATAAGATTAAAACTACTTTCATAAAAAAACATGAGCCCCAACATAAAGAGTCATACGTTACTTATATTCAATCATCTGCTCCTCTTCTATAATAGAAATAAAACAGTTTCCTACTATTACATAGAAAAGTAGATGATGTGATAAATATTGAGCCCCCAAAATATCGTTGCTATATTGCTAAATCGATATTATGATTATTACGAGCCTATAGAACTCTATGTTAGCTCTCTGTCTCCCCCTTGAGGCTCAGTTGACAACGACAACAACAACGACAACAACGTGCGACAAATATTTGCGTTTGACTAACATAATTCTAAATAATCTATAGTGGATAGTTCCAAATCTGTGATGTAGGCCTATTTAGTGAAATAATTGTTTCTGTTTTTCGTTGTGTGTTGTATAATTGTGTACATGTGCTGCCAGTGTATTGTTAAATAGGATTACAGTTGTGCTTATGCTGAGTCCAGTGTCTGCACTATATAATGACACTCACATGTGCAGCAGAGTTTCCAGTGCAGGAGGATGCGGGGGAGGCAGGTAGAGGAGGGGTTTCCTCTCAACTGGAATCCCCGAGTGAAGAGAAAAAAAATCGAATAACTACTTGTAGGACTTTCCCCTGTACACACGGTACACACATGCTCCTGCACGTGCCAGTCGCATGATGCACCCGTTAGACTTTTGGCAGCAGACGTTATGCGCACTTTGTCATGGCCACAGCGTTGAGAGATATTTCAATGTTTTCACTCATTGCGTAGATGTGATCTGTGCTATCAGGATTTATCAGGAAACACAAGTCTGTAAATCGATTATACTGCGAATACTTCACAGATTTGAAGTGGTGCCATGGATTACTATGTTGTTGATTGTTGTTGTTGCTGTAAACGTTAAACGGAATAATCAGAAGTACAGTATACACTATTTTTAGTGTTTGGATACTGAATAGATCATATATTACAATGGAGTAATATTATGTAGACATTAATACATTTAGATTCAGTAAATGTGATAGGGTCTTAAGTACTTGTCTCTGACTTGAGCTTGTTTCAGTGCAAGAATACCTCTTTTTTTTCCTCACAAATGTCTTTAATTATTTTTTACTGTGTGTTGCCCTCTAGAGGCAAACAAAAAATAAACATCTTCATTAACTTCATCAAAATCTAAAAACATTAAAATGTGAAACCACAAAGATTTCTTTGGCAAGTTAAATATTCATCAGTACAGTCAAAACACCTGCACATCAGTTTTGCTATAATTATGAATTTATAGATAGAGATGAATTTAAGTATTAAAAAAGGCAGTGTAAAAAACTGAAATACAAAACCAACATTGTAAATTAGCTTTAAAATGACTTTCGTACATTGTGCATATTACATGATTAACACAGTTGAAAATGTATGTAGTTTGTTATTTATAATAAATATAAATATCAGCTTTTGGAGCACAATACAAAGAATGTTATGGACTATATGGACACTATATTGCATCAAAAGTAAAAATACAAAAATATGTGTCTGTGTCCTCGAGTCACATGATTGTCCACATGTCAGAAGGTCCTGGCATCAGGAATTGCATAATTGTCCCACCTGTTATTTACATAATTCTGCATAACCAGATGTAGAGTTATGCCCTATGAAATGTATTATACAACAGAAGTGGACTTGGACCTCCGCCACCTTTTGGTTACAATGGCGGCAGTTAATATTCCTGCTGAGATCATATAAGAGGCCCCACAGAGGTGAAAGGTCGAGGTGTAAGCACCTGTGATATCCACGAGCAGACCTGTAAAAGGACAACAAAGTTATGCAACATCAGCATCAGAGAAAACCAAACGTCTGTAGTAGTTATCTTACCTCCTATGGGTGGGCTGACCAGGTAAGGTATGGCGTGGAGAAAGTAGACTACACCCAAAGCAGGGGTTAAGTTTGAGGGTCCAACCACGTCTGAGACCACCACTGGAATGAGAGCCACGTAGGCCCCATCGAAGTAACCATAGACAACCACACACACAGCCAGAGCAGGGAAGGAGATGAGGAATGGAAGGAACACGCAGCACAAACCCTCCATCAGGATGGCACCCATGTAGTTCAACAGGCGGTATTGCTTTAGAAATCTGCAAAATACACAACAGGAGGTTTAGATGAATGGACTAAGACTGATCACGCCAGGCTATGATTGGTGCCCGTCCCAAGCCTATAAAGGAAACAATATGGACCTTAGAGTTTACAAAGCCTCTGGTTCTTGTGCTAAATCATTAGCGGGCCCAAGCATCTTATCACTGCCCAACTGCATCATTTAATCAAGTACAAAGGCAAGACAAAGGCAAAAGGTATATACATATTTAACCTCATCACTTATGTAATCTTTACCTCCTCCCACTTTGGACAATGGCCGAGGAACTGTAACCCATTACACACGTGCAAGAAACAGTTTGAAAGGTAAGTGATCTAACAATGTACACATAAGTGAGTACACAGCTGTAGTGTTGCATAGTTTCAGTAGTTTTAATGACAGTTCAGGACATCCCTGAGTACTAACGGGGAAGTCTATGAATTACTAAGGCAACTACAACTAGTCCCAGTTGTTCACACTGCTGCTGTCAAAGGTAATTTTATGTCTAATAAACCATGACCTCATTACTTCTAATACTTTTCTTCTTTTACTGTTATAGTTGATTTAGTTATAGTTATAGTTTTAAATTTACCCGATGTTACTGAGATGTAAATTAAACAAATACACAATTATGTAGTTGAATCTCACAATATACATATAAAAATGTTGACTTTTCCTTTTTGGTTAATTTGAAATATGCTAATAGTTATGCATACTGAGTTATACTAGCATTACAATCAGATTTTCCATCCACTCACGGCCTGTCTGTGATCCATCCAAAGGTGATGTTGCCCATGATGGAGCTGATCCCAAATATGGACATGAGGAAGGCTGCGTTCTGGTGCTCCATGCCCAGACTGAGCGCGTAGGGGACCAGGTAGACCAGAGGGGAACTGCAGCCAGTCGCCATGAAGAGCACAGACACCAGCAGGATCAGGAAGTCCGGGTGGAACAGGAAACTGAACTCGTCCTTAGACTCCAGGCACAGACAGAGACCGCAGAGTTTGGAGCTCACGATGCAGGTTAGGTTTGCATCGCTAGCTAAAAAGCTCTGACCTTCCTTGTTCTTCTGGTTCATGCTCTCCATTGTCTTGTTTTCAGTTTCAATGGTTTTGCTATTGTTGGAGTTATTGAGTTCAAGTTGAGCCAGATCCTCTTTGGTGAGGTCTGATGACATCAATTCAGTGTTTTCTGAATCGATTCTTGGAGTCACATAGTCCTTCTGGGCAGCCATCTTGTTTTCCCATAACCTTTGGAAATAAAAGAACACTTGGTTTTATTGGTTTGTCATTCAGTTAGATTTGGTGTTCTCTTGATTAATCATTATCAACTAGTTTAAAACAGTATCGGTCACAGTGACACAACAGCCTCGTTTGAGTCACACAGTTGTTTTGTTTGGACAAACTTGATTATTTATTTATAACTTGGTCAGAAACTAGTCCTTAAAGGCGGTATGGGCGATTTTACGGCGATTTGAGAACGCAGGCGGAAGTGCGCATGCGCACTCCCCCGTGCGGACTGATACAACACACACGTGCGTTTGTTTATTAGCGCAACGGAGCGCATCGCATCTCTCGTCTCCCGTAGATTTCTGTCCACTTCTGCGTCAGCTCGAACTGTCTTTCTCCGTCTTCATTTTGCCCCGTACACTGAGCGAACTATATTATGATAGATCCATGCGCTTAGGCACGCGGAAACGTGGGGACGAGCCTGACGCAGCTGCAGGTGAGCGGTAGGTGCGTTTTATGATTGATACGTGGCAGGACTAATGATTTATCCACGCCACGAGGAAATATAATACAAAATTTGCTGAAAAAAATCGTCCATACCACCTTTAAGTCTCTACTCCTTTCTTGCCCCTGTCATTTTTAAACAGTAGTACTGAATATTTTATATTATTAGCTTTTTTAAAAAAAAAGTTTTTATTTCTCTTGAAATACATGCATACCAAAACAAACATCTTTATTGTGAGTGGGCTTGTATCTGCACAAACCTGACTCGTACTTGGCCTGAAGGAGCCTCCTCCTTGTTTCTTTAGCTATTATATTCCACAGGATGTCATAACATATGTTGCTCTCCATAAACAATGTTCTATTTCCATGGAATCATGCAGGTGACTTTCCAACTTCAGAAAGTTACACAATGTCCCTTTAAATGTGTAATTTTCTAAATCAGGTTGAAGATGTCCTAATGCCCAGAAAAAGTCAGAGACACAGTACTTGCCTGTCATCTGCTTTAGATTTAGGTTTGATGGGCCTCAGCAGGGCCCCACAAACACACAGATTGGCCACAAACCCCCCCAGGACCAGCAGGGCCCCCCTCCATGAATACAGCTCTATCAGCAGCTGAACGGCCGGGGCCAGAATAAACGTCCCGATGCCACTACCTGCAAACAGAATCACACACAGCACATTCATCTAAATGTTATAAATCTATTGAGATAACAACAACACACATTTAAGGTGATTACTATGACAAATACATGGAACATTGCAATTACCTGAAAGGCCAATGCCGTAAGCCAATGCTTTTCTTTCATGGAAGTAGTTTCCCACCATTGCCACTGATGGAGTGTAGCTCAAAGCAAAACCAAGCCCTGAAAAAGTGTATGCATTTATTGTAGCATTTTTTTTGTGTAAACGTTACCGTGATTTTTGTATAACCTTGAAGCGATGTCGTTCTTTACCTGTCACGAGGCCCATGGTAACATATAGATAGGGCAGACTGGTGGCAAACGAGCTGAGCACCATCCCAGTGAAGGACAGCAGGCCCCCCACCATCACTATAGACCTGCACGAGAAGTGGTTACCCAGGAAACCCCCCAGAGGAGCTGGAGACGCAAACAGACAGCTACAGTTACATCAAAGATATACAGTACATTTACAGCTTAAAAGGGTCGTACCACATAACATAGTGATCCCATCTATGGTGCTGTGGATCCAGGCTGTGGACGAGTAATCCCTTCCAAAATGCTGTTGGAACTCTACAAAGAATATAGACACGCATCTGCAATGGAAAACTAAAATAAAGCCAAGTTACAAAGCATTTAGTTAACACATTTAGGTGCTTTCAAGTTTAGGATGGTCAGTCGTTACCGATATCCAATATTAGGATTTCTGTTGTGGCCAATAACCAATATTTGCAATTATCATGATATGTGATCAATATCTTAAAATCCATGGCATTGTAGATAAGTTTGTATTATTTTATGTTCTACACCTTTAGCTACATTGCTCTTCTATTTCCTTTAGAAAAAAAATAAAACAAAAATGGACAAAAAAGAAAAAACAGTCCCCAATATGGCCGATCAACAAATATTTGCACTGATACTAATAGATCGTCCATCAAGGGCAGCTATTAATTGTTTAAGGTCATCCAAGCAGATTGTGCAAAAGATGCCCAAATATAGCTTTTCAGCTTTCAGATTCATTACACATGCTTTGGGTCTAAATATATAATATCGGTGAACTGAACGCCAACAGTGGAGGGACAGGCAATAAAATATAAGAAATTATTTGGTGTAAAAAGGCTGGGAAAGAGCTGCTGTGCCGGAGAGAGGAATGTGTGTGGGTCACTGTCACTAACCATTCATTTAATAGTCCACTATAGTCAGCAAACATTTTTTTTGATCAGTCGACGAGTCAAACAATTATTTCTATTGTACATTGTACTTTTAAAGTGCATTTTTAACCAAAAGAGGTTTAAATATAGTGGCTTTGATTCCCCACTCCAACACTTTACTGCACGTCTCATCCCCCATTTTATTCTGTACTTTTCTGTCAATAAAGCCTATGGGCAAAAAAATCTTCTATAAAAAGAAATATGTTGACTTCTAGATAAAGAACATTTACAAATAAAGAAATAGTAGACATTTTGATTGAATAATGCCATTGTCTTTGTAAAATGAGGTTCTTGTACAGTGTTTTCGAATCTGGCCTGATAATGTTTATGATGGATCAAAATATGTAACAATTTGGGAAAAATATCCAGTTGCAGTATTGCACATTTTAAACGCAACGAAAATACTGAAATAGGCCTATGAATATACAAACCAATAAAAGAATCATATGTATTTTAGAACATGTTTGTTTTATGTTATTTTGTTTGCTGGAGGAGTAAATTACGAGTTACGAATAGTCAATTCATTGTTGGGTTATTGTTAAAGTGAAAAGCGGATCAACAGTCACATATCATGAGGAGTGTTTAAGTAAAAGTATTGGAGACTTACCTGGTAACAGCGCGCGTGCAGATGTTGGTCAAGAAACATCCAGCCACAATCATCCACCCCCAGCCCCCTTCTCTGTCCTTAAACCCCCTCGTCTCCTCGGCCATGGCTCTGGGTGCGCTCTCAAATTAGAGGGCTCTGTTTGTCCTCGTCTCTTGAGTGTCAGGAGCGTTCTTGTTCACGGTCAATAGCACGGTTCATCGGTTCTGACTAGATCCAATCCAGTGTTTGTAATGTCCTCATAGTTCTCCAGCGTACTCCTCTTCAACTCCTAAACAAAAATGTGAGAATATGTTGTCACCAGAAAGCTGTAAAAGGATCGCAAAACAAATGTGTTGCAGATTAAAACTCAGACCATGCACGAACATGAGTGTGTTACACCATGGAACAATTACTTTCACAGCAATAATGGCTGTTGAATTTATGATGGGAACACAGTGTTTCTTTGAAATAACAACAGGGTTTGGTGGAGAGGTTTATGAGTAGGTTTATGAGTAAAGATATACCAATATAAAATCTACATCAAACATAACAGAGAAACAGATAATAGGAAACACAAAATAGAAAATGAATAAAGTAAAATATTGTAACAAAGCTGTTTAACAATATCTGTTGATCATATTGGTATTTGTGGAAGTAATCTAAAGATAAAACAACAAGAACAGATGTGAGTCATTTTATTCTAGTTATGGTTAATCTTGGAAACAAAAACTGCAGACAAACATTTGACCCACTTAATGTAACTTATCAAAATGCAACTAATGTTCACTGCATTAACATTTCAAACATTTTCTCTCAAAAGTGATTCTCAAAGATTTCTCTCAGTTATTCTACATTTGAAGTTATTTACAAAACTTCAGCAGTAGTTTTTCTGGACTACATTAACACATGTTGTTTTCTCTGGTGAAATGTAATCCGATCTCTAACCTCTTTAAACGTCTTGACTCAAGTGTCTCTGGATATATATATATATGTATGTGGCTGTTTACTTTTCTGGACATTTTGATTTGTTTATTCTAACTGGCTTCAAGTTTCAGGATTGTGACATCTCGTGTGTCAAAGCACTGGCCTAGGAAGGGACAAACAGCCCGTCAGGGGTCAAAGGTCAGGGGTCAGCTCCACGTGGCCGTCAGGATAAAATGTCAGAGAGAAGCTGTGGGCAAATCAAGAGCTGTCTAGAAACATCCCTAAAAAATCCTGCACCACCTTTTGCACTTGAAAGGAAACCTCAAGGGCAGAAGCGCCGCCTCCTCCTGACGCTCCATTGAAATGGGTCTGGTCCACGTGAGACTCTACGTAAAAGAGGGAAAAGTGCATCTCCCCAGCTGCTTTTTGCATACATTCCAGACTATAGTTTGTTGGTAAAGACATTACTGAAACCCAATCTGGCGTCAGTAAAAGAACCAGAACATTTCAGCAGTATAAGGGTCCCTTTTTCATATGCAGGAGTACAGGACTATCTCACAAAATGACTCCCTCTCAAATTCTTATTAACTTCAAATAGTTGAAAACAAATTAGGCGTTTCCTTTTCTTTTTACAGTTTTGGGTTCTTAGGCTTTGTTAGACAGGAAAGACGGCATGGAATGGGGGATGAGAGAGAAGGGAGGACATGCAGTAAATAGTCAGAGTCGAGATTCAAACTCACGACTTGGAGACTGGCATATGTGCTGTGCCTTAACCACTTGACCACCGGGTAGCACACAAATGATGCATTTCCATTTCCAGATCAGTGAACAGCCTCATTCACCTGACCAAAGGTCACTCTATGGGCTATCTGCTTTCTGTGCTGTAAGTTCCACTGGACAAACAAGTTGTCACATCTGCACCTGCATATTTATTTACTGGAGTTATCATCTGAGAATTTCCCTTGTGCCGCAAAGTAAACGGGCAGCCGGCCGGCATCACAACTTCTCTTTATCAAAAAAGGTTATTCAGAAGTTAGATGGATTCAATTAAAAAATCAGCAATAAAGCAAGTAAAATTTGTAGAAAGTACTAGACAGTAATGTTCTCTCCCTGAGGCAAAACTGACTTTTATAGTGAGCAAGCAACAACAAATTTGAAACAAAAAGATCTTGAAGAAAAGAGTTGACATACCTCAGTTGTTTTTATGCTGCCTCGTTTTCTTTATGGTTTCATGTTGGTAACGAGTGAGAAGAGAGCAGCTCTGTGTGCTCCGTCTGAAGACACTGTAGAAGCAGAAAGGCAGCAGCAGAGACAGAGAGGAGGGTCCAGGGAGGGAGCCAAAAACATTTGCATAAGGAGCAACATAAGCAGAGGCCATGACTGGATAGATTTTTTGGTTACCGGTGGGGTGGGTGAGAGTAGTTTGAACCAGATTAAATATAAACCTGACATTGCAATACAACTTACTGTATTTCACTTTTACTTATTAAGAGTTGTTATGATAAATCATTGTAGAACTTCACGGCAAGTGGTGAATTTTATTCCTGGACATAGTGAGAGTAATACCTTAAATACTCTTATAGATTATAATACAGTTTTAAAACTGTATCCCTACAAATATGAAATAATAGCTCAGCAGAAATATCTAAATTCTAACATCTATGTGAAAGGTTTGCATATTAGACTATTTTTTATAGAAATCAAGTTTATTCTTGATGAATAATTGTCCAACTTGAAAGACCCAGGAAAAAGTCTCAACTCAGCTTCAAACTTTTATTGGTGTCAACTTCTTAAATTGCATCAGCATCAGCAGTAGCCTTTAAACAGATGCAAAAATAAGGCACGTTTACCTTTTATAAATATAGTATCAGTCAGTATAGTATTTTAATATTTTAATAATGATTAATGTTTTTAATTACCAAAATATAAAATAGGAATTTAGTCACAAATGTTTAATTTCTGGCTTTTGATAGATTTGAATCTATAAACTAATTTGAAATAAATAAATACATTGTTTTAAGTATCATTTGCGCTTTTAGGTTAAATAACTATTTCCCAACCTTCAGCATTAAATTGATTAATTATTTCATTACATAAATAAAAGGGTTAGGGTTAAAATTGAAATAGACAAGTCACTACTCTAAATATGTATCGTTATTAAATAGGGTAAATCAACAAATTACAACACCTAACTACAAGCTTATCAATTATTCAATTTGATATTTTTTATAAAACTCAAGATGAGGCCAAATGATCATGACTCCAGTGTCCTACAGGTAGAAACTGTGTAACTGCCCCCAACCAACTTAAATACACTGCCAAGGGCTCCAATATTGTTTTGAGCTGGTTTGAATTAAAAGAAAACTATATTTATAAATCACAGATTTATCTTTATGTGTTCCGGTGCATTCATGGGTTTGGTCCGTGCCCTGCACACCTGTACACCAGCATGTCTGCTGGCTGGACTGGAGACAGCCTACCTGGACCAGGAATTAACTAACAATAAAAAGGAGAGTGGGAGAGAAGAATGTGAAGAAAGACATGAGAAGTATGTTTGCCTTGATACCTCCCACTTGAGCTCCTGGTGGAGACCTAAGGAGGTCACAGATCAGTCTTGTACAGTATTCTTCAACTAGTAGTAGAACAACGAGACTTCTTACACTCCTTTGGAGCATAGTAGCAGGAATGCTTGTTTTAGCTTGACGCTTTGGTACTTTCAATGGGACAGGATAGCTCAGGAAAACTCTTACAGTGGCATCTCAAACAACTCATTTTCTGTCCTTGTTGACATCCATCACTCTCCCTAGTGTGTATTGTCCTCTTAGGGCATTCTGATAGGCCACCAAAACAATGTCGCCAATGGCTACATTTCTTTCTTTCGTATGCCACTTGCTTCTCACAAATAAATTGGGCCCCGCCAGCTGGCACCACTTCTCCCAAAACTTTTTAACTTCTGATCCTCTGGAGTCTTTTAAAGGTGTAACCTCCGAGGTCGAAATTTGCCAAGTTACCCTTTGGGCTTGTCCGTCCAAGCAGGAGACTGTTGGGACATAGTTTATACACTCCTCTCTGCTTTGTACTCTCTATTTGCCATTCATTTACAAGATTTGCAGGCATGAACAAAAGCGTTTGGTATTCACTCCACATGAAGACCACCACCACCACCACCACCACCACCAAGGTTATAGAGAGCTCTTTTGACGAGACCAACTGCAGCTTCAGCGGCTCCATTCCTGTGAGGAGAGTTTGCAGGACCATTCCATTCCGTTTGATGCTGCTCTATCCTCTAGTCCCTGCTTGTCAAGCCTGTTGAGGTGCTCATACAGCTCTTTCAAAGCAGGTTTGGCTCCTACAAAGTTTAATCCAGGATCTGACCAAAGTTTCTTGGGATGACCCGTGAGTGCTGTAAACCTTTGATAAGCTATAAGAAACCCTTCAGAGGACTGGTCACTACAACATCAGTTTGAATAGCTTGTCAGTTTTGTTCAAGTGGGTTGGATGGCGGTGAGTTGCCAATTTGAGTGTTTCCATTAGTGAAATGTTTGTTGCACTTTTCTGCCAACACTGGTGAGAACCCTGAAAGTAATTCTTCTTGCTCTCTAGATTAGATTAATTTTCCCTTTGCAACTTCTTTGCCACATTTCACTTTTGTTATTGTCTCTTGGGCAAAGAAGGTAATGGTGCTCGTTAGAACTTCCCTTCTTGCATTCCTTACTCTTGCAGATGTATCCATTCTTGCAGTCTCCTTGTTCTGTGCACCAGCCGAGACACATTCTGCATGCACCGAGCCTTTTCAAATGTAACTTTTCTCTCTGGAATCCTTTGAGATCTGCACATATTAATTTTGCACAAGTCAAGCTTTATATAGTGCCTCGCCTTCCCCACATATACCACATATACCCTCAGGTTCCCCTTTGGTTGTCTTGGTGGAGGCATACTTCTTTTCTTGTCTATGTGTTGAATCTTTTTCTGCAACTTTTAGTTGTTCCATCGTCTCCAGGACAATCTCTTGTTTCTTCAGGAATGTGAGGAGCATGTCAAAATGGTTGTCAAGTCTTACCCCATTATTGGGTTCTAACATGAAGCTAAGCCAGTCTCGCTTCACAAAGTCAGGGAGCTTACTCTTGAATGTTTTAATCACAAGTGGATATTTTATTGCACTGATGTTCTCAAGAGCTGTTAAATCCACGAGAGCCTTCTCAACTGACTGAATCAGCTTGATCACTTTGCCAAACACGCAAAGTGATCAAGTTGATTCCTACGCACTGGTGCTAGTTTATCAAGCCTCAAGAATCTTAATTGCGATTGCAGACTTGTTTCCGTGCCTGTTTTCAAGCACTCTGAACATGTCCTCCGCAGAGGAATAAGTTGACAGTCTCAGATCTTTCACAACCTTCTCTTCCACACTGTAGAGAAGTTGAATTTTTCTGACATCAGCTGACCCGGACGGTTCTCCCTGCTTTTGTAGGTTCTCTCAATCCTTTTTCCACCTATGAAAGTCTCTTTTGTTTTATTTTGACGTTCCGTACTGCCAGTAGGGCCTCTTGCAGCCTCCTTCGCAGCCCGCCTTACAGTCACAAACTCTGCTTTCCTTAGCTCCAGCTTATGTTTTAGAGTTTTTCTTCCTGCAATCCGATCATTTAGAGTCCTCCGCTCCTCTCCAGGAATCCATCTGAGTTGAAGCTGAGTTGAGACTTGTGTCTTTTTACTGGGTCTTTGAAGGACCAGCATTCATCAAGAATAAACTTGAAAGACACAAAGTGCTTTCCAGTGCAATAAAAAACAATGTCACATGCTTGCATCCCAGCCCACAACCGTCTGACCCGCACAAGCAAACAAGCAAACAACCCAGAGGCAAAGACACCATAATACACACATATACCTACAGACAACTACACACACCTACACAGGTACACACACCAGTTGGGGAAGCACCATCAGAGGAGTCATCTACATCAGGAGCAGTGAGTCTCCTGCCGCTACAGGACACAGACACAGAGTCAAAAGGAGAGATGAAACACTAAACCTCCACCAGGGGCCCATAAGCCAGGCCCCAGCAGTCACAGTCGACCACCGCTCCTGGCACTGAGGGCTCCACAGAGGAAACACTGGAGATCCCAAAAATCTCCAGAAAAAGGATTATACGTAACTATATATGTAAGTAGAAGTTAAGAAAAATAATGTAAAATGGCTACAATAGAAAAAATAGTAAAGCTAAAATATGTGAATGTAATAAATAGATAAAATAAATAAATATGTTAAGTACGCATTAAATAATAATAATAATATTATAAAGCTGAGCTAAAAAGGAGAGTCTTGAGCCTTCTTTAAAAACGTGAACATTGTGAACGAGAAAACCCACTGGTTTACCACTTGCTCAGCCCTACCACTCATCTCATGAACCAGAGGGTGCTGTTGAGATGACTTACACATTCCCCATTTTTGCACTGAGAATATATAACCTTTAGTCTCTGACTGAGCGGTCAAAATGCACCAACGGTTCAATCCCAGCTCAGACGAGTTTACGGTTTGCCCACTTCACCTTGTATGAATGTGGTGTGTGAGTGATCGTGGTAGTCGGAGGCGCCGATGGAGCACACAAGAGTTGAGTGCCCAGAAAATTAGTTTTCACCTACCCCCTATCCCTGTCTACAGAGCTGTACTTACTTGTGATTATATATACGTAATATATATTTGAAAAGAAATCAGACTATGGGTCATATGTTTGGTGTTTTAAAAAACTTTTTAAAGAGTTCTACTAGTGCCATATAAGTAAAGTAGTTCTTATAGAATCCATATCGATGCTGATAAATCATATTACATGCGTTCAAATGTTTCAATAATCTTCTGTAAACCAACTTCTCAATAACTTTTGAAACACACGATAGACTAGAGATGATAATGATGATAATTCGTAAACATACTTGGCAGGGGTTTTTAGCCCCAGAGACATTGTTCCGAAAATGAGTGGGATGGTGGTTTTGAAAATAGTCCGCATTGCCTTATTCATTTCTGTCCAATATTTCTGTGCAACAGGACAGTCCCAGAACACGTAATAATGGTTTGCTTCCGGGCAACCACAAGTTTGCCAACTTTCAGTGTTCCCCTGAATAGTGAGCATTTTGACATGGTGTTATGGAGAAACGGGTCAAATTCTTCCTACAGAATTCTTTCCAAACATGGTGTGGTCCTCCTCTGTGAAGTACATACATTTTCCCATTCTTTGTCCGTCAATACGAATTGCCCTCTTGTCTCCCTTGTAATTGTAATACATTTCACTTGCAAGGACCACAACCCGAGCTACGATGCAACGTGTTTATTGGCATACGAGAAACATGAACAACACAAAAACAGAAATGAATGCAGTTTTGGGGCTTCTGGCGCGCGATGAGTGCTGTAGGCTCTCGGGCCTCGATACCCCCATCTAGGAGATACATTAGAACAACAAAAAGAGGGTGGGAGGGAGGGGCACGTAGTCACAACACTGATCTGTGTGACCTGGATGCTTAAATAGTGTACCCTCAGGAAGGGGCGTAAAAGGGGTGTGGTCCTGCTCCCGAACGGAAAAATAACAAACTTATCTTCATTTAGTAGATTGGCTGTCTCGATTAGTAATGCATTGATATAATTTTGATATTTTCCATCTTGAAAGTTCTGATTTATATGCCTCTATAAATATTTCAGTCAGAGTTATTGGGTGTTGCTTTGTTTCATTTCTTGGTTATAATAATTCCTTAATGGAAATACCTATAAGTCCTGTTTCTCCAAGCCAAAGGATTCCTTCTGCAAAGCTTTTCATTTGATTTTCTTCAACAATCTGGTAAAAAAAAAGC
>NW_027316500.1:17255434-17447934 GCF_026437365.1 Eucyclogobius newberryi | reverse complement strand
CATGTATGAGAGCTTTTAGTCCAGTACAGAGCAGTAGGTGTGGGTGGGGGTAGAGGAAAACAGACATTTTCAGAGCAATGGCATCTCAAATGCAAGAGAATACATATTACTATAACTAGCACTAAAAATACACCTTTGAGACCGTTAATGATGAGGAAACCATCACTTGCAGAATGTCTCCTTTAAAAACAAGCGTCTGCCTGTTTTTTTACTTCCCAACCACAAGGTGGCACCAGAAACAGGATGGGAGCAGTAACAGCTTGTTTTCATATATAAATTGGTCTTTTCTACTGCCAGTCTCTACTGCCTAATTTTAGATTAGAGCCAGGCCAGAGTGTGATCTTCTGATCTCATGGTTGTTAAACGTTTATAGAAAATGTCAAAGAGAACAGAAGGTTATCTGCACGCTGTACACACTGTTGTATTGAGCAATTTCAAACAGTGTCAAAGTTTTAGTTCAAATAAAGTCCCTGTCCTAAATATATGCTTGTCTTTTATTTTCAAGACATTTTGCAAGTTTGGTATTTAGAAGAATAAAATGTATTTCTTAACACATTACTGCAGGCAGTAGCAGTCGCACACAGTCGCCTGTCCATGTGCTGTGATAGCCCTGTACAATGCTGCTTGATTGTTATGTCACAAGGCAACACTGTAAAGAAGCCCACAGAACACAGAAAGTCACAAAGTGAAATAACCTGTTGTGTCACATTCAGTTCATATGTGCAGGAGCAGGAGCAGGGGCAGCTTGCATCACAGCTCTGTGTTTACCTCATTGACGGCACACATGCGAGCGATGGATCCTATGTTATTAGTTATGGTGACCAGTGTGGCCCGGGCCAGGTCCTCTTTACTGATGCTGTCCCGCTTCTCTTTGCACATCATGTGGCCAAAACTAGGAAAGAAGATTTACAAATCATACAAAGAAATCATACTACGGACATCATGTTCAAAACATGTGTTGCATAGAAGAAAACAACAGTTAAAATAAAAAAAAATAAAAAACCTGTCATACGGTAAATGTCACGGACATCCTGGACTGACAATAAACATTGTCAGTCCATTGGAGAAATTATAAAAAACATGTTTTGGCAGATCATATTGAGTTGATGATGCTAAAGGCCGACCTGTTCAGATTTATAGATCAACCTTTGACCACAGGACACTGGACTGGACTGCTGTTATGACCATTCTGATTAGAAAGACTGTTGTTTTCAGTGCATACAAATGAGGTTTATGATGTCGTTTTTGTAGATTCTTTTAAAAATGTGATCAGCCAATAAAACTATAAAATCATTCAATATAACTTTATTTATCCCTGAGGGGAAATTCAGAGCAGTTAAATAGAATAATAAATGAATGCAATACTATTTAAAGTAAGCTTTAAATGAATATCTTTGTCTGTAAGTGATGCTTGTGCTAACCTGGATGCCACAGCTGAGCCCTGCAGGCCAAAGCGCTCATAGTCTCCTCCATAAATATCTTTGACCAGTTTGTCGACATTAGTGGAATCCCCTTTGCTGGCCATTTCCAGTGCTTCTTCAAACGTTTCACAACCAGTGAGCAAGCAGCAGAGTCCCAGAAAAGTGCCACCTCCAAGACTGCACGAGAAGAAAAGTCATCATTGCAACCCTGGTTTCTCACTTCAAATAGTCTACACACCCAGGGAGCCATCACTGCTACAAATGAATATTTATAAAAGGCAGGAAAACAGGTTTAGAAGTGCTTTGTAGTTTCCTTTCCACAGCTAAAAATATCCTTGTCTTCATTATAGTCGTTCACATTGTCATGATGGAAAGAACCACGCACAAACGTCTACACAAAAGGCCTACTACAGTGTACACAAGTGCCTTATTGTAATACAAAATGCAAATGAGGTCTTTGCATGAACAAAAAATATATAAATACATCATGATGTCTTTGGGTTGTATAACATAATGGCTGTAGAAGCTGGTCTATTTCACTAGCACTAACTGGGCTTTTCCAGTACCCCTTTAAACAAAAAGGCATCGAGTTGCGCATAATCAGGGGTAATATTATGCAGATCTTAATAAATTAAATAAATAATTATAATAATAAATAAAGTGTGTATGACAGGTTTGTATGATCAAATTTTGGCTTAATTTGATGGGAAAACACTTGTAAACATAAATGATAGTTTTGCACCAATCAAGTAGCAGTTTGTGAAGTTAAGTTAAAAAATGTGTTGAAAATGAGGGAACAGAGCAGAGGTGTAAAACACATGGATTATGTCACACTGGAGCTGCATCGAAACCTCTAGGACAATTTACACACAACAAACACATTTTTGGACCCTTTAAACTATCAACTTCTTAAGTGTGTTTTAGTAAAAAGAGTGATGCGACCTGTCATAGGCACTTGTGTAACAGGACATTTGATCGTGTATTTGAGGTGAGCGTGCGGACCTTGTACCAGTGACGCGTTTGTAGTTGTCCTGAGAGTACACGGCCAGGATGGACACGCCTGAGCCGATGTTGACCAGCAGCATGGGGAACGGGTTGTCCAAAGTGCAGGGCCTCTTCACACAGTTCTGAGTGTCCGAGGGGTTCTGAAAGTAGTAGGCCTCGGGGTGACCGTTAAAGCCCACGTGGTCCACATACAGAAGACCACGGATCAGGCAGTCAAGCTCGTCCAGCTTCAGCAACTCTAGGTCAGCCATCTATATGTGTGTGAGAGAGAGAGAGAAAGGTTATGAGCAAAAATGTGGCACTGGTAAAGACTCAGATTCAGTATAAAGTACAAGTAGACTAGATTTGTATGTAAAAAGGCTGAAAACTCTGCCTTCTCAGTTCTGCAGCTGTACCAACAAAATGAGGCAACTAATAACATTTTTGGACCAGCGGACTAATTGAAAAAGCCCTTATAGAGGAATTAAGAAACGGTTAACTTTTAGACTACCGGTAATTAGAACAGAATATAAACCATTTTGACAAAAGAATGGCATTGTTTTTTTAGCAACAACTTGAACAAAAAACAGGAGCAAGTGTGAAAAAATAAGGAAAAGTGCGGCGAGAAAGAATGAAGCACTCTAGACTGGGACTATAATAGTTACATTGCATGAAAGAAGCGCTTTGGACAGGCCGTGTGTGAAAACGTTGTGTCGGACTATTTTCTGGCACAGCACACGTCTCTGCTTTCAAAGCCCCTTCACACCGGCGCTCTCAAAACATCTCAGAGCACTCTAGTGGGTGTTTACCCGCACAGTCCTGCATCTGTCACCTCTGCTTCCACTTTTACAACAAGCCAAAGTGCAGCATGATCTGTGTCGCCCAGCTGAGGGAGCGCTTTGGCCCGCTCTCATGCAACGTGTGATGAGAGCGAGAAGGTGAGGGAAAGGCCGACGTCAGTGCTGCAGGAGAGAGAGAGAGAGAGAGAGCGAGAGAGCGAGAGAGCGAGAGCGAGAGCGAGAGAGATTACATTTTTACATTTGTCTTACACACCAGATCGTCTGAGAATACTTTGTGCTGAATATCATTTGTACAAATCGGTGAGACTGAACTGAAACCGCAGCAGAGCTACAAGTGAGCTACAAAGTGAGTCCTGAGCTCGTATAAAGAGCCGAGTATTCAAACTACGTCTCATCCTGGGCGGGGCACAGCTTGGCTCGCTCGCGGTTGAACGCGGAGACTCACCGTTCGGAAGTCGTTCTCGAACTTGTAGGCTCCGCCCCCCGTGGCGCAGAGCGTGGTGTGCAGGCTGGAGAAGTTCTTGTCGCTGCCCATCTGGATGAAGCGGTGCATGGCCTGCGTCGGGAAGCGGATGAAGTGCAGGTTCCCCGTCCGGCCGCACATGCTCAGGTTCCTCAGCTCCAAGTGCACGTCCCGGACTCCGGTTTTACCTTTGCGAGCAAACGAGACCGAGGCTAGGTTTCATGTCACGGACGATGGAAAAAAATATGTGCGTGTCGTTGGGGGCACCAACCGTAGGCCACGTTGGAGGTGAGGTAGCGGCGGATGGACTTGAGGTTCTCCACTTCCTCCTGCTCTTCCTCGGCGCTGATGTCGACGGGCTCGAAGTACACCAGCTTCACCAGAGTTCCACCGATGTCCATGCCGAACCACGGGAACGCTGAGGAAACACAGCGCAAAGTCAACGTCAAATATAGCCTTACCTTGCCCAAACAAAAACTAAAAAAAATACAAATTAAAATAGTTTCCACGGTAACTGAAACCCCACCCATGACCGTTTTTTTTTTGTCTTTCCTTGCTTATCTTTTGCTTCTTACCCAACGCCATGATTTTGCCTGATGATCTTCATAAAGCTATTGCAGCCACCTTTGATTCTCATTTATGTTCTCGTGTTGTTGTTCCTTTCTTATCTTTATTGTCTTAAGGAGTTGCTAGTTCTTTACCCGGGAGCCTTAATGTAGAAGCAGCTACGTGGATAATTTGAAACAAGGGGAAATTGAGACGTCGCAGCACATCTCACAAGGTCACAATGTCGACCTTGTGCTGCTGAAAACATGCGCTCGTTCTGACAAATGCAATTGTAGAAAACTCACCAGAGAGAAGTTCGAGGCAAGCACATTTTTACAATTTACAAATCAGCTGCAAACTTCTTTTTTTCGTCTTTTTTTTTTATATAGGTGCTGAACATCTGCTTTTCGACGTTAGTGCTGCGATGAGTTTCATGGAGGCAAAGTCTAATCTCTTATTCAAACATAAATGATGTAGACATTTCAAAACTTGCCACGGTTCCTTTAGTGATATTTGACTTCAAAAATAGAGGGCAGGGCAGTCAAGTAAAGCGCCTCATTCCAAAGTAGTCTGAGCACTAATAACAGTAGAGTGGTTCTGTCGGCTTTTTGAGGCAAAGTCCACTCAGATTACAGGCACTTCTTTCATGTTGGGTCACCGGGAAACACAATACGTTTGTTGATGAATACAAACTATTTTCCAGAGACAACATTAAAATAAGTTGTATTTTTTCGATTGTGAATTGCACTTTTAACAGAGCACAGTACTGACATACTGTACATCCTGTGCGTTGCTCTGCAGTGACCCGACCTTCTGTGTGGTCACCTATCACCGCTTTAGATTTGGTTTACAGTTCAACCTTTCAAAGTCCCTTCTTAACGACTACTGGCTCACTGATTTGTGTACGTTTTGCAAGTAGGTCTTTGGTATTGCTTCTTTCCTTCTAAAATCAAGATCTTTTTGTACGAGAATATCGTGTTACGTATGTTGTCATGCGAACAATAGCCTGTCTGTGACCACTGTCCCTCCCAGGGCACAATCGGAATTAAAACACCATTATCCAAAGGGTGATTCTGTTGGTGAATGTAAGCAATACTATCTGGCCTCACCTTGTCTAGTTACAATTGAACACAAGCACAAAGACTGTGTGGCATTTGCTGCATTCACTACCAGAACAATCCTTTGAAGCGGATGAACTGTGACGTCACACTATGACATCCACGTAAATCATACACACATTTAGTCTTAGTCATGTTCCAGTAAATAGCACACTTTGATTCTGCCTGTCTTTTGGGAGTCATTTGGAAGCACAATGTTTGGCAAACAATATATATATCTAAAAATTAAATGAAAAGAATGCTTAGTATGAATGTTCATTCCTGTATTTGTCATTGAAGGATAAATTACAGGACAAATTACAATGAAATGGTGATGAAAATGTAATTCTGTAACACAAAATGTGTCATTTGATATGTATATTTGTTTTAGGTAAAATCCAGGTATTTAACTAAAAATGTCTGTATGTATATTTATTTGACAATTTACCGGTACTATATGCGACTATCATAAGGTAAAAACAAACTTTACAAGGGACATATACTAAATATACAGTTCTATATGCTGGAAAGTCTATATCTACATATCACCCTACATTTTCTGTGATTTTTAAAATTGTAATACGTCACTGACCTGTACGTTTCATAAACAGTTAATTTAATAATTAATCTAATGACATAAAATAGACATTTGACATTTTAGAGCATCATTTTTAAAACACAGTGATCTGTTCTAACACCAAAACTTCACAGTGTGCAGCTGCTTAAAACACTAAACAAATGTTCTGGACTCAGCTCTTGAACTGTGATACCAGGGAAACATCAGAGCCTCACTCACCAACACGCACCGTCACCGAATATACTTGATACTTGAAAATAAAACAAACAAACATTTTTATACCACCACCTCTTTTTAGGTCAAGACAATAGAGTCAATTGTATTTCTTAATTAAACCCTGACATTGAGAAATATCAAGAATCCTTCTAAAACTGTCCAGGAAGGGTCCCAGTTTGTCCTGTTTATGTGATTTTTATGTATCGATACTTGCTCAAATGAGTATCTACATAGTTAATACTAGTTTTAATATTGATTAGTATCTGATTTTTGATACTTTTGACAACTCTGCTGCATCCAAGTCTCGATGACGGCTGTGACTTTTCTGCACACCTTGACAAATGTCCGCATTTAATTATAATGGATGTGTTAATGCAAAATGTACTATTGTACTACAGTGAATTAGGGCTGTTTATTGCAAAGTACCTCACAATTAGGGATGTCAAGATGTGTGTGTGCGCGTGCGTGTGCGTGTGTGTGTAAGACTGGATAAACAAGATTTTTTCAAAACAGGCTAAATGTCATCTGTGATAGTTCTCCCATCTCTCTTTTAATGTGTTAGGGAAGTGGATACTCCAATTACAAGATTTGTGTGGCGCTGCGAGGGGATTCAAACGAGAACTGTGTGCCAGCCAAAATATATCACTTGATCCAAGACAAGTATGTTTACCCAAGTTTTACGAGTTGACTGAATGTTAACTCTGTTCGATCAAAGAGCTCAGAAGAACACGTTTGACAACTATTCAGCAGCCATGGACGGAGGTGAATATTTTACTTCAATCCCAAGAGAACGAGGAGTTTAGTGTCAATCAAAGTACACGGATATTGAATTTCTCCATCCATGGCTGCTGTGTGGCCAGTATCAATTTAACTTTTTAACAATTAGTATCTCCCGCCTCTGAGTGTGTGTGTGTGTGTGTGTGTGTCTCTCTCTCTCTGGTGTGTGTGTGTGTGTGTGTGTGTCTCTCTCTCTCTGGTGTGTGTGTGTGTGTGTGTGTGTGTCTCTCTCTCTCTGGTGTGTGTGTGTGTGTGTGTGTGTCTCTCTCTCTCTGGTGTGTGTGTGTGTGTGTGTGTGTCTCTCTCTCTCTGGTGTGTGTGTGTGTGTGTGTCTCTCTCTCTGGTGTGTGTGTGTGTGTGTGTCTCTCTCTCTCTCTGGTGTGTGTGTGTGTGTGTGTCTCTCTGGTGTGTGTGTGTGTGTGTGTGTCTCTCTGGTGTGTGTGTGTGTGTGTGTGTGTGTGTGTCTCTCTCTCTGGTGTGTGTGTGTGTCTCTCTGGTGTGTGTGTGTGTGTGTCTCTCTCTGGTGTGTGTGTGTGTGTCTCTCTGGTGTGTGTGTGTGTGTGTGTGTGTGTGTCTCTCTGGTGTGTGTGTGTGTGTGTGTGTCTCTCTGGTGTGTGTGTGTGTGTGTGTCTCTCTGGTGTGTGTGTGTGTGTGTGTGTGTCTCTCTGGTGTGTGTGTGTGTGTGTGTCTCTCTCTGGTGTGTGTGTGTGTGTGTGTCTCTCTCTGGTGTGTGTGTGTGTGTGTGTGTGTGTCTCTCTCTGGTGTGTGTGTGTGTGTGTGTGTGTCTCTCTCTGGTGTGTGTGTGTGTGTGTGTGTGTGTGTCTCTGGTGTGTGTGTGTGTGTGTGTCTCTCTCTGGTGTGTGTGTGTGTGTGTGTGTCTCTCTCTGGTGTGTGTGTGTGTGTCTCTCTGGTGTATGTGTGTGTGTCTCTCTGGTGTGTGTGTGTGTGTGTGTCTCTAGTGTGTGTGTGTGTGTCTCTGGTGTGTGTGTGTGTGTGTGTGTGTCTCTCTGGTGTGTGTGTGTGTGTGTGTGTCTCTCTGGTGTGTGTGTGTGTGTGTGTGTGTCTCTCTGGTGTGTGTGTGTGTGTGTCTCTCTGGTGTGTGTGTGTGTGTGTCTCTCTGGTGTGTGTGTGTGTGTGTCTCTCTGGTGTGTGTGTGTGTGTGTGTGTGTGTGTGTGCGTCTCTCCGGAGTGCGTCTCTCCGGAGTGTGTCTCTCCGGAGTGTGTCTCTCCGGAGTGTGTCTCTCCGGAGTGTGTCTCTCCGGTGTGCCTGGTGTGTGTGTGTCTGGTGTGTGTGTGTCTCTCCGGTGTGTCTGGTGTGTGTGTCTCTCCGGTGTGTGCGTCTCTCCGGTGTGTCTGGTGTGTGTGTCTCTCCGGAGTGTGTCTCTCCGGAGTGTGTCTCTCCGGAGTGTGTCTCTCCGGAGTGTGTCTCTCCGGAGTGTGTCTCTCCGGTGTGTCTGGTGTGTGTGTGTGTCTCTCCGGTGTGTCTGGTGTGTGTGTGTCTTTCTGGAATGTGTCTCTGGTGTGTGTCTCTCTTTCTGGAGTGTGTCTCTGGTGTGTGTCTCTCTGGAGTGTGTCTCTGGTGTGTGTGTGTCTTTCTGGAGTGTGTCTCTGGTGTGTGTGTGTCTCTCTGGAGTGTGACTCTGGTGTGTGTGTGTGTGTGTCTCTCTGGAGTGTGTCTCTGGTGTGTGTGTGTGTCTCTCTGGAGTGTGTCTGTCTGGTGTGTGTCTCTCCGGTGTGTGTCTCTCCGGTGTGTGTCTCTCCGGTGTGTGTCTCTCCGGTGTGTGTCTCTCCGGTGTGTGTCTCTCCGGTGTGTGTCTCTCTGGTGTGTTACACACGGAGGTCCACACTAGTGCGAGTCAAGCTACAGTCAGTGCGAGTAGTTATGCTGCTGCTTCATGTGTTTACACGGTGCAGAGAGACTGCACCGCTGACAGTGCTGGAGCGCAAAGCGGCCGCTGAGCCATGACTGTTACCATGGAGCTCATCTCACGAATAACTGATATAACGCTTAAAAGAGCTACAATGACGGGCCAATAAGCTTACATTTATGTTATTTAATCCATTTGTGGCCATTATATTATATTTTTTTAAATGATCTGCTGTATTAAACAGTAGGTAGTTTAATTGTTATTTTAGTTTAAACATAAGTCTAAACATAAAAAAGACAAGATAAATGGTTCGTCCGTTTTTGCTGTTAATCAAGGTTAATCATGATAATTCTCCTCACGATAATCGCAACCCTAAAATTTGATATTGCGGCATCCCTACTCACAATACAATACATATCCTGATTCATAACACAAAAAGCTCATAAGTCTTAAAAAGTTTACTAAAAGGACTTGTTTGCTCACGACACTGTTGGTGTGACTTGGGATGTTCTAAAATATTGACATATTGTGATACTATATCTGTTCAATCGGTCTATCGCTGAATAATGTTTTAACTTCTTTATGCAAATGCAAATCAGTCGACATATTCTGTGTTTTGATGATTCAGATTTGTGCATTTAAAATGAAGTTGTGCAGGTAGAGTTTTAACAGAGAAATACCATTATAATACTGCATTTGGTTCTTAAATAATTCAATAGAGAAGTAGAATATTGTGTGCAGTATATCGATTACCTAATGTGAGTTAAAGTGTGTCAAACAGAAAAGCAGTGAATCATGATATGAAAACCTGATAAAGAGGGAGATATCTTGAAAAATGCAAACACAACATTTCACAATTGATGCTTTAGAGAACTACTAAATTATATGATTAAATATATAATTAATACTATTGTGGTTCATGTTATGGCCCACAAAGCTCAACCAAGATATTAACAATTAGCACATTCCTGATGCATTGTTAAAATATCAAAATATTGATCTTGAGATAATACATTAAGTAATATTGAGATGCTCATATTTGTCAATATTGCTCACCCCTGTGATCTAATCTCAATAACATGATCAGATCACAGTTTGACTAGTTTATTCCCATTGTGTCCAGCTGTACTGTGGGACTACATTGGTTAACTGTAGTAGTGGTAATCAGCAGTATCATTAAAGGATTGGTCAATGTGAATCTCAGAAGGTTATTCTGGTTTATCAGCTGGCTGCTGCTCAAAAACAATTGGGGGATATTTCAAACTGTACCAGTGTTGCTTTGTGGTATGTGACTCTGAGGCCGGCAGGGCAGGGCATCCTATTCAATGTGTCCAAGTAAAAACTCTAGAAATTAAGGTGGTGCATTTGTGGTTGATTGTTCCCATTTGTACTTGTAGTACTAGCAAATGTCTCCGCTTTCAAGAAAATGGAAATGCGTACAGACTTTTGAGTAACCAAAGCAAAGCAAAGATACACAGAACAAAAACAATTTTGCCTGACAAAGGAACATTGAGGAAGTGTCACGTTCACTAAAACATAACTACACTACAGCATACTACATTGACAACGGACAACAAAACTTGAAGTCATGCAATGCCTTTCTGTTCAGAATCACAACACTGCAACAGTAATCATTTAGAGAGATCTTCTTGTTGATTTTAACCAAGATCTAAAGAGCATAAACCACACTACACTTACCTGGTTTCTTATCGCTATAAAGCTTCATTGTTGGACGCAGTAATGGCAAACAAGTGGAGTCAAAACTAGTAAAGTCTTGCAGAGAGTGCAGCCTTGACAATCCGTCTACTCTTTCATGGCTCAACACAGCCAAACATACACAGTCTAAGTCATTCTTTGCACAAAGTGCTTGTTTCCACCAGGCTCTGTCACATCAGGCGGAATCACACCATGCCAGTAATTAAGGGGGCGTGGCCTGTCTCATGGATACAGAGGACGCGCGCTGATTGGTCAAGTCAAGCCAAGCCCACTTATCAGGAGCTGTTTCACCACCGCGTTTCCACCAATCACAGCTCTGACCAGCTGCAACCACAGCCCCACACAACAAACGGGGGTCTCCCTGACGACCACGGTCTGGAGGAGAGAAATGAGACGACCCGTTTAAGCCTCGTTCCATGGACACAGCCCGCAGTTCTTCTCCTATTCTGCACGTGAATGGACTCAAGCAAACATATGTATGCAAGAAATACAAACACATGGGGCAATAACGCACGGTAAAATAATAACATAGAATGACTGTGAAAAAAATCTGAATATTGTAACAACACATTTATAGGTGAATAAAACTGTGCCACTCACGCGGTCTGTTCCGCCGCACAGACTCGGTCCTCCGCCGGAGTCTGGACCTCTTGGCCGGGGAGCCGGTGCAGTCCGGCTCGTCTCCGTGGTGCAGCGGGTGCAGGTTCTCTCCGTTAGTGCTGCTGTGGCTGTGTCCGCTGCTGCTGCTGCTGCAGGCTCCATTTGCGGACACAACTGAGGGACTCTGAAAACCCCTCTGGCTCTGTCCATTAGCCAGATGAAAGGGCCCCGACGCCCCCTTCTTGTCCATCATTGACTTGGCTTTATCCATGACAGCTGCTAGCCTAGCCGGGGTAGCTTAGCATAGCATCTGCAGAAAAAAAAGGAAAAGCCTCGTCGCCGCGATCAGAAACCAGGCTCCCGTCCCTCAGACAGTGCGCTGTCTTAGCTTAGCCCGCTAATGTTAGCCGAGGTAACACACTCGTAAGTACGCACAGTGACGGACCTAAGCTCTTGTCTTCACAGAGAAAACAAGACTCGTCCTAAACCCTCGCGCACACACACAGCTTTAACAATGAGCGTGTGTACAAACAGCGGCTACAACACCGCGTTCGCTCTGAGGTCACTCTCGGTCATTTCCCAACATTGAGCTGAGCACGAGCGCCGCGCTGCACCCGGCGCGCGCGCTGCTGCTGTGTGGGGCGACTCCTACGTCACCAGCTCCCACACACTGACGGCTGAACCCGATCACCTCCTCGTCTGGTTTATTGGCAAACAAGTAAATTCACTTAAAACACCCAACAGAGTCCAGCCATGGATCTATTCTATTATAGTCCAGCCTGCATCTTCTGTTGTCTTATGTCATTAAATGACGGATCCTCTGCTCAAATATTAGCTTTGACGTCACATATATACGCACACAATAGGCTTAACAAAAACATGAGCCCCCAAGATGAATGCAAGCTACACTTTGTCATGTTGACTATAGAGGTAAAATGTGAAGGTTAAAATGGGGGAAATAAGATTTTTTTTGGGCAGACCTATAAACACTGCCATCTTGTGGTAAACAAAGCTACATCAAGGCTGTCCATTAGTTAATGCTCAGTGTACTTGAGGCTTGATCCTTTCCCAAACTAATTTTAAAGCATCTTATACGCAGATGTTATTTCTTGAAGGCAAATTTTCATGGCTTCACAGGCACAGGAGGGCTCTGTCTGTTATTGTCCTCACACTCACCCAAATTATTTCCTAAATTATTACCTAAACATGAGCATCAGATCTCATATTCTACAATGTGATGCCGTCTTTCTCCCGGACAGAGGGCAAGAAGCAAAAGTAAACAAAATGTCACCTATAAACTGGAAGCTGAAATTAATCACCAAGGTCCTTATTTAGGTCCAAAGATTCTGAGCAGGGTTGTAAACATCATTTTGTGGGCCTGGGTCAAGAAGGCTGACATGGGTCTCATTATAAAACAAAAAGATCCAACAAACATCATTTTTCCCAATACAAAGTATCTTCTTTAGTTCTTTATTGATTTAGTACAGCTAAAATGAATTGACACATTTACATATGAAGTGAAGGCAAAGGTGAGCAGATATTTTCTTGATGTGTGCTACCAGGGTAACTCAGTCCCATCCCAGTTGTAGGCTTTGCCAGTCATGCTGATATTCAGTCTGTCAATGATGTGCATTAGGCAGTGGACGGAGTGCTCAGTGCTGAACAACTTGTCCTTTTGTACATTCTTGTGATAAGGCCTGGACAGATCTGTGTTTAGTGTTCCAGGGTGTAAAGACACACACAGCACCTGAAGAAAAAAGTTATCACTATTATGGTGACTTGTGGAGACTAACGGACTGATAAAAATTCACTTACCTTTGGCCTACCACGGCCCAGTTCTATAGACAGATTTCTAGTTGCCATATTCAGTGCTGCTTTTGACATCCGATAACTGTACCATCCACCAAGACCTACACAATTAGAAAAAAACTGTATTTATATTAAGGACAAACACTGGATACTGAAGTTGTTAATATTGTAGCGTGCTGTCTGTTCTGTGAGATAACACTGATCTAGGTGAAACTGCCTCGATATTTTGCTCTTGACTAATACAAAATACCAGAGTAACCTGGGGGCAAGCCCGGTTCTATGGGGATGCAAAGGGGCACATTAGGCCCTGATTCTAAAGAATTCACCCCAATTTAAGGCACGTGAAATAATTGCACTTTATGGAAGAGTAATGTCTTTTAGGCTTGGACCCTCAGTCAGTTTGGTCTGGGTTCGGGCCTGTCAGATATTTTTACTCACCGTTGTCACCAATGGATCCGACTTTTGCAGTAATGTTGACAATGATACCACTGTGTTGTTTAGCTTTATCCCCAGGCTGTTGACCAAAGGCACCTTCACCTTTCTGCAGAAGGGGTGCAAAATACTTAGCCATGACCAGAGGACCCACTGTGTTTGTGGTCAATGTGGATATGATGCCCTGTGACAAGACAGATACAAAATCAAGACCCTCCACACAACAAACGTGTGCATGACATGCTTTTATTGTGATAAAGTTATGACCTGTGCAGAAACATCCCTCAGACTGGTCTCTCCTTTCCCTGAGGGGTGAAGCAAGGCGGAGGAGTTCACGAGCAGGTCCAGCCGCCCAAAGTTCTTCTTCACCAGCTGCTCGGCTCCTTGGACGTCCTCCTCCCGGTTCACATCCAGCCCGAGCAGCGTGACTCTCCCGGTGTTCTGGGCAGAGAGCTCCCGTAACTCTGCGGCTCCATCAGGATTCCTGCATGTCGCAATTACAACCGCAGTTGTTTTATTTTTCAAGATGTGTTTGCAGAAAGCAAGCCCCAATCCTCTACTGGCCCCTTGGATAAGCGCCACGGGCGCAGCCATGATACCGAATAGTAAAAGCTGTTGCGTTCGTGTTCCAGTTACTTCATGGATCTGTTATATTACATGCACTAAAAAATATAAAAAAATACAAGATTCAACCAGAGTCATCTTTATCTAAATAACTCAAATTATGTTATATTGTATATTGTTTGCTACATATATCAGTTCTACAGACAAGACCAAACAACGGTGCACTAAAATATAAAGTTAACTGCTTTACAGTGTGGATAGATTATATTTTCCGAGGCGGTCGGAAAGGCAGCACATTTCACAACAAATGTACAGCGCCCCCTGTTGGCCATTATGAGGGACACTTACGCAACGCGTAACTTTCAGCTATGAAACCCTTATTGTCTCGGATTCAGTCATTGTTTGTGCATCTTTAAAGAGATCCATAACGTGGACACTACCGTGTATTTAATCATCATCTTGTATGTCTGTGCGGGTGTTGTGGCTGTTTGTCCACTAGGCGGCAGCATTGTCAAAGCATCGTCCGAAGAAGAAGAGAGCTCAATGCAGTTGCTTAGCGACCAGTGGAAGCCGGCCGCTAGCTTAGCTGCTAGCAGATGGACAGGGCTTTTCATATAAATAAATGGCACCAAAACGAAGGGGACCTTTGCAGCTTATTCACAAAGACGTGGAGATAGTTCAAAAGGAGGTTTGTTGTGCTTCCTACCGTTTTAACATTACAAAGCATTACATTTGTTTTCTTCCATTGAATTAAACACCTATTTGTCGTGTTCTTGTGTTGAACATTAATATTTACAATATTCAGAATATACCAGACTATTCTGATGTTTTTTAGTGTTGTGTATTGTGCAATTGTTACAGATAGTACTTAGCCATCGTTTTGTTTGCTGGTAGATTAACTTTCTGGTGAAAGATGTGCAGAAGAGTGGATCCAACCCAGATCTATTAAAGAGGTAATTTTCAATTTACATCATTATTTTTTTCAGTAACTTTAACTTACAGTTTTGCCTTAATTATTAAAAAAGGTGCCACGAACTGCAGATCAAAGGGGAAAAGACACTAAAAGCACTTAATGCATTGACAAAGGTTGGTGTTATGTGGGTTTATAAAATCAAAATCAAGAATTGGACGAATGACAATTTGCTTTTTGTTATGGAAGGCTGATGAACCCGCCCCTGTCGGGAACTATGATCAGAGGAAACAGGAAGAGCTGACAAAACTGCAGAGCATTCTGAAGCATTTGGAGACATTGCTTTTGGAGCTGTCACCACCAGGACCCAGCTCTACTGCAGAGTCAGCCCTGAGTGCACATCTGGTCTGCTTCATGTTGGTAATATCGCTGTCCTAATCTAAATCTAAATCTATGTTCAGTGATATAACGAGTGAAGACAGTGAGAAAGAGGAGGATGAAGCAGATGACAGTGATGGAGTCAGGGATGATGATGATGACGATGAAGAAGATACTGAGGATAGGAGCTCCTCTCACTCAGACTTCAACATTTACACCGTTCTCAGTGACTTCAACGGGGAACAAGAAGGAGATCTGTCTGTGAAGGTAAATGTTTGCAGTCCACAGCACACAATCATTTTATTTATTAAAGTTGTACGTTTTCTATATAAATAAGTATGTTCAATATGACATTTTACATAAGATCAATTTTATTAGCTTATCTACATGTCATATCTGTATTTTGGTATATTTCATTTTAATATGTGCAAAAACAGGTTAACATTCTGAAGAAGTATAATAAACCTGAACACTATTGAACATTCAACTCATTCAAACAAAGGGGTGTAAAAGTCATAATAAGTAGTTGTAAAAGTAATATTGATCACATTTAAGTTGGTCGAATTACACATTTTCACTATAATCTTTTGTTTTTGCCTACAGAAAGGAGAGGTTTTGACCATTATTAGAAAAGCAGCTGATGGATGGTGGCTTGCCCAAAGTGTTGGGGGAAGTAAAGGCGTAGTTCCAAAAACCTATTTAAAAGTAAGTTCCTCATTTCAAATATGATATTAATAAAATATAATCACTAGGCAACTGAATGCTCGCAATTCACATTATATTTTCAGTTTGGCTCTGGTGTGAGTGAAGAAGAAGAGAGTGATGAAGACAACGATGATGATGATGATGATGATGATGATGATGATGATGATGATGATGATGATGATGAAAATAAGGATATTCCAGAAAAATCAGATAAAGAAAAATATGACGATGCAGCGAACAGAGAAAGGTTTCATTTAATCAACTACAACTCCATCAGATTAAATCCCAAATTACTTGGAAATAACAATAACAATTTAGTTAAACCTCTAACACTTTACATTTACTGACAGCACTCCCCACTCCAACTGGTCTACAGTGAGGAAAGCCCTGACTGAGGTATTTATTTAGGTTTTGTTGCTACTCTGTCAAATAAATACGCATATTATATTTAAAATGTTCCAGATTGATGCGACGGATGTCCTCTCCGCCATGGGTGTCATACCTTCAGGATTCAGACCATCAACTCTGAATAAACTGCTCACAGAAGAAGGTGATCCGAACACCATTTGTTTAAGTGATTTAAAAACTCAAATTCATAATATAACAGTAAGTATTTGTTTATTTGACAGGCATAAAATACAAAGGAAGCCATTACATCCAGCCTGAACTCAGTCAATCAGAACTCTCCTTTAAAGATCTGTTCTTGGACCCAGAATCCGGCAGAGTGAGTGCAGCACAAAAACGTAGCCAATTTAATTCCAGAAAGTAAAAGAAATTATTAATTCAAATGATCTTTATTTTTATTTTTTAAAATTTGGTGCGTAGGTCCGTCCTCGACATGTTAAAGTGAGTGTTTGTTTTACTCTGTGGAGCTGTAAACAGATTCCTACGCCTGGTGTGGGAGTCCAGGTCCTCAGCAGACACATCCACCTCTGTGCCTTTAACGGAGATCACGTTAGTATCAGTGAATGTATTAATCTAAAGTCTTTTAATGATGCTTTATTATTAACGGCATCTGTATTTCAGGTGTTAAGCAACATCCACACAATCAGAGCGACATACAACCCCAAGAGCCCCAAGACGTGGACCTTCTCACCGAGGGTATAGTAATGAATACGCTGTATAACATTCTGTGTCCTTTTAAACACATAACATAATGTTTCACTAGTGTAATAATGATGTTGAATAGTGTATGTTTGTGTTAGATGACAGGTGTTTTACCAACTCTGCTTGACGGAGATTGTTTTCTACGTTGCAACGCATCGTCTCCAGATCTGGGCATCCTCTTTGAACTGGGCGTCACTTTTATAAGAAATGTAGGAAAACACACACTTGTAAATGTATGAAATATGAGTAAATACAATGCATGCTGCCCTTGTGTGAATAATCCCATCATAACTGGATGTCACTTTTAGTCGACAGGTGAACGAGGAGACCTAAGCTGTGGTTGGGCCTTTCTCAAGCTGACAGATGATAGTGGAAACCTGCTTCCAAATAGGTAATATTTGAACACAAACTGGATATAGAATGCCTATTTGATTAGAAATCAACAAAAGCTACAATCAATATTCTAATGTTATATTTGATGTGTAGAACCTATGAGTTGCCGGTCTGTGGTGGGACGCCGTACGAGAAGGATGTGGCGGTGGAAGCTTCAGCCACCAGAGGATGTGAGACTCTCAACTGTAGCACTTCTTAACAATCTCCTTGTATTTTCCTCATACGTGGAACAAAAGAATGTCCTCTGCTTTAGCCCCATCCAGTGTTTTCCAGCAGATGCTCCAGTCCAGACGGCAGCCCAAACTCATTATCAAACTGAAATCTGCCCACAGCCGCACCAGGACACAGCTCAGGTGAGAGAGAAACGTGACATACTTTAAGGGAAGGGCGGCTAGATTGTTTCTTTTAGATGTTTTTGATTAGATTAGGGCTGCAACTAGTCTATGTGTACTATAGATAACGATTGTTCAAATTATTATTTTAATAACCGGTTAGTTGCAATTAATCAACTCGTTTCAGCCCTACTTGCAATGCATATTTTTAAAACTTGATTCTTCTTCTCTCCATGAAGATGCTATTGCTTTACTTATTACTTATTTACTTATTATTACTTATTATTTACTTACTTATAATATATATAATAATTCACAGTACAACATTAACATATCTATCTCCATGGAGATGAATAGATGGCGCCACCGGGTGAAGGGTGTTGAAAATGTTGATATATATCATCAATACTAAAATGTTTCTGAACTGATTTAGAATGATCTTGAGCTTTATCACAACTAGTAAATATCTTGTTTGTAGTAAGACCACATGGTTAAGAAAGAACAATTATTTTGTGTTGAAAATACGAGTCTATTGTTAAAAAAAAGAGCATTCAAAGAGCTCCACTAGAACCTTGCACCTTTAAACACATCCAGGTGCATTGACAATTGAGAAAGGATTGAAATATGAAATAAATGACCTAATTGTTTGTAAAAGTCTAAGTTTTAAATGGGTCCGCCGGGTTTCTCCATAAAGGCAGGATATTTTGCTGTTTGCGGATGATGGCAGTAACAGTTGCTCCCTCTGTTTCCTCTCAGCCTGCTCCCAGACACTCTTCTGCACTGTCTGAGCTGTGTCCACGTCCTGGCTCTGCACCGGCAGCTGCTGGCCGACTCTCTGCTCATGGACCGGCCCACCATGCAGAGCGCAGGTAATGGGCCGGAGCTACACACCACGTTACATTTGAAATCACAAGACCCACAGTGTGCCTCCTGTTGCACTTTGTAGAGCTGATATGCAGCCCCGTTCTTGCCACCTTTCCTCTGCTTTTGGATCAGCCTGACCTGCTGGACGCCCTCAGGGTACAGAAGTATTTGATTATTGCATCCACTGCGTAAAACCTGTAAATACGATACAATCAAAGTATGAAATTAAAGTTGTCCATCAGTTTTGCTCTTGACAGTTTTTAAAGGTAACACAAAATGCTAAATCAGAATATATTTAAATAATGGTATAACTATCTATACTATCTCTAAGAAAAAACCTACAACACATTTGGAATAGAGCTTAGATTTTGATTAGACAGCAAGCATTATAGTTTTTTTTAAATTCCAGTTACACATTTTGATTATCTTTATTCTCTAGTGCGCCTGGATGGATGTTGACACCGGCATGAGCAGATCACAGAAGGTTTGTGCGCTGTTTAACGAGTCGAGACATTAAAGATGATATATACCACATTTGTTGAGTTGTTATATTTGTTTGTAGCGAGACCTGTCCCATGTGAAGCGGGAGTTCTACAGAGTCTACATGTCATCGGTCTACTTCCTCCTCCACACCTCTGCGTTGCCGAGCTTCCGCTGGGCCGACCCCCCGACAGAGGAGCAGAGAGCGCGAGTCATCTACACCACACTGGACTCACTCAAACGCAACCAGCAAAACAACCAGCCTCTAGGGGGCGCTGAAGTCTACCTGAGCCCAGACCAAGAGCACCAGGCCTTTGATATCTCTGAGTGTACCTTTGACCTCCTCACTGTTGCCAGGTAACAGCGGGAGTATCGGCAGTAACTCATTCATGTATACCACAAATATTTGACATAACTGTGCTAAAATCGTATAAAGGTTTCTACAATGGCTATGAACTAAGAAATATGTCCAGCTCCAATGTATACAATGAACACAGAAACAGTGGGATGTTTCCAGAACCTTTTATATTTCACAATAAAGGGGATACAGATTTATTTTCTGCCCCCTTCTGCTTTGCCCAGACTGTGCCAGTATAGAAGTAAACGTTAATGTTCTACAATCCAAAACCTTTAGTTTGTTTGACTTCCAAAATATTACACTGTATTCACAATATCTTTAGAAAGCTTAAATGACAGCTACAAACACATGTTTTACACCTGCTTCAAACCCTTGCACAATATTTGTAAGTTTGTGGTTAAGATGATTCCTCAGACCTCAGTGAGACTTGTGCCATTGTGTGATCCCGGTTTTGATGCCAAATACTGTAAAATAATTCAAAGAATGTTTCTGTAATGATGACAATAGAGATCTTATATTGTGACCCAATCCCTTGTGTACATTTATTTGGTAATAAATAGTCTTTGATACAAATCTTGTTTTCCATTGAATGAGCAGCAGGTGGATCCACCCTTTAGTTCAACACGAGAGGGAGTGCAGAGTTACAGGTGAAGGGGCGTGTTCTGAATGAATAATTAGGCTCCAGTCTTTTTATAGACCAGTATAAAAGAAACACCAGAGAGCTGGCTGAGAGCAGATTGAGGTAGACGAGCATCATCATCAGACGGCTACTATTTCACTTGAGAAATGGAACACTACTGAACATTTTTCTATAGAGTTCGAGCACGGCATCAAATGACCAGAACAGTGGTAAACTCTGGTGACAAAAATAATAAGGGTTGAGATCAAGGAATGTAGTAGTACAACAACATATTGAAAGAAGGTACTTCAAAGCTTGACAAATTCATAGAGTTGTGTTATTTCTAAAATAAAATCAGAAACTGCTCAATTGTTAGTAAAAAAGTGTAGTGTGGAAATATAAACAAATGAATTATATTACAAATATTAGTTACTTTAACTTCCATATCAATCTCTGCCATCAAGGTTGCCATCTTCTCCAATCAAGTAAAACACAAGTGTAGTTTTAGAAGGAATTGTTCCAGTTTAATTATATGAAGTATATAGATCTAATCAATATGTAACTATACGCTCTTATAATGTTTTCTTTTTTTTTCTTTTTTAACTTAGGCTTTGCACCTCAAAACATCCCATGTCATGTATATCACTTAAATATCACTTCTTATTGAGTGATTTTGATCAGGTCAGAGGTCATTGCAGAGACAGATCCTTTGATATCTGAGTGGTGGTCCATAAAGAGCTTTAACTTCTCTCCTAAACCTGCATAAGCTCCGCTCTCTGCGGCGCTCTGGTGGAGGTGATTCTAGTCCTGTATTTCCACATTCCAGTGTGGCCTTTGTCAGTATTGTGTTGTGCTCGGTTAACTGGGTTACCATCCAGGGTATGGACGCTTTATTTCTAACCACTAAACCCCTCACAAAGTTAGTATTTCAGCAGTACACAGTGCAGTATTCACAAAGACTTATGTAGTACTATTTATGTGATCCAAACTGTATATTTGAGCTTTAAAACAAATATGTTTTTGTGTTTTATCAATCAAGCGTTGGATAAGATTACTGAAGTGAAATATTAGTTCAGTATAATACAAATTAAATATCAAGGTGCCGATGGCAAGAGGTAAATCTAAGGATGAGACCAGTCCAACGGGATGTAGAAGGTTACCTGAGGGTTAATGTGATGAATCGGGAAATATGATCCCGAATACGCAGGATGTTTTTCAACACTGCAAGACTTTAATTACTCAATATCAGTTCCTCATAGAAAAAAAAGTACAACTATACATGGATACAACAATTGATTTTCTTATTGATTCAACATTTTTGAGTGTAACTTTTGGATTATAGTTCATTCATTCTACTAGATAATTTCACACATTGATTTAAAACAATTCAATTAACTTAATATTTTGATGGTAGGTATTACATGGACCAAATTACTGTAAATGTGATTTATTGCCCTCAAAGCTTGATCATTTGTCACTGTATTTCATTTGGAGAGGGTAGAAGTTTTTCTTCTAAACAGACAAGTGTTATTTATTGACATTTTTGTTTCACAAACAGAGCATATCTTATTATTTTCTCTGCTGGTGCTTATACATTTGAAACTCAAGCCGCACATGTGTAATGCACATTATGCACACAGACATTTGAGGTCTAATATCAGGGTCAATGGTACAATTATTTATTCCAAAGTAATTTTTTACTCAGACTTGGACCCAAAGTACTTGCAAGTACCCAGTTGCTTCATCTCCTGTGCAATCACAATCCTGTATTGTTTGGCCCATGGCGAGAGCAGTTCCCATGACATTAGTGTGTGTGAAGTGCAGCGCTGTAGCGCTGTAACCAGAGCCATAATGGACGAGCTGTCCAAGGTGTGTCCTCCTTGACACTGGCCAAACACATTTGTTTGCTGCTCATAGAAATAGAATGCAACCAGAGTTGGTCAAGAGTGACAAGTATTTTAATACTATTTGCCTGAATGCAATAGTAATAGTATAGTAATGAATGTGTCATGTTCAATATTACAACACAATATCACATAATAGATCATCGTAACAGCTGCAACATGTACAATAAAGGTAAAAATATAAAGAGCATGATTGAAGGGTCCACGTGGATAACCTGATCTTTCTACACTTTATGCCAATATTTCCATCAAAATGTCTACCAACTCCATAGCACATTTATTCTCATAACTACATAACATCCACTGAATAGTGAGGAATTGGCAATCAGTTGTACACAGCCTCGGCCACATTCGTTAATTGTTGGCCCTCATCTCTGGCCCTCGTCTCTGGCCCTCGTCTCTGGCCCTCGTCTCTGGCCCTCGTCTCTGGCCCTCGTCTCTGGCCCTCGTCTCTGGCCCTCGTCTTTGGTCTTCACTCACTCCACAGTTTAGGCTCCAGCTGCTATGACAGCGTCTCTGTCTCTGCTCTGTAGCACGTGGACACTTCACACAGGCCAGGCCTTTGCCCACTCACAGTTCAAAAAACCACCATTGGGCCAAAGCCTAAAGAGGAATGCGTGCCACTTGAGTGACCTTGGCCTGTACAGAGGGACAGGTTGACTCAGGGTGTGGCAGAGCAACAATCCAATGGAAAACGGACTTATTTAGTATAATTTAGAGTTGTTTATTAGTAACTCTATATTGGTAGATAAGATTGCAGCAAATCTATCAAGAGTTAATTAATAAAGACCTGTTTATGACGTTGCAGCAGATCTTTTGAGGCACAAACTCAATTTCACAGCCACATGTGCAACATATTACACAAACATATTACATGTTTTATATTATAAATGTGTACTCAAATTAGCAGGTGCTAAACAAGAAAGGCTTAACTAAGTGAAATGAATTAGACAAACTGTATCGATCATAATGAATGCACAGTTAATAGGTTTTTGAAAGGCTTATAAATGATAAGCTTTGTCAACATACTGATGTTTACAACATTGTGCCATAGCATTTCAGTCATTTATATTTCAAATCAAACATCATACTATTATTCTGAACTATCAATCTGTTTTAGAGAACAAATTCTTGATTGTCTAAACGTGCTGATGTTATGACTGATCTGCACTGCTGTCTTGTCCAGGACTCCCGTAATCTCAAAGGGACTTTCTTGGAAATACTCTGCAGCAGTGGTTTTAACATTTGAATGCTTCAATTTAATTTAAAATGAATTATTGACAGTAATTATTGAAATGCCACACATTTGGGTGCAATTTCTTCAGCATACATCTGACTAAACAAGTGTAGTTGTGCATTGTTCAGTCCTAATCCTGTAGCATAGATACAATTGTTTTGCTTATCTGCGAGACAAAACACAGAAACTAACACAAGAGAAGCATCCATGATTCACACTTATAAGAAATGACTCCAAAACGGTTAGAAAAACTTCATATATTTTCCTTTCCTGCAGCAGTGGAACTTTGAATGTACACCTATGTAAAAGTACTTTTCTTTTCCACTTTTTCATGCTCCATGGTAAATGGTACTTACAACTGGTGTAATCACTCATTAGGGGTAATTCGGTGTAATCCCTCATTTGTCCCTCATCCCTCATACTTAAACTAAAGTACTACTACTATTGCCACAATGTACTGTTCTGCAACTTATTTAGGACTATAATTACTACACTTATTACAACCACTTTTCAAACGATGCAGTTCTAAAATGTACTCGATTATTATACCCATTTCCTATAATACCTTAGTGTCATTACTTGTCACCTTTAGTGAAACTTTTATCACAGGCTTACTTTTCCAGGTTTTGAAAAGGAAAACTATGCAAATAAATACTGTAGGCAAACTAATGTGGCAATAAAGACAGAAATTAAGTAGAAAATGCCACAGATTATTTTAAAATTCCATGTTCTTTATTTTACAAATACAACAGTTACTCCAAAAATTCACAAATTAACTGCCATGTGTCTCCAGGTCTTTTTGATGATCAGATTTCTATTGGACCGAGAAACACACACACAATTTCTTCTAAGTATTTGATTATCTATTGCAATGTGATGTACAGAGCAAAATGGCAGACTATCTTACTGTACATACCAGTTCAACATTAAAACACATTCAAGCACACATTAAAACACACAGACATCGCTGCTGAATTTGAACAGAAAGACCTACTCTGGTACTTGAGTTGAGGTATTTTAAGATGAATCCAAACACCTGAAGCCCATCCTCTCCTTTCACAAACAAACCAATAGACATGTTGGAGAAGGAGAGTGCAGATAGGAGGAGGAACAGAGACAGAGGGAGGGGCAGGAGGGTACTAAAACTCACTCACTCCATAGAGACACACACAGCTTTTTGGGACTATGGCTTCCAGCACGTCAGGAGATGTGATGCCCACGGGCGGAAGAATCTTCTCCTCGTTCCCAGACGTCTTATTCCTCCCAGAGTTTGTGAGTCTTTATATCTATTCTTCCTGAATCTCTGGCTCATAACAGCTCCATCCTAAAGTGTAACATAGGATGGAGAATGAGATGAATTTACTGTTAACGTTCAATTGATTTATATAAATTAATTCAACAAATAGTACTAAACTTTTTGAATGAATAAAATTATGCATATTTTATTACTACTTATGATATGTGTTTCCATGCTTGCAAAGAATTGCTAGCTTGAAGTATCCATACAGTTCGTTATGTTTCAGAGTCTCACATTATATAAATCATGATATTACACATTATAATACACTTTGGAATAAAGAGGAGTAAAACTGAGAAAAAAAAATTACTTTCCTTTTTATTGTAGCAGGTTGGAGTGTATGTAAACCTGGCAAAAATATTGGCACACAACAGCCACCTCACAACAAGAAAGTCTCAGGTTTGATTTCCTGACATTGACTATTGACAGATTTTTTAGTACAAAATGGAACAAAGTAGATACACAACACTGCCCTCATGGACAAAGTTTGGCCCACCGACCCTGGCCCAGATCTTTTGGTTTAATATAAATGATAAATGATGTTGAGGGAAGTATTCAGGAACAGCCACATGTCGCTCTCAGCATAAAATTTCACCTGCATTTGTAAAAATGCAGCCTCAGCAGGTGTAGGGGGGAGTGGCCTATAGCAGTAAAACCTGTCCTTATCCAATGAAATGCCATGGGGTGGCAAAGTATAATAAATATTGCAAATTATATTCATAAAAATATTGGGTGCACGGTGGCAGATCGTGGGTTCGGTCCACAGGCCAGACCAACATCACAAGATCTCTCTGGGTGGAGTCTGCATGTTCTTCCCGTGTTGCCGTGGGTTCTCTCTGGGTTCTCCGGGTTCCTCCCATGTCCAGAGACATTCATGTGTTTGGCAAAACTGGCAACTCTAATTTGCCCCTAGTGAATGAATGTGAGAGTGACTGTTTGTCTGTAATGTCTGTGTCTCTGTGTTAACCCTGTAACGAGCTGGCCCCTGTCCAGGGTGTGCCCCGCCTAAGGCCCAAAGTCACTGGGATACACTCCAGTCACCTGTGACCCCTAACGGGAACAAGCGGTAGAATGTGAATGAATAAAACAATGATAATATTTATTCAAAGTTAAGGCAATACTATTTGCATAATGTCTGAAAAACAGAAGGAAGAAGCAACAGCTAGAAAATATCTGCCCAAACAGCAAATATATGTACAGTTTATAGGCGTAATATAAAGTCACTTGTACTGATTTGAGTAAAAAAAGAAAATAAAACTGCCAAACACAATCCCAAATGAAACAGTGAAAAGTCCCTAAGATAAAAAGCCCACATCATTGTCATCATTTTCAAACTTACCGTAATCCATATATCTTTAATATTACAGATTTACACAAGACACTTTTTAATCAACATGTTTTTTTTTAACATTTGCACACAATGTTTCCATGGACAGGTCATTTAAGGACAGACTACATTTCTGACGTGAACTGAATAAAGGGTGTGAATGAATGTCAAGTTGTGAGCCTTGTTCTGACCAGATTTCAAGCATATGTAGCACGACTCCCAATATATTTACCTAATCAGATTTTTGGAATTGTTTCAAATTTATTGTCCGTGTGCCATGAACCATGAGGTATGTTTGATCAAATGTATGGTGTAGACAGTGTGGCACTAGGGTGAGTTTTTCTCGGACACAAATTAGGACATTTATACTTTTGTTTAGAAGAAAGAGATATTAACATAAAAAGGCTCTTTGTCATTTGAAAAATCAATGAGACCCGGTTACACTCCTTAAACAATACACCTGCTCAGCTCAGACATTTATGCAAATCGTTGGCTCTCTCACACTAACGGTTTATGTTGTATAAAATGCACTCACTGAAGTAGAATGTTTGACAAGGGTGGAGACTGTTGTTTGGAGGCCCTGCCTTTGCATTACAGTTGTAACCACGCACCAGTGAACACAAACCTATAAACCACCATATTCAACAAATTAGGATTCAAAGAGATAGTTAACATTTTCATAACACACAGTGCTTAATCATTGCTTATTTATTAAATCCTCTTTAAGCCATTTAGTTATCTGCAACATAGTGAGCTCCAAAGGATCTTCATAGTACAGGCAAAAAAGAAAACCACTTTGATCCCAGATTGTGAGACAAATGTATGATACGTTGCATAAAACACAGCCAGGAAATGAGCAGACACCAGAAACGACCTTGGGTTCAATCTTAGGTGCAGAAGCTACAGATCAAACCACCAGTAAAAGGACAAAGAGCAGAGATGATCTGGAGAAGAAATCTGAGGCAGATGCTTAAAATAACTTCAGACCTGATAAATTGAAGGACTGTTGCAGAAGAAATTAACGAGCATCCTCCCAGAAGAAGTCCTCAAGAATGTGATGGATCTTACATGGATTGCAGAGCATCAAATCAAGAAGTTTAACATCCTCTTGAATAAGAAGAACCTAGGAAAGGAACAGCAGGGCAGGAGGACAGGGACAGGACACGATTCTTGATCCAGCTGTTTTTGCTGGTCTCTCTTTGGTCTGTCCCTGTCCTCCTGCCCTGCTGTTGCTCAAGGGCTCAACTTTTCAGTTACTTCAAACCACATCCCTGCAGAGGACTAAAGCACAGTCACAGCAACAGCCATTATGGACAACAAAATGACGGGATAGGAGGGGGCAGATCTGAAGTTATGAGTTATGCCAAGCCGCCTCCTTCAGACATTACACCTGAAGACTACTGCAAACTACTAGGAGCTGTTTGAGAAGAAGGCATTGGCCTCTTTTTCAGGCACTCCTTAGAATCAGACTCAGAATCAGAAAAGGGTTTATTGTCATTTGTCGATGAACAAAAATTCACGAACATAGGAACTTGTCCTGGTGGTTCGGTGCAACACAGACAACAAACACTGAACACTTTATACAAGTCTTTAGTACCGCTATGTTTATTATTTTATTATTATGTTTATTTTAAACCGGGCAACAATTTAAGATAAAACTGGTTCATCCTAAGCACAAGATGCCTTCTCAAAAACAGAGCAGCGTAGTCAATCCAAAGCCGTGAGGAAAGGTATAAAGAGCATTACATATGTGAGACTAAACAGCCACTGCACAAGAGGCTGAACACAGAAGGCACGCACAGGACCACAGTCTTTTCTACAATGGTGCACTCATGGACGAATGAGGGATTACACAAACATGTTGCATAACAACAAGAACCTACTATGGGTGTAAAAATAAAACAAGAAACCAAGATCAATCAATCATCACTAAAATTAGTCAAAACATTTATTAAAGAAAAAAATATATAAATAACCATGTGGTCTTGTATTAGTTGTAGTTCAGGAAAGGTAACTAAAACTAATAAAAGACCACATGGTCATATTAAAAATAAATATTTTAATAAATCGGAATCTTTATCAAGCCGTTTGTAAACCTGTCCATCATTTTCCACCAACAACTGCATTTGTTTATGTCATAGTTATGAGATACCTGTAATATACCTGTAATATAGGAATACTTTTACCAGAACACAATGTCACTGTGTGTTGTGCAGGTGTTTGGAGGTCTGGTGTGGATCCTGGTGGCTTCTACTCGTGTTGAACCCGCAAACCCTCTGGGTTGGGTCATGTTTGTGTCCGTCTTCTGCTTCGTCGGCACAACTCTCTGGTTCTTCATCTTTCTGTGTGGAGGCAATCAGGGCAGCTTCTGGCCAGCACTGGTGAGTCTATCGGCTGAAATATAACCAGAGTCCCCAGTATAAACCCTGTCAAATCTTTAAGAGTATAGTTTGCACATATTCAGAGGCAAAGATGTAACTACATTCTACCTTGATCCACTTCAGCCCCTATTATTTATTTCCCAAGATTTTAACATTTTTAAACAATATACATTTTACATCCTCAATGTATATTGGGAAGTAATAATCTGTATTTTTCTATCGTCCTCAGGACACAGGCTATCATTTTGTGGCAATAGTGTTTTACCTAAGTGCGTCTGTGGCCTTGGCCTACACCACAGTGGCAGCAGGACTGCTCCTAAAACAATTCACCTCTGACCTGTTACTCAAAAACTACAGGCTGGATATTGCAGCTGTGGTATGTCCTCACAAGCTCAGATTTGATCATTTTTTAAACTTATTTAATTTTGTCTTTAAATGTTCAGACTCACAGTTCAGTGTGTGTGCTTACATTTGCAGGTGATGTCTTACTTGGCCACACTTCTCTACTTCATCCATGCCATTTTCTCTGCTCGACGGTGGAAAAGGTCCTAGAAATACCATGCCATTGTTTCTGTTAAGAGATGTTGAAAAATTCAAAGGTCAAGTCAATCATTTTTTTCAGAATGGATTAATTAAATGTTTCCCAATCAAATAAAACATAATATAAAGTATGTATTTCTAAACTAAAAATGGGTTGAACAATAATGATCTAAGACTCATAAAAAGGGGCCTAATGGTGCTGCTGCTCACATGGCGCTGTTACAGACACTGTACTTACATACTTAGGTTGTGATGTGAATGTGCAATGACATGATGTGGACTAGAACCATCTGTGCTCCTTATTATATGAGACTCTTAATACTGAATCTATCAAGATATATATAAAATACACTTGCACTAAGGAAAACAAGGCACAAAGCTTTTCTTTAATCATGTCAATAGCCAATAATTCTGTCTAAATGGATAGGGGCCATAGGAGCGTTATATTATATTGAATGATTATCATTTCATACTGGTTCAAACATTTCAAAATACATAATACAATGTCTTTGGAGGTGTGGCATCAGTGTATGGAGACTTGATCATGTGACTGACTGTTTACTGTAAACAAGAGTCTAATATAGAACATACCTGTAAACACAACTTCTGCCAACACTTCTACATTTGAACCACTTTTCTTTGTGTTACACGATTGGGTTTCTGACTTCTATGTAAAACAGCTCAAATGTAAACATTTTACAAATTTCACCACCTTTGAAATAAAACTAATGTGTTTTTCATAAGCTCTTGGTCTCGCTACTTTTTATGTGTTATAAATGTCATGCTACCACACCTGCAGCAATGATAAGAATCAAGAATGATGATTCAGATTTGTATCTGAACACCTGTAAAAAGTAAGTCAGAGCTAAAGCGATAGAGCGATGGAGCGATAGAATGAAGAGGAGAACTGTGCCCTGTGTCTTTGTCTGATGAGTGCTCTGCTGGTATTACACACAGGCCTGCTGTCTACTGCACAATGACTACTTGAATTGAATGCTTCAAAACAGGAGAGTAATACAGTTTCAGAAGTAATATTCAGAAAAGCACATTATGAATACATAGTATAAATCCATTGAGAATTAACACTCCCAATTACGAATAATTTAATTGTAAAAATCACATTATGGGTCACTGTGATACACCTTAAAGTGCCTATGACAGGTTGGGTGACCTATTGAACTAGAATGTTTTATAAATCTAAGATTTTGCTAAAAATGCTAAACATTTTATCCCAAAAAAGTTATTTTTTTGTTTAAAGGCGGTATGGACGATTTTTCGGCGATTTGAGAACTCAGATGGAAGTGCGCATGCGCACTCCCCCGTGCGGACTGATACAACACACACGTGCGTTTGTTTATTAGCGCAACGGAGCACATCACATCTCTCGTCTCCCGTAGATTTCCGTCCACTTCTGCGTCAGCTCGAACAGTCTTTCTCCGTCTTCATTTTGTCCCGTACACTGAGGGAACTATATTATGATAGATCCATGCGCTTAGGCACGCGGAAACGTGGGCACGAACCGCACGCGGCTTCAGGTGAGCGGTAGGTGCGTTTTATGATTGATACATGGCAGGACAAATGATTTATCCACGCCACGAGGAAATATGATAAAATATTTGCTGAAAAAAATCGGCCATTCCACCTTTAATAATTTCACTTCCTGTTTGTAATCACATTAGGAAATTACCCAGAAAACACTGGGGCAAAAGCTCATCTAATGTCACTACTAATGTTTAGTTGACAGATGAAAATATACGAGAGCACATTTATTTAGTTGAATTAATGTTTAGAGGGTAATAAAAGTTGTTAATTTTGTGTAAATTCTGCATAAACTTTGTCTGGAGAGAGTGTCCCTAGTGTGATGTCACGTCCTGTAATTTTATAGTAGAAAAAGCTTCAGTTGTAGTCATCTGGACTCAGTTAGAAAAATAGACGTTTCGACTCTCATCCAAGAGTCATTGTCAATAAAAGAATTTAGATCGAGAACTCCGATATTAATACTGTTCTGTGGTAAGACCCGCCAATTGGGAGGAGCCTTCCTGAAGTTGAAGGAGTTGTTTGTTTCAACAGAAACTCCCCCTTGTATCTACCGAGCCTATTCAGAATCTTAATGGGCTATTAGAATCCTCTTTGTCTTTGTGAGACCCTGGCTCAACCACCCTGAGTTCCTGATTAGCATCTAAATGTCCTTGTCCTGGTCCTCTACCTTCTTTTTTTTTAACAAAAATAGCTTCCTTGACTCCTCTTTCTATAATGGTATACTGAACCCCTGGAAAGGTAGAGGACCAGGACCAGGACATGTAGATGCTAATCAGGTACTCAGGGTGGTTGAGCCAGGGTCTCACAAAGACAAAGAGGATTCTAATAGCCCATTAAGATTCTGAATAGGCTCGGTAGATACAAGGGGGAGTTTCTGTTGAAACAAACAACTCCTTCAACTTCAGGAAGGCTCCTCCCAATTGGCGGGTCTTACCACAGAACAGTATTAATATCGGAGTTCTCGATCTAAATTCTTTTATTGACAATGACTCTTGGATGAGAATCGAAACGTCTATTTTTCTAACTGAGTCCAGATGACTACAACTGAAGCTTTTTCTACTATGGAACACGCCTGGACGAATGAGGGATTACACCTACATATTTCCTGTAATTTTCTACAGATTTTTATACTAATCCCCACAAATACTTGATTAGAGAAAAACTATAATTTATATGTGAAACGGATATAAATACACCAAAGAAAGTCTATCATATGCACTTTAATCGTGTCATTCCAATTAGATTTGAATGACAAAAACACCCCTCTCATATAGTAAATAGAAATAGTAAAAGAGGCAGCAGAAAGTTGGAAATATTTGTGGTTGAAAAGCTTGTCGATGATCGCTTCAATTCTCATCAACAAACTACTTTCCATATTCTGACATTACGGTATTTTATGACTGATGGCCAATGTTGTTGCTCAAAGTTGAAGTTTAAGGTCACATAAGCTGTTGTTTCTGCTTCAATCACCATGAAAGGAGTGAGTAGTAGGCAGAAGGCCAGGGAGGCTTGTGAATATTGCAGAACCCAAAACTCAGTGAGCCGTATCCCAACAATGGTGACACCTTATCTGCCCGTGCTGCAGCCTCTGGCCACATATTTCTCTCATAGTTTTCCACAGTTTAGTTTTGGCCCAGGCGCACACAAACGCACACACACAGGCATAAAGGGTGTGTCTGAGTTGAACCAAGTCTTGGTGTGGGAACAAAGGCAGAACGGGTTGGTCTGCTAACTTTTTTCCTCCTAAAAGGGTCAGTCCCACCCGCGGCAGCTGTTAGTCCAGAGTTGTACAGGACGGCAGAGGGAGCGCAGCTGAAGAGGAGATGGCTGCTACCACAGCTAAGCCCATGGCCAGCCTGCCCAGCGGAATGGGCATCTGCACCACTGCGCCGGACATCTTCTACCTGCCTGAACTGGTGAGTGACCTGACCACGGAGAAAATGAAAATGAATTACTAACCATTTCTGTGTCATATAATACGTGTTTATCTTAATTCATACACATCTTACATACAAAACAGATTATTATGTCTTAATCCTAAACTACAAAAACTATTATTCATATTTTATGGATTATTTCTACATTATATTATACATAGAATCTAGCATACATCTGATTTTTAATTTCTTTTTAAGGTCGTGATGATTCTTAACTTCATGGGTGAGAAATTAAATTGACAAAGGAGATTATTATTATTATTATTATATTATTATTTACTATGGTGCATGGGGCCTCAAACCACATTAAATACCACCAAATCTTAACCAAATACACAGCAGGACTATACCAGGTCTGAACTAGGGCTGAACCAGGATTGAAATGGGACTAAACCTCGACTAATTTTAAACGAGGACTGAGAGGCCTAAACCAATTCTACATTAAAATAAGATACACCTGCAGAAGAATTCGCATAGCATCAGTCATTATTGGTCTGGAGTACCCGCTAACTTGGGTGCCGGGTAAATAGATACATTTACTACAAATACAGTATATTGTTAGCAATAATTTAAAATGAATAACTAATATTATTAGAAACCAGTATAATCCCAAATTTGTCCAGGAACAGATTAATTAAAAATATATATTTTCTACATTTACTATTATTATATTTTTTCATTTTAATTATACTGATGCCCTCAAATACTCAAAAACATTTTAAGGATGTCTAATTCACTACTACAAAAAGGGGAAAAAAACATAATAGTAATGCAGCTAACTAGTGCAATAGTGCATCCAGTATATGCTCAGATACTAACAATAACCATGACAGATCAACACAGCAGTCTAATAAGTCAAAAACGGATGAATTACTGAATCAGAACAATAACTTCACTTGAAAAAATCTACTTTTCCAAAGCAAATGATGGAAACTTGTTGACTTGGTCTCCGTTCGGAGCTAACTGGGTCATCTCACATTTCACTCATATAATATCTGTGCTACAAATCTAACAAGAAATGCGGCCACAACATTTTCTATAGAAATCGACAGAACACAGAAAGTGCTGAAATAACATGCTGTGAAAACAAATTTTTAAACTTGAAATGCTTTATCAAAGCTATGTGCATTTAGTAAACCCATATCCAAGATAATAAGTGCTGTGCCTTGTTTAAACAGACCCACAACACGTTAATGTGACGTTTACTTTCATGCACTGACTATAAAGCATGCTTGTACTGATGAAGTAAGAGTGAATCATTCATGATTCATTCAAGTGAATATTAGATGTAGATAAAGTAAAATATTAATTGTTAATTGAACAATACATATAAAAAAAAAAACAGGAAAATTATTTACCAATCGTGTGGTACTTTTACACACAATCACAAATGTAGAGTGTGACTAAATAAAGGGTTGAGTCCATGTTATCCTAATCCATCCTAATACTAGTTCAACACGGTTCAACATGTTATTTGGAATAATCAAATGTAGAGATGACCAGCGACTAACACACAATTATTGGTGATGTCCTATAATATATATAATAGAATAATAGAAATAAATTACATTTACACAACCACACAAAACCTAGACCTAAACTAGAAATAATTAGCTATGAGAAAAGAGTAACCCCATATAAATAACAAGGTAAATGTACATGTTGTGAGGTCTGACTCATTATGTGTGGAGCGCAGATCTTTGGAGGTCTGGTGTGGATCCTGGTGGCCTCCACTCATATTTTACCACCAAACCCTCTGGCCTGGGTCATGTTTGTGTCCTTGTTCTGTTTTGTAATGACTTTCCTATGGCTGGTCATCTTCGCCTGTGGAGGACACAAGAACAGCTTCGGCTGGGCGACGGCTGTAAGATATTACAGGTTTATTACACTTTTATAATACTTACATCAAGTAGTGAAGCAATGTGTGGTTGTTTTTGTAGGACTTTGTCTATCACTTCCTGGCAGTGATCTTCTACCTCAGTGCAGGAGTGATTCTGGCTTACATCACTTTTATCGCTAAAGCAATACAAATGTTTAGAATCTACCAGATCGACATTTCAGCAGTGGTAAGTCTAACATTTTAACAAAGTCAGTCCAAACATGACAACAATGGTGTTATTACGGTATATGTAAAGACACTGCCAAGAACTGGACAGTAGAAGGTAATACATCTCTCTTCAACTTTAATAATCCAAAAAGATCAGAATCAAAATCAAGTTTTTTCCCCCAAAACTCACACAAAACACATATTTACCAATGCACTCTTAGCTTTGAACAGGTCACAAACTTTTGCACGTGTTTAAGTGTCTGATGTGTGATTGTGAGTTTCCTCTCTTTGCCTTAGGTTTTTGCCTTTGCGACAACTCTCCTGTACTTCATCCATGCCATTTTGTCCGCAATCCGGTGGAGGAACTTCTGAGCCCTCAAACTAGAATGTATGCAAGCACCTGTTCAAGCGAGAATGTAGTAAAATCACAATAATATTAGTTACGGCTAATAACCCATTTTTCATGATTACATTTCACTATAATCAATTTATTTGGAGACTGATTGTTCACTTTATTGTAAATTATGATTGGGACAGATGATTGTGAGAGAAATAAATGACTGCTTTAGACTTTAGAGTTAAGAGTTTAGACACAGTTCATACCATTTTGTATTGACTTTCAACAAAAATAATATAACATGTTTTCTTGGCAAGATTTTGTATTCTAATAATAAAAACTGAAAAATAAAGTTACCCTGTATTGTCTTTTTGTGCTGGTATGAGCTAGATCTGGAGGCAATCATGCGGGAAAAGCTGAGCAAATGTTTACCTTCATCTATATCCGGGACACAGAGGAAAGAACTTATTGGGAAGGAGAGGCCCAAAAGAAAGTCTATGAAAACAAAGTGGGAGTGCAGCAAACACAAGTGGACGAAACTGTTGAAATATTTTACTTAGAGTACTCAAAGATTTATACAAATTCATTAATGGAAACTGCATGTATAAACTGACTGTGATTACAGAACTATAGTGATTGTACTTCTACCAAGTTTTGTCCCATTTCTGATCACGTACTTGCAAGGATAAAGACCATATCACACAAAACAAAGTAGTTAGGCACAACTTTCAAAAGTATGTTTATTAATATTTGAATGTATTTTTAAACAGCAGTGGCTTAGGTTGGGAAAGTAATATTTGTATACTGCTGGAACTGTCACCACATTTATCTACTGTATGTTTATGGACCGTAAAGAGCATCAGGACCACATCTGATCTATGCAATGCCACTGGACATGTATTTTTTACAGTGTTCCATCTTCCTTTTATCAAACTTTGAGTCCAAAGATCCTGCCCCTGTCCCACTACCAGATGGTGCGTTTCACCGTGGCCCAGTTGGAGCGCTTCATGCCCTGTGCGGCCCTCACGTCACCCCAGTGCAGCTTGGTGTTGGGGATCTCGTCCTCGGGCTGGGGCTCCTGTCGCACCCCGGTCCGGGGACTGGCCACCACCTGTGGCAGTGGCCCACGCTCTGACTGGAACTCCACCACATGCAGCTGGTTCTTTTCTGCTAGAATCTGGTGAGTTTCCTACAAAAGAGAAAGAAAATATGATTATTATTATTTATTTATTTTTACAAATATTTGGTATCAAGCAGTTCTTATCATCCCAAATGAATTCCAAAGCTTTATCCCTCAACCCCACACTTTAAACACAGTTTCAAACATAGCAATATATTTGTCATTCTAGATCAAATCAATCAATCAATCAATCAATCAATCAATCGTATTTGCAGAGCACAATTCATACTAGTAGTTCAAGGGGCTTACAAAACAATAAAAATATACGACGAATTGACATTACATTACAATTTAAAGTTACAATATAAACAAACACAAGCATATATAAATAATATTAAAATAAAGTTTTAGTATTTAGTAAAGTATTAATTCAGTCAAAATCAAAGAGTGTTACAGGTACAGAAGAAGAAGAACAGTAGGCCCCGTTCATCTGCTCATCCGAGGGGAAGGATAGAGACTGTTCTCTAACTAAAGACTGCAGGAATCTATCTAAAAACACTTTGGGCACATATATGAGGCACCAGTAGCACCTTTAAAGTCTATTCTCTGAGCCACAGGAGCCAGTGCAGAGACCTGAGAACAGGACTAATGTGATCGTACTTCCTGGTTCTAGTCAGGACCCGAGCAGCAGCGTTCTGGATGTACTGCAGCGGTTATGAGGCTCGTTTGGGGAAGTCAGTGAGCAGGTTGATGCAGTGCAGGGTAATCAAACACAACATTTTACCCTTTGATACAAAAACATGTGATTTACCTGATTGGCTAATCCACTGAAAAGAGCCCGAGTAATGTTGAGAAGATTGACAGATCCTTCTACTTTGCAGTACATGTCCTGAATGCCAATGAGTCGACAGAGCGTGATGATGGCCCGGTGGCAGTGCAAACCGTAGCCTGCATAAAGGGAATCACACTCCAAAGACTTAACTCCAAATACACAAAACTTTACAAAATAGAAAAAAAATTGATTGAATAGAAATGTTGAAAAAACTAATTATTAACTTGTGTCAAAGTGCCGCCATAAAAATACATTTCCTTGATGCATCAAAGAACAAATAAATTGCTTTTTTTTATTGATCCTGCTCCTATTTGGGGTAGAAACTAAGGTAAACAGATCAATTATGAGTAATAATGTCATAATGGTGAGTAAAACTGTTTTTTGCAGTAGTATTTGAACTTCTACTTGGATTTTTTTTTTTGCTGAAGTAATATATTTAAGAAAATACAAGGCAAATCACATTTTGAATAGAGTCTGAACAAAAAATGTACACTGAACAAACGCACAGCTGTCACTGCATCTCTCAGAGGGTGAAGATTGAAAAGAAAAACAGACATTATTTTGTAAGAAAACACTTGCTCTTCAGTTAAAATGTTTTACACTATGAATCAGAGGAAACTGCGTTTATTGTGTCAACTGTACTTTCTATCAGACAGCTCCTGAGTGCACCTCAAGTTTTATGGAGAGTGGCGTACCTTTGTTTTGCTTCTTCATGCGCAGCTTCGTCCTTTTGAACTTGGATTCAATGTCGTGATAAACTGTCAGACAGATAAAAGCAAACAGTTAATGCAGGTTGAGGATCTGCAGCGCGAGACGACGGACACACAGCAGTGTCGTGGGCTGTGATGCAAATGTGAATAATTAGTTATTGAGTGTCTGTGAGCGGAAGGCAGTGGAGGGAGGCTTAAGATGCTGTCCACACTCATCGAGCGAGCTGGAAATGTTCATTTGTTGCCACACACTGTCCTTACGTTGTCTATATAATAGAAATTGTAACAACACAGAGAAAACTGATGCTGAAAAACGAGGGGGAAAAAAGACTGCTAAAGTAAAATAAACAGAAACTTAATAAATAACCCCTAGGAAAGTAGAAGCAGTTAAAAAATAGTTTATGTTGTGAATGTTGATTTGAATATATAATTGATATGAAATAATATTAAGATGATTATAAAAACACAAATAAGGGTATAAAGTTATATTTCTGCACATTTGTGATTAGTTTTACATTTGTCTAACGCTTAAACTTCAACTATTTGAATACATTTTTAGTAAATTTCTGTTGGCTTGACATACAATTATTGCATTTTTATGGAATACTGAAAGAAAAAAAATCTACAAGTGAAAACATTTGTTGTCACTACAGGAGGTCCAGATTTGCATGAGGCATCTGTGTAAATCAACCTGATATTGTACTAAATTGCAAGAATAGAACTTCTGAACAAAATAATTTGTAGGAACCTCTTCAATGCATCTTTTCACATTTATGGACTTAACTGATACATTATGTGTGTCACTTATTCTCAGCTCCAGACAAGCAGCAGATGGCCCCACAGTAGACGTTGGCAAGGGCTCATTTTATTCTGGTCCTTCTTCTCTGAGATACTAAAATATTCACCACAGCAGTGTTATCAAACGCAGTGAAAGTCAGGAGCTGGATCTAGTGCAGGGCTATTCAACTTTATTTTCCCGTGGGCCAGATTTTTTTGGAGGGCCAAGGCCTCAGGGCCGGAGGTGCACAAAACGTTGCTACAGTAAGAAACTTTAGTTCATACAAAAATATAACCACTGCTAGATTACATTTTTGTGAGAAATAACATATAATACTTATATATACTTTACCAACATTGCTTTTCAAAATTGCCCATCCAGTGCTAAACCAGAATTAAGTTAGGACTAGACTAGTACCAGCCAGGTCTGAACCAGGACTAATCCAGAATCAAACAAGGACTAAACCCAAGACCAAACCAGGTCTAAACTTGTGCTAATTCAGAATTAAACCAGTGAACAAGATTTTTATTTTATTTTTTTCAAAAATTAGAAGATGGGTCATGGGCCGGATTAAATTGCTTGGCGGGCCTGATTTGGCCCCCCAGGCCTTATGTTTATCAGCCCTGGTCTAGTGTAAAGTCAAAGCAGAAGGTTCAGTCTCCTCCAGGGGGTGCAGTGGGGGCCGATGACTCACTCACATTCATCTTTCTGAATTTGCTCTGCTGCAACATTCAAGCCAAGTCGACTTTTATTGCATCAAAGTGTGCACCATGCATCTTAACCTTAATGACTGTGTTCACAAACATCACCTCAAGAAAATGCCAACAGACACACATGAAGTGCAGAAACGAACCTACAACCAAATGTGAGTATTCATAATTGCATATTGCCAATACGCAAATGTAACAGCAAAGGACAGGCATTTAGAACTGAGCCATTACAATGCAAACTTACTTGTGTGGTTGTTGAATCGTTCAATATAGTACAAGAAGTGGATGGCTCTGTTTTTGGCCTGATCAGACATAAACAGTGTTATTCAACTTCATTAAATGCTATTGTGTCATGTTGAGTTTAAATATCATACTTTTCTGAGAGCTATGTTTCTTTCTGCCGCTTTGCCCACAGCAAAACCTGAAAAAGAGACAAATAGAATAATTGTGTTTCAATATTTTACAGATCTTATTTATTGCAATGTAAACAAACAATATTACCGTAGTTAACATTTGATAATTAGTGACTAAACACATTGTACATTATATCACTTAAGTAACAACCTGCAGCCCCATTGCCATTCCCGACAGCGACCAAACAGCTGATAGACCTCTTCCTGCCCTCTTTGGCCGTCATGTTGAAGACGCTTTTCACCTACAAAAAACAACAACACCGGTTATACAGATTACACTCCATAAAACGCTCTCCACATGGTGGAAGCAATACTTCAGGCTTTTGGAGATTATTTCAATAGAAAGACAATCACTAAGACAATCTCAAAACAACAAGGTGTCATTTGTAATCTACTCTATGCCAGGGTTTGTGTGCCAATTCACGAGAGACTGTCGTTCTGGATTTGCGCTGCGTATCGATTTGTTGTTAAGCACTCAGCACACACCCATCAGCAAAACGTGACATGTGCCACAAGGGGGCAGCATGGAGACACGAAACGGCCTTGAAAACATCGGAAAAGATAGAGGATGGAAAAAAGCCTGTTTGCAAATGTGAAAAGAGGGAGGGTCAAGATTCAGGGCTGATAAACAGAAAACACATGATAAACATGCAGTAAATAAAGGACAGGGCATATTTTGCTGTGCCCTGGCAGATGGAAAGGATTTATGGCTGTATCTGAGGGGAGAGGTGCCCCGTCAGAGGTCAATTCAATCACGGCTGATCCACACCAATATGTGGCGCAATCAAAGTGTCAAAGTGTGTGTGGGAGTGTGTGCGGCTGCTGGAAATGTGTGATAAAAGAAAAAAGTGATGACTGAAGAGCTGACACTGAATGCCAGAGTGGAGGGATGTGTGAGCACTTCTGTAACTAACCAAAACTGCTGACTCCAGGAAGAAACTTGCTCTACTTGAGCATATGAAATTTAACAAAATCCTTGACTAAAATTGAGGGCTTTTCAGGTCATATTGTGTGTTTTAGGATTCAAGATTATACAGTTGTTAGGTAATCATGATAATTCATCTTAAGAGCTTTTAAATAAAGATTGTGACAAGCAAAAGAGAAAAAGTTAAAACTAAATGAAAATAGATTTGTTCAATCTGGCTGTTTGTTATATACATAAACTTTATTTAGCTGCTCACATACTCATTTTAGGTAATGGAAATATAACTAAGGATTTTTGCTTGCTTATCATTATCAATCATGAATAATTGTTCAATTGTGATGTTTCTTCTCACAGTAAGTGTAACACAAAAATGTAATACTATGACATCCCTTACATATTAAATACTTCAAATTTGAAGTAAAGCCATGCATTGATGAGTGCATTTGTGGCAAGTGGCTTTGTTGATCTAAATAGTTTTATATTTGTGTGCTAATTACATCCAAGCGCTCCACATAAATAATAGTACACAAACCTCCACTCTGCAATTATTCTCATCAATGCTTTGGAAAAAGTTGATACATCTACAGTGCACAATGTATTTTTCATAAAACGTGCTCAAAGAATAAAAAAAATTATCACAGCTAATAAAATAGTTGGATATCACATATTTATTGCTTTATTCATTTTCGTGAGGAGCAACGCAAATGCTGACTTAAACAGATGAATGAAAAAGAGATTTTGAGCTGAGAAAACTTCAAAGTGTAGATCTGCCGTTAGCGTCCTGAGTTATGTAGCGCACACACGCATACACACACACACACACACACACACACACACACACACACACACACACACACACCACATACACCCCCCCGCACACACGCACTATATTCCAGTTAAGGGTTTATCATTTGACTGCAGGGCTGGAGCAGTAGGATTGGGGTCAATGCAGCAGCAAACACACAAACATGAAAAATACAAGACTTCGGAATCAGAGGGACGACAAACATCCCATTACTGAAAAAATATGAGTCTATAACATAACCTCCAGCTAACAAGAGCATGTTTTGGAGGAAATGTAACGGTTTTGCGTTTAGCTTTCGCCCCAGGAGCAGATGGGCTGAATTGATCTGCAGCGGATGAGAGACAGCAGGCTAGTGGGAGGGATCGCCAAGCCTTTTCACACCTCCATTTCATGTCTTATTTTCTCAGTCTGTTGCTGCGCGTCTTTGGTTGTGCACGTGTTCACAGACTGCAACAGAAGGGTGGAGCTTTGCGACAGAAGAGCAGAAGGCACCGTCAGAGCACAGCATCCTACGCCAAAGCCAAACACCTCCAACTTACTGTACGCTGCTTTTACGTCACTAAATACTTTAAAGGTTGTATAATGTACATTAATCATAATGTTTTAACTATTTGAGACTTTAGCTTTGTATTAATGTATTAATAATGCCATTTAAATATAATTTTCATAAAAAATATATAACATTTACTCAGACTCAGAATGCTTTAAATTGAATATAATGAATTCACTCCATAACTCGGTGGTAGTTACTTCAGTAGTCACAGCTGTTCTGGGGTAAACTGGGGTAAAGTGAGGCTTACAATCTGCACAAAACATTCAGGTCACACTACGCTCCCTCCCGATTCCATACAATACACTGCTCCCGATAAAATAACATCACAATACGGCGATGGCGCATTGCAGACCTTAAGACAGACCTGCATGTTGGACTCCACCAGGACTGCCCTTCGTCACCGGTTCTGTTCCTTGTTTTTAAATGGACAGAATTTCTAGGCAAGGTCCAGTTTGGGGATCACAGGATCTCATATCTTCTATTTAAAGATTGCAGCTGAAGTGGCTAGGATGAGAATCACACCTCCAAATCCAAGGCCATGGTTGACTGATTTACATTTTTTGAAACCTCAAAGCCATAGTTGGTATGAAATTGTACTGCCACTAGAACACAAGTCGGAAGAAAGTGTATGGGTTTTAAAGATAAAATGTAAAATTAAGGTTGCAATGTTAAACCATGGTTTGAAAGTGTAATTTGGCAAAAATAAGAGACTTAAAGAAAATACTGGAGACCTTTTCCAGTTAGTTTATTTGAGCTGTACAACCTGATCTAATAAGTACCACTTATATTTATCATGTTTTTCAAGTACACTTAGCCACATTTAATCTGCTTGAGCCAGAAGTAAAATGTAATTTTATTTACCTTCAACAAAACTTTCAAGGTTGTTAACTTCTTTTGAACAGTAAAAGACAAACCAAAGCAGCCCTGAACCACTGAAGAATTTTCATCTCCATTAATGAAAAGAGTTGGGTCCAAGTGATGTGGCTCCTGGAGGAAGGCCATTTACATCACGTAACTGTTTCTCTCCTTTATGCTTCAGTCTGACAGCACAAGGCTCGCTTGTGCACTTCTGCGTATTTATATACCGGGTAGGTACAGTCCACAGAGTTTCAAGAGATGACAAATAGGGGAGAATTAGCCAATAAATATATACAATATATACTGCTCATAGACACAAACTAGGGCTATGGAATACATTTTTTTCTCGTATTGTGCATTTATCTTGATTTTTTTAAATTAAATTGTATTTGGTCTTTCCAAAACAAATGCTTTTACTTAAATGTTTTTACTAACGATTTCATGAACATAAACTATACAGACTGCATAGCACTAATCTGTGCCATTTAACACAAATAATATTAAAATTTCTTCCTCCAAAGTCTGAGCTCCGTTTTACTGACAATCTCAATCTGTCGATCGATTATTTGCCCAGCTCTAACACAAGCAGAGGAATTTGTACTGTTGACAAGTCAGCACCAATTTGTTATTTAATATGCTAAATCAATTACAAAGTGCCACTTAAAGCTGGGGAACAGAGGATGAAACATGTATCTAAACATATCCAACTCATGAATAAATGTATGCATAAATGTGTGTGCACAGCTTTAGAGTAGGGTTTTTCACACAGCAAAGTGAAACTGGGACGGGGTCAAAGCTCAGTCAAAGAGAAATGCTTTATTATTATTATTATTATTATTATTATGATTATGATTATGATTATGATTATGATTATGATTATGCCCGAGCGCCACAAGCTGGCGAGAGGCCTATTAATCTCATAAGGCTGTGCGAAGCACGGCTGCGAAAGTGCGCACGAAATCGAGAGCGAAGCGGTCGTCATCCCCATATAAAGCACTCAGTTGCCCTAAGTAGCTCACGAATACGTTCCCCATCTCTTGCATGTTCCGTGCATATAAGCATGTAATGCAAAAATTGAACATTATTACTGTATAGTATAGTATAGTAAAGTAAGCGCGAGCGCTTTCCGAAAATGTATAGTTTATGATATTTGAAAAATGGGAAACATTGTTTTCGCATCGGAATATTATTCTTTCTTCTTTCTTTCTTTCTTTCTTCTTCTCGGGACCAACCCCCCTATTTTTCACCCAGTGAACATTGACGAAAAGTCACAAAAATGTTCACACCTCTAAAAATCGTGCCTCTCTACATTCTGGCTATTTCCCTTTTCTAAAATAAAAAAATTGGCGCGTCAGCGCCCCCAAATGTACCAAAAATGCATTGAGAGATGGGAAATGACCCAAAAAAAATCTGATCGTAGAATCATGAAATTTGGCGCCGAGGTAGATGGTGACAAGAGAAGTAAAAAATATTATTACGGCAACGCCGTCCGCCCAACCTAATGTCGGCCATATTGCTTCAAAAATGGCTAAACATGACTTCGGAGTTGCACGGTGGCAAAGGCGGTTAGCGCTCTTGCCTACCAAGAAGGAGATCATGGGTTCGATTCCCAGACCAGACCAACATCACATGATCTCTCTGGGTGGAGTCTGCATGTTCTCCCCGTGTTATCGTGGGTTCTCTCCGGGTTCTCCGGCTTCCTCCCACCGTCCAAAGACATGCATGTGTTAGGTAAAATTGGCGACTCTAAATTGGCCCTAGTGAATGAATGTGAGCGTGAACTGTCTGTAATGTCTATGTCTCCGTGTTGGCCCTGCGACAAGTTGGCCACTGTCCAGGGTGTACCCCGCCTAAGGCCCGAAGTCACTGGGATAGGCTCCAGTCACCCGCGACCCCGAAAGGGAACAAGCGGTAGAAAATGGATGGATGGACTTCGGAGTTCTTCCAAACGTCGTACTTTTACGAACTCCTCCCAGGGCGGTGGCCCTACAAAGCTGAAATTTGGTGAAAATGCTACTGAGGAGTGGGACATCAAAAGTTATCCAAATTACATTGATACCTCTCACGGTCTCTGTGCGGCAAAGCCGCAAACTGTAGCAAGAATTTCAGAAATCTCCCAAATTTAACATTTCTGCCGTTTGCGCAGATAAAATCTGAATTGCGTCAAATTAGAATCAGTTGTTAAACTCTTTGCCCTAAACCTACTTGAAGTGATATTGAAGGGATATTGCTAATCTAAACATTGCTCCCATTTGATCAAAAAGAGTCCGATTTGGACCAAATTTGAATCAGTTGTTAAACTTTCCAGTTTGGACCAGTTTAGGATGACAAAATTGAAATGGGCGCGATAGCGCCCCCTACAGAGTGACCTTTGAATTAACATTGAAGGTCAAAAATTAGTTTTACCAAAATGTTCTAAACTTTACCCAAAATTCTATTTGGCCATCCCGATCAAAAAAGCCAATCAGACAAATGCCTTCATTTTTACCGCGTAGTCATAGCGATGACAGAAACCTCCCATGTAATCCCTATGGGAAAACCGCATAATCTCTCAAATTACCACATTTTTAGGTTTTACACTTTAACAAACTCCTCCTAGTGCGTTTTGCCCACTGACTTCAAAATCGGTGTACGTGTACGTGTAAGTGGGGCATCTAAAGTTATCCAAATTTTAAGGATAACTTTTACGGTCTCTGTGCGACGGAGCCGCAAACGTTTCCCAGAATTCTGACTATTTGGCCTTCAGAGTGGCCTATAAACAATAGTTTTTCCAAATAACATGACATTTTGCACTAAATTCTAATTTGCCATCCTGATCATACAAGTATGAGAGCCAAAGTCATATTTTTACGGCGTAACCGTAGCGATGACAGAAACATCCCATGTTATTTGAGAGTGAGGAGGCTCTGAGGGACTGCTTCAGCACCACTGTCTGGACTGAGCTTTATGACCCACATGGGGAGGACATCAACACCATCACAGAGTGCATCACGGACTACATCAACTTCTGTTTTGAGAACATTGTTCCCTCCCGGACGGTGCGGTGTTTTCCAAACAACAAGCCATGGATTAACCGTGAACTGAAGGCTCTGCTGAAGGAGAAGAAGAGAGCCTTCAGGTCAGGGAACAAGGAGGAGCTGAGGACTGTGCAGAAGGAGCTGAGGAGGAAGATCAGGCAGGCTGAGGCCGGCTACAAGAGGAGGATGGAGGAGCAGCTGCAGCAAAAGAACATTCAGGGAGTGTGGAGGAGCCTGAAAACCATCTCGGGCTTCAAAATCCCCCCTGCCCAGACAGAGGGGGATCTACAGTGGGTGAATGATTTAAATGCTCACTTCTTGAGGTTTGATCGGTCACCCGCCCCTCCCCCTGCACAGCTGCATGCTCCCTCTTCCACAGCTGGACAATGCCCTGCATCTGTTCCTCTTCACTTCTCTGCCCCGGACCATAAGCTCCCCACTTCGCCTGGACTCACCCATCCCCCCAGCACACGGTCCCCCTGCCAACCACTGACTGTCACAGCAGCACAGGTGAGGAGTGAGCTGAAGAGGATTAAAGTGAGGAAGGCAGCAGGACCTGATGGCATCAGCCCCAGGCTCCTTAAGTCCTGCGCAGATGAACTGTGTGGAGTTATGGAGCATGTCTTCAACATGAGCCTGAAGCTGAGGGTGGTACCACAGGTCTGGAAGAACTCCTGTCTGGTACCTGTGCCTAAGACACCGCGCCCCAAAGATCTCAACAGCTTCAGGCCAGTGGCTCTCACGTCCCACCTGATGAAGACACTGGAGCGGCTGGTCCTGGACCACCTCCGCTCCACCGTGAGCTCAGCCATGGACCCGCTGCAGTTTGCATATCGGTCTGGCATCGGAGTGGAGGACGCCGTCATCTCCCTGCTGCACCGCTCTCTCTCTCACCTGGAAAAGCCTGGCAGCTCTGTGAGGATTCTGTTCTTCGATCTTTCCAGCGCCTTCAACACCATCCAGCCGCTGCTCCTGAGGGACAAGCTGGAGACGGCTGGTGTGGAGTATGACCTGGCAGAGTGGATCCTGGATTACCTCACAGACCGACCCCAGTTTGTGAGAGCCCGGAACTGTGTGTCTGACACTCGGACCTGCAGTGTGGGGGCGCCCCAGGGCACTGTCCTCGCACCCTTTCTCTTCACCCTTTACACTGCAGACTTCAGACACGACACGGACAGCTGTGTCCTGCAGAAGTTCTCTGACAACTCTGCCATCATCGGACTCATCACGGACGACGATGACGCGGAGTACAGAGGACTGGCGCAGGACTTTGTGGACTGGTGTCAGCGGAACCACCTCCTCATCAACGCGGGGAAGACCAAGGAGATGGTGGTGGATTTCCGCAGACGCCACCCCACTGCCCCCTCACCAGTGAACATCCAGGGACGGGACATTGAGAGAGTGGACTCATACAAGTACCTGGGTGTTCATCTGAACCACAAACTGGACTGGACTCATAACACAGACGCACTGTACAGGAAGAGCCGGAGTCGGCTCTACCTCCTGAGGAGACTCAGGTCTTTTGGAGTGACAGGGCCACTCCTGAAGACCTTCTACGACTCTGTGGTGGCACCAGCCCTCCTGTACGGTGTGGCCTGCTGGAGCAGCAGCATCACAGAGAGGGAGAGGAAGAGGCTGGACAGAGTCATCAAGAAGTCCAGCTCCGTCCTGGGCTGTGCTCTGGACTCGGTGCAGGAGGTGGGGGACAGGAGGGTCCTGGCTAGATTCACATCTATGCTGGACCATGAGTGTCACCCCCTGCAGGACACTCTCTCCGCTCTGGAGAGCAGCTTAAGTGAGAGACTGATCCACCCTCGATGTGTGAAGGAAAGGTTCCGTAGGTCTTTCCTTCCTGCTGCTGTCAGACTTTATAACAAAAACTGTTAGTACTGAACACTCGTAATACTGACCTAACCTAATACTGATGTGCAATTCTGTCATATGTACAATTGCTGTTGGAATTCATGTGCAATTACTGTGAAATTCATGTGCAATCTATGTGCTGTCGTGACACATATTCATGTGCAATTGCTGTCGTGATCACATGCAATGGTATTTATGTATTTATGTATTTATTTATTTGTCTATGGGAGTTTTTATTTATTTATAGGAGATCTTCTACTGAAAGTGTTTTTCAGACTTCCTATAAGTGATCTGTTCTTCTGTATCTACCTCTGTATCTGCCTGCGTTGCACCAATGAAATTTCCCCATGTGGGACAATAAAGGAATATCTTATCTTATCTTATCTTATCCTTATGGGAAAATCGCAGAATCGCTCAAATCAACACATTTTTACGCTTCACACTTTAACGAACTCCTCCTAGGGCGAATACCCGATCAAGTTCATATTTGGGGAAAATCATCTACACAAAGGGGGCATCAAAAGTTATCCATATTTTGATTTTAAGTGGTACGGTCTCTGTTCCGTGGAGCTGCAAATATACAAATGGGAAAAGCGCTAAATCTATGAAATGTTCACATTTTACGCTTCACACTTTAACAAACTCCTCCGTGGGCAATTGCCCGATCAAGCTTAACTTTTGGGAATATCATCTACACAAGCGGGGCATCAAAAGTTATCCATATTTATATTCCAAGTGCTACGGTCTCTGTGCGGCGGAGCAGCAAATTTGACTGACACTTGTGTTCATTTGCACTGGATTGGCCATGTCCAATGTGTCGCCGTCTGTCAAGTTCTTTTTTAATTCAACACACAATAAGGGCGCCATCTTTATCAAGTCGAAAGTGCAGAGTCGGAAGGCCGGCAGCCCGCGAGGGCCGTTGGATGCCGCTTGCGGCTTTAATATTCTTTCTTTCTTCTCGGGACCAACCCCCCTATTTTTCACCCAGTGAACATTGACGAAAAGTCACAAAAATTTGCACACCTCTAAAAATTGTGCCTCTCTACATTCTGGCTATTTCCCATTTCTAAAATAAAAAAAATTGGCGCATCAGTGCCCCCAAATGTTCCAAAAATGCATTGAGAGATAGGAAATGACCCAAAAAAAATCTGATCGTAGAATCATGAAATTTGGCGCAGAGGTAGATGGTGACAAGAGAAGTAAAAAATATTACTACGGCAACACCGTCCGCCCAACCAAATGTCGGCCATATTGGTTCAAAAATGGCTAAGCATGACTCTGGAGTTTTTCCAAACGTCGTACTTTTACGAACTCCTCCCAGGGTGTTGGCTCTAAAAAGCTGAAATTTGGTGAAAATGCTACTGAGGAGTGGGACATCAAAAGTTATTCAAATGACATACCTCTCACGGTCTCTGAGCGGCGAAGCCGCAAACTTTAGCTAGAATTTCAGAAATCTCCCAAATTTAACATTTCTGCCGTTTGCGCAGATAAAGTCCGAATTGCGTCAAATTAGAATCAGTTGTTAAACTCTTTGCGCTAAACCTACTTGAAGTGAAATAAATTAATTTGGCACCACAGCGCCCCCTACAGATTTTATATGGAGGTTAAATATTTAGTTTTGCGAAATTTTATGAAATTTGACACACAACTCAATTTTGGCATCCCCATCAAAAAAGTCAATGAGACCCATGTCATAATTGTTATGGTTTTGCCGTAGCGATGACCAAAACCTCCCATGTTATTCCAATGGGGAAATCGCCAGAACATGTTTAAACTTTAGACTTTCACAAACTCCTCCCAGGGCGTTAGCCCTATTAACCTGAAATTTGGTGAGACTCATCTTCAGGGGTGGACCATCAAAAGTTATTCACATTTTTATTCAAAGAATCACGGTGTCTGTGCGGCAAAGCCGCACATTTTGCCAAGAATTCAAAATAAAATTGCTTTTTGATGGTAAAACAAAGGGGAGAAGATGTGACAGCGTCACAGATTCAGCAGTAGGCGTAATAAAAGGACAATTGGGGCGCGTTAGCGCCCCCTCCTCTAGCGGCGTGGCGGCGGTGGTGTGGCGAGGGCCGATCATTGCCGCTTGCGGCTATATTTATTATTATTATTAGATGCAGACAGAACTAAATTTACAAAAAAACGTCTGTGTACTCCAATTAAAACCAATGTAGACTCAGACTCAATTTGACACAGAATAGTCATGTCCACTTTTTCACCATACTTTCACTTCCACTGCACCTACATGTGAAAAATACAGTCATTATGCCTCATCTTTAATAGTCTTTTTCCAAATATCATTAACTCTGATTAATATTGAGCTACAGTACAATAACCCTCTAAATCCCTCAGTACTAATGATGCCTCATCAAATCTTGTATTAGTTTTGGTCTGGTGCTTCATTGGCTGAACTACATTTCCACTGTCACTGATTAAACTTTCCCAAACTTTCCCTCCCTCCCGCCTCCCTCCTTTCTCTTTCGCCCTTTCCTCTTGTTGGATGTGTTCACTAATGGCATGCCAGCATCATTGTCCTTGAGAGACAAGCTTTTTATTCCAGTAAGCTCTTTTCATTTCATTAGTCCAGAATTTATAGAGGCACACACATAGACCAGCACACACAGTGGATATTTATAGAGTGGAATTGCACCATAAAAGCGCCATCAGTTTTCCAGGGGAGCCTAATGTCTGGACAGCTCTGGTTCAGCGTAGTCTAAGGGATGGGGAAGACCAACGTGACACACAAAGCACATGTGTACAGTGCAGTAAGTATATGCAAATGTTATGTCATGTCAGTCTACAGTGTGAAGCACTGTGTATTCAGACCACTGTGTCATTCCCACCATTAGTTTAAAGGCTCCATTAGCGGTAATTGAATCAAGGTAAAATACAGCGTGACACAGTAAGAATCTAAATGAAGCACAGCCATTTGAAACGGTTATCTCGTCTTACACACGCAGCAGTTTGAATCTGCTTGGCTTCATCAGTGGTTCATCATTAAATTAGAAATAATAAATGATAGCGTTACAACTTAAATGGAATGGCCTCAGAAAAGCTTTTGGAATATTATTATGATGTGACTCATGAATACAAATGCTTTTATTGGCGATTTCTTGATTTTATTAATGAACTGTTTTGATTGGAATAAATCTGCCTAAGTGCAGAGGGAATCAGGCATAACAAGTGAAGAAGACAGTACTATTTATAATGACCTCAGTGAGTCTGATGAACATCAACAAACATCCACAAGTGAACATGGAGTTAATGAGCAGTGTGACAGAGCTTCTCCATAACTGCGGCTCATGTGACGGGGTCAGTATGCATCCACAGAGCCACTGATGCTCCAATACTACCTTCTAATAAAGGTGTCAAAACATAAGGAACAACAAGTTTTTGGGCAAGAAAAGCATCTTATGCAAGTCATGTTATTATGCATAATCAACATTACAGCTTGAAGGAAATTACATGAATCCAATCAAGGCTGACATTTCAACAGGTAATTTGGATGAAAGGTCTCTATTCTGCAGGGGCAGACTTAGTGGTATGGTTCTCCTTCCCTTTAACAAACTTATTGAATATAAAGTTATTATTGAATATTAAAAAGCTCACCTCAATGACACGTGAATCAAAGTCTTCATACGTTTCTGAAAAAGCAAAACAAAACATTGGAGGAATCAGTTTAGTTTTTTATATTAAACTCAAGCACAAAAGAAACAGCAATTAAAACAGCGTTTGGATAAAAGCTCCTGTGGCCTTGCAGCAAAACAAGTTAACTCTTTTCATTGTCAGTGACCTCTCAAGGATGTTGCCCTCTCAACAGAACCCTGTTTACTTCTAACTAATTAGCTATAAACAAGACCTGTCTGCAAAACTCCAAGGAGAATACACACCCTGCAGCTGAAAAGGGGAAAACGTGATCAGAGAGAAGCAACATAACAGCATAGCTCACACATTCTGCTCCCTTGACAAGAGCTTGTATAGGATGGTTACAGAAGATGTATAAGGAGGGAACCCAGAAGAAAGGGGGAAACTTAAAAGGTTCACAAAGTCCCTACAGTGTCTGCAGTTTGACGTAAATGGATAGAACAGAGTTTAACTGTAAAGAATGGGAGGCAAGCCATTGCATTTGGTTTTATTTGAAACTGAGCTGATGTCTTAGACATTTTATTCAAGGTACTGAACAATTGTTTACCACGTTTATCCAAAAGAAAACCGTTCAACAGTAAGTGTCTGGGTAACTTTATTGTTCAGCAACATTTGCCATAACATACAAAATCAGACCAGAGACTAAACTGACAACACTTATGAATTATGTCCATGCAATACAACCTTTTCTTTTTTAATATCAATATGAACTATTTCTAAGGTGATTTATGGGAATTATGAACCTTTACTTTTTGTTTTGGATTTGGTTTAGTCTCAGCACCGCCGAGCACTTATCAATACTGACATCATAAATCTACTACAACCTTCATCTTTTCCATTTAAACCTTTGTAACTATTGTGATGGTGAACTATGTTGAGTTACAAAGTTGCATATTCAATAACTAACAATATTTTAAATGTTAAATTCAATAAATGTGTGTCATCTTCATCCCAAATTTTAGATATTAAATATTCACAAATCACCATAAAAACTTTGAAAAAAGGTTGTACTCCAGTGAATGTGTCACTAAATAATGTAAAAGTAATTGAAGACCAACATTCATAAAGCACCATAACTCATCATAAAAAGTACTTTGCATGAGTTAAAGTTCCTCTTGTGGCAGCACATCTGATTTCTACTAGTGACCCGAGTCAGCAGATTCACCTTACTCCCATGGACCACACATCAGTCTATTAATAATGAAAACATGTGATCAAAGAATATACAGACTTTTGACAACATTAAGTAGTATTACAGACTAGAAGAGTGTGCCATAAAAACGCATATGGTGAATTATAGCGTAATGGTGTAAGATGAATGCGAGATCAAATCAGACAGTCTCATTATAGTTCAGCTTTTGGCCCAGTGTAATTTTCACTTGTCACTTTCAGGTCAGAGCTTTAATAAAGACAAGGATGTTACAGAGCACATGGAAGCGCAAAGAAAAATGTATCTCTCTTGGTGGTTTATCTCAATATATCAGCTAATAATAACTGAATGAAAATACTTGAATGTAAAGTTACATTTTCTCTATATTTTGGAAACCAGACACCCAATATCTAAGGGGACAAGAATAAAAACAAAAGAAAAATATAGCCGCAAGCGGCAATGATCGGCCCTCGCTACGCCGCCGCCACGCCGCAAGAGGAGGGGGCGCTAACGCGCCCCAATTGTCCTTTTATTACGCCTACTGCTGAATCTGTGACGCTGTCACATCTTCTCCCCTTTGTTTTACCATCAAAAAGCAATTTTATTTTGAATTCTTGGCAAAATGTGCGGCTTTGCCGCACAGACACCGTGACTCTTTGAATAAAAATGTGGATATCTTTTGATGGTCCACCCCTGAAGATGAGTCTCAACAAATTTCAGGTTAATAGGGCTAACGCCCTGGGAGGAGTTTGTGAAAGTCTAAAGTGTAAACATGTTCTGGCGATTTCCCCATTGGAATAACATGGGAGGTTTTGGTCATCGCTACGGCAACGCCATAACAATTATGACATGGGTCTCACTGACTTTTTTGATGGGGATGCCAAAATTGAGTTGTGTGTCAAATTTCAGATAATTTCGCAAAACTAAACATTCAACCTCCATATAAAATCTGTAGGGGGCGCTGTGGCGCCAAATAAATTTATTTCACTTCAAGTAGGTTTAGGGCAAAGAGTTTAACAACTGATTCTAATTTGACGCAATTCGGACTTTATCTGCGCAAACGGCAGAAATTTTACATATGGGAGATTTCTGAAATTCTAGCTACAGTTTGCGGCTTCGCCGCACAGAGACCGTGAGAGGTATCAATGTAATTTGGATAACTTTTGATGTCCCACTCCTCAGTAGCATTTTCACCAAATTTCAGCTTTTTAGGGCCAACGCCCTGGGAGGAGTTTGTAAAAGTACGACGTTTGGAAAAACTCCGAAGTCATGTTTAGCCATTTTTGAAGCAATATGGCCGACATTTGGTTGGGCAGACGGCGTTGCCGTAATAATATTTTTTACTTCTCTTGTCACCATCTACCTCTGCGCCAAATTTCATGATTCTACGATCAGATTTTTTTGGGGTCATTTCCCATCCCTCAATGCATTTTTGGTACATTTGGGGGCGCTGACGCGCCAATTTTTTTTTATTTTAGAAAAGGGAAATAGCCAGAATGTAGAGAGGCACAATTTTTAGAGGTGTGCAAATTTTTGTGACTTTTCGTCAATGTTCACTGGGTGAAAAATGGGGGGGTTGGTCCCGAGAAGAAGAAGAAGAAGAAGAATTAAAGCCGCAAGCGGCATCCAACGGCCCTCGCGGGCCGCCGGCCTTCCGACTCTGCGCTTTCGACTTGATAAAGATGGCGCCCTTATTGTGTTGAATTAAAAAAGAACTTGACAGACGGCGACACAATTGACATGGCAAATCCAGTGCAAATGAACACAAATGTCGGTCAAATGTGCGGGTCCGCCACACAGAGACCGTGACACTTGGAATAAAAATATGGATAACTTTTGATGCCCCGCTTGTGTAGATGATTTTCCTCAAATATGAGCTTGATCGAGCTATTGCCCTTAGAGGAGTTTGTTAAAGTGTGAAGCGTAAATGTGAACATTTCAGAGATTTCGCTGTTTTCCCATTTCTGACATATATTTGCGGGTCCGCCACACAGAGACCGTAGCACTTAGAATCAAAATATGGATAAGTTTTGATGCCCCGCTTGTGTAGATGATATTCTCCAAATATGAACTTGATCGGGCTATCGCCCTAGGAGGAGTTCGTTAAAGTGTGAAGCGTAAAAATGTGGTGATTTGAGCGATTCTACGATTTTCCCATAAGGATAACATGGGATGTTTCTGTCATCGCTACGGTTACGCCGTACAAAATATGACTTTGGCTCTCATACTTTTATGATCAGGATGGCAAATTAGAATTTTGTTCAAAATATCATGTCATTTTGTTAACAAGGGTCTAGTGTCTGCATGTAAATATAGTGTTTGATTTGTCCATCATTTAGTTAGTCACTCCGGTTTAGTTATTAGTTTATTATTAGAGCTATTCTTTACGTTCCTATTCTCTATTTGTAACCTGATCTCCAGCTATAGTCCAGCCAATCACGTCCTCTTACTCTCCACCAATCATAGTTCAGCACCTGACGGGACTTCTGTGCGTTTAGCAAAGTTGTGTTGTTTTCCCCCTTCGTATGGCACGGTGCCTCCGTCTGCTTCCCGTTCCTCGTGTGCTTTTCCTGTGTGTTTGGTCCTTGAGAATGTGAGTTTAATCCTCCTAATGCTTCGTCTTTGTCTGTTTTAACTGTGCTACTATTAGTCATTACCTGTAGTTAGTTTGTCTTATTTATCCGGCTCCATCTCGGCAGTGTAATCTGCGCCGACGATGCGTTCACGGCCCATAGGCCAGCATCACTCTGCAGCACGCTGGCGCTAGTAGTGATGCGTTCAAGGACGATCGGAATTTATAGTTTTTGGCGAGAAAATGGCTGGAGATCATTGCTCTGTTGTGTTGTTGTGAATGTTGCTGCTTATATACTGTTTATTTCCCATTTGAACTTGTTTTAACGTTGCAAACTATTCACACCTTTACTGTCTGTATATTCTATGTTTATCTGTCTATATTCATTGAATTATTGTGTTTTAATATCCACTATTCACTGTACTTCTGTATTGTAGAAACCAAACATCAAACCACACATCTAACCCCGAACCTCAAGCAAATAAAGAGTGATAAGCAAAGCTGACGTCCTCCTTTGTTCTGGCCGGACAACCTGGGAAGATTAGGGAAATATATATCCAGTAATTATACAGTCCTTCAGAGGTCGCAAGATTGGGTCTCCTTCCCAACGCCTCATTTACACATTTGGAAAAACTCTATTGTTTATAGGCCACTCTGAAGGCCAAATAGTCAGAATTCTGGGAAACGTTTGCGGCTCCGTCGCACAGAGACCGTAAAAGCTATCCTTAAAATTTGGATAACTTTAGATGCCCCACTTGTCTAGAGGACGTACACCGATTTTGAGGTCGGTGGGCAAAACGCACTAGAAGGAGTTCGTTAAAGTGTGAAACAGAAAAATGTGGATATTCGAGAGATTTAGCGGTTTTTCCATAGGGATAACATGGGAGGTTTATGTCATCGCTACGACTACGCCGTAAAAATTAAGGCATTTGTCTGATTGGCTTTTTTGATCGGGACGCAAAAATAGAATTTTGGGTAAAGTTTAGAAAATTTTGGTAAAACAAATTTTTGACCTTCAATGTTAATTTAAAGGTCACTCTGTAGGGGGCGCTATCGCGCCCATTTCAATTTCGTCATCATAAACTGGTCCAAACTAGAAAGTTGAACAACTGATTCAAATTTGGTCCTAATCGGACTTGTTTTGATCAAATGGGAACAATTTTTAGATCTGCAATATCCCAAAATAAGTTGTCCAACTTTGCGGCTGCGCCGTACACAGACCGTAAAAGGTATCTCAAAAAATTGGATAACTTTATAGATGCCCCACTTGTCCAGAGGACGTCCGCCGATTTTGAAGTCGGTGGGCAAAACGCCCTAGGAGGAGTTCGTCAAAGTTTGACGTGAACAAAATGGCTAACACAGCGTGTTTTCATTTTCAAAGGAAGATGGCGGCCATAGGGTAAGTCTGGGGGCGTGGCCACAATAATATTTGTTTTTTGTCCTCACAAGAGGAATGCGTGTTCCGAATTTCGTAGCTTTACAACAAAGTTGACCTCAGGGCGTCTCCCATAGGCGCAATGTATTTTGACTTTTGTCGGTGGCGCTGTCGCGCCATTTTTTTAGAAAAAAAAAAGTGGCCCAGAAAAAACAAAATTTTTCGCCGATTCTGAATTTTGGGCAAAGTTTGGTGAGTTTTTGAGCATGTTCAGGGGGTCAAATTAGAGTTCAAAGCGATGAAGAACAAGAAAAATAATAATAATATTAAAGCCGCAAGCGGCATCCAACGGCCCTCGCGGGCCGCCGGCCTTCCGACTCTGCGCTTTCGACTTGATAAAGATGGCGCCCTTATTGTGTGTTGAATTAAAAAAGAACTTGACAGACGGGGACACATTGGACATGGCCAATCCAGTGGAAATGAACACAAATGTCGGTCAAATGTGCGGGTCCGCCGCACAGAGACCGTGACACTTGGATTAAAAATATGGATAAGTTTTGATGCCCCGCTTGTGTAGATGATTTTCCCCAAATATGAGTTTGATCGGACAATCGCCCTAGGAGGAGTTCGTTAAAGTGTGAAGCGTAAAAATGTGGTAATTTGAGCGATTCTACGATTTTCTCATAAGGATAACATGGAATGTTTCTGTCATCGCTACGGTTACGCCGTACAAAATATGACTTTGGCTCTCATACTTGTATGATCAGGATGGCAAATTAGAATTTTGTGCAAAATATCATGTCATTTGGAAAAACTCTATTGTTTATAGGCTACTCTGAAGGCCAAATAGTCAGAATTCTGGGAAACGTTTGCGGCTCCGTCGCACAGAGACCGTAAAAGTTATCCTTAAAATTTGGATAAATTTAGATGCCCCACTTGTCTAGAGGACGTACACCGATTTTGAGGTTGGTGGGCAAAACGCACTAGGAGGAGTTCGTTAAAGTGTGAAACATAAAAATGTGGTAATTTGAGAGATTTTGTGGTTTTCCCATAGGGATAACATGGGATGTTTCTGTCATCGCTACGACTACGCCGTAAAAATTAAGGCATTTGTCTGATTGGCTTTTGTGATCGGGACGGCAAAATAGAATTTTGGGTAAAGTTTAGACAATTTTGGTAAAACTAATTTTTGACCTTCAATGTTAATTTAAAGGTCACTCTGTAGGGGGCGCTATCGCGGCCATTTCAATTTTGTCAGCCTAAACTGGTCCAAACTAGAAAGTTTAACAACTGATTCAAATTTGGTCCTAATCGGACTTGTTTTGATCAAATGGGAGCAATTTTTAGATCTGCAATATTCCAAAATAAGTTGTCCAACTTTGCGGCTGCGCCTCACACAGACCGTAAAAGGTATCTCAAAAAATTGGATAACTTTAGATGCCCCACTTGTCCAGAGGACGTCCGCCGATTTTGAAGTCGGTGGGCAAAACGCCATAGGAGGAGTTCGTCAAAGTTTGACGTGAACAAAATGGCTAACACAGCGTGTTTTCATTTTCAAAGGAAGATGGCGGCCATAGGGTAAATCTGGGAGCGTGGCCACAATAACATTTTTTTTTTGTCCTCACGAGAGGAATGTGTGTTCCGAATTTCGTAGCTCTACGACAAAGTTGACCTCGGGGCGTCTCCCATAGGCGCAATGTATTTTGACTTTTGTCGGTGGCGCTGTCGCGCCATTTTTTAACGAAAAAAAAAATGGCCCAGAAAAAACTAAATTTTTTGCCAATTCTGAATTTTGGGCAAAGTTTGGTGAGTTTTTGAGCATGTTCAGGGGGTCAAATTAGAGTTCAAAGCGATGAAGAACAAGAAAAATTAAAGCCGCAAGCGGCATCCAACGGCCCTCGCGGGCCGCCGGCCTTCCGACTCTGCGCTTTCGACTTGATAAAGATGGCGCCCTTATTGTGTTGAATTAAAAAAGAACTTGACAGACGGAGACACATTGGACATGGCCAATCCAGTGCAAATGAACACAAGTGTCAGTCAAATGTGCTGCTCCGCCGCACAGAGACCGTAGCACTTAGAATATAAATATGGATAACTTTTGATGCCCCGCTTGTGTAGATGATATTTCCCAAAGTAAAGCTTGATCGAGCTATTGCCCACGGAGGAGTTTGTTAAAGTGTGAAGCATAAATTTGAACATTTCATAGATTTAGCGTTTTTCCCATTTGTGACAGTATATTTGCAGCTCCACGGCACAGAGACCGTAGCACTTAGAATCCAAATATGACTAACTTTTGATGCTTCCCTTGTGTAGATGATTTCCCCCAAATATGAACTTGATCGAGCTATCGCCCTAGGAGGAGTTTGTTAAAGTGTGAAGCGTAAAAATGTGGTCATTTTAGAGATTTCGCTGTTTTCCCATTTCTGACATATATTTGCGGGTCCGCCACACAGAGACCGTAGCACTTAGAATAAAAATATGGATAGCTTTTGATGCCCCGCTTGTATAGATGATTTTCCCTAAATATGAGTTTGATCGGACAATCGCCCTAGGAGGAGTTTGTTAAAGTGTGAAGCGTAAAAATGTGGTGATTTGAGGGATTTCGCGATTTTCCCATAAGGATAACATGGGATATTTCTGTCATGGCTACGGTTACGCTGTACAAAATATGACTTTGTCTCTCATACTTTTATGATCAGGATGGCAAATTAGAATTTTGTGCAAAATATCATGTCATTTGGAAAAACTCTATTGTTTATAGGCCACTCTGAAGGCCAAATAGTCAGAATTCTGGGAAACGTTTGAGGCTCCGTCGCACAGAGACCTTAAAAGCTATCCTTAAAATTTGGATAACTTTAGATGCCCCACTTGTCTAGAGGACATACACCGATTTTGAGGTCGGTGGGCAAAACGCACAAGGAGGAGTTCGTCAAAGTTTGAAACAGAAAAATGTGGATATTCGAGAGATTTAGCGGTTTTCCCATAGGGATAACATGGGAGATTTATGTCATCGCTACGACTACGCCGTAAAAATTAAGGCATTTGTCTGATTGGCTTTTTTGATCGGGACGCCAAAATAGAATTTTGGGTAAAGTTTAGAAAATTTTGGTAAAACAAATTTTTGACCTTCAATGTTAATTTAAAGGTATCTCTGTAGGGGGCGCTATCGCGCCCATTTCAATTTTGTCAGCCTAAACTGGTCCAAACTAGAAAGTTTAACAACTGATTCAAATTTGGTCCTAATCGGACTGGTTTTGATCAAATGGGAGCAATTTTTAGATCTGCAATATTCCAAAATAAGTTGTCCAACTTTGCGGCTGCGCCGCACACAGACCGTAAAAGGTATCTCAAAAAATTGGATAACTTTAGATGCCCCACTTGTCCAGAGAACGTACGCCGATTTTGAAGTTGGTGGGCAAAACGCCCTAGGAGGAGTTCGTCAAAGTTTGACGTGAACAAAATGGCTAACACAGCGTGTTTTCATTTTCAAAGGAAGATGGCGGCCATAGGGTAAGTCTGGGGGCGTGGCCACAATGATTTTTTTTTGTTTGTCCTCACGAGAGGAATGCGTGTCCCGAATTTCGTAGCTTTACGTCAAAGTTGACCTCGGGGCGTCTCCCATAGGCGCAATGTATTTTGACTTTTGTCGGTGGCGCTGTCGCGCCATTTTTTAACGAAAAAAAAAATGGCCCAGAAAAAAATAAATTTTTCGCCGATTCTGAATTTTGGGCAAAGTTTGGTGAGTTTTTGAGCATGTTCAGGGGGTCAAATTAGAGTTCAAAGCGATGAAGAACAAGAAAAATTAAAGCCGCAAGCGGCATCCAACGGCCCTCGCGGGCCGCCGGCCTTCCGACTCTGTGCTTTCGACTTGATAAAGATGGCGCCCTTATTGTGTGTTGAATAAAAAAAGAACTTGACAGACGGCGACACAATTGACATGGCCAATCCAGTACAAATCAACACAAGTGTCAGTCAAATTTGCTGCTCCGCCGCACAGAGACCGTAGCACTTGGAATAAAAATATGGATAACTTTTGATGCCGCGCTTATGTAGATGATTTTTCCCAAAGTAAAGCTTGATCGAGCTATTGCCCACAGAGGAGTTTGTTAAAGTGTGAAGCGTAAATGTGAACATTTCAAGGATTTCGCTGTTTTCCCATTTCTGACATATATTTGCGGGTCCGCCACACAGAGACCGTAGCACTTAGAATCAAAATATGGATAACTTTTAATGCCCCGCTTGTGTAGATGATATTCTCCAAATATGAACTTGATCGGACAATCGCCCTAGGAGGAGTTTGTTAAAGTGTGAAGCGTAAAAATGTGGTGATTTGAGCGATTTTGCGATTTTCCCATAAGGATAACATGGGATGTTTCTGTCATCGCTACGGTTACGCCATACAAAATATTACTTTGGCTCTCATACTTTTATGATCAGGATGGCAAATTAGAATTTAGTGCAAAATGTCATGTCATTTGGAAAAACTCTATTGTTTACAGGCCAATCTAAAGGCCAAATAGTCAGAATTCTGGGAAACGTTTGCGGCTCCGTTGCACAGAGACCGTAAAAGTTATCCTTAAAATTTGGATAACTTTAGATGCACCACTTGTCTAGAGGACGTACACCGATTTTGAGGTCGGTGGGCAAAACGCACTAGGAGGAGTTCGTCAAAGTTTGAAACAGAAAAATGTGGATATTCGAGAGATTTAGCGGTTTTCCCATAGGGATAACATGGGAGGTTTATGTCATCGCTACGACTACGCCGTAAAAATTAAGGCATTTGTCTGATTGGCTTTTTTGATCGGGACGCCAAAATAGAATTTTGGGCAAAGTTTAGAAAATTTTGGTAAAACTAATTTTTGACCTTCAATGTTAATTTAAAGGTCACTCTGTAGGGGGCGCTATCGCGCCTATTTCAATTTTGTCATCATAAACTGGTCCAAACTAGAAAGTTGAACAACTGATTCAAATTTGGTCCTAATCGGACTTGTTTTGATCAAATGGGAACAATTTTTAGATCTGCAATATCCCAAAATAAGTTGTCCAACTTTGCGGCTGCGCCGCACACAGACCGTAAAAGGTATCTCAAAAAATTGGATAACTTTAGATGTCCCACTTGTCCAGAGGACGTCCGCCGATTTTGAAGTCGGTGGGCAAAACGCCCTAGGAGGAGTTCGTCAAAGTTTGACGTGAACAAAATGGCTAACACAGCGTGTTTTCATTTTCAAGGGAAGATGGCGGCCATAGGGTAAGTCTGGGGGCGTGGCCACAATAATATTTTTTTTTTGTCCTCACGAGAGGAATGCGTGTCCCGAATTTCGTAGCTTTACGACAAAGTTGACCTCGGGGCGTCTCCCATAGGCGCAATGTATTTTGACTTTTGTCGGTGGCGCTGTCGCGCCATTTTTTAACGAAAAAAAAAATGGCCCAGAAAAAAATAAATTTTTCGCCGATTCTGAATTTTGGGCAAAGTTTGGTGAGTTTTTGAGCATGTTCAGGGGGTCAAATTAGAGATCAAAGCGCTGAAGAAGAACAATAAAAATTAAAGCCGCAAGCGGCATCCAACGGCCCTCGCGGGCCGCCGGCCTTCCGACTCTGCTCTCTGCATTTTACAGAGATGGCGCTAACGCAATTGTCTAAGAACTAAGACAGCGACACATTGGACATGTACAATGCTGTGCTTAACCAGTGCAAATGAACACAAATGTCGGTCAAATGTGCAGCTCCAGCGCACAGAGACCGTGACACTTGGAATCAAAATATGGATACCTTTGGATGGCCCGCTTGTGTAGATGATTTCCCCCAAATATGAGCTTGATCGGACAATCGCCCTAGGAGGAGTTTGTTAAAGTGTGAAGCGTAAAAATGTGGTGATTTGAGCGATTCTACGATTTTCCCATAAGGATAACATGGGATGTTTCTGTCAACGCTACGGTTACGCCGTACAAAATATGACTTTGGCTCTCATACTTTTATGATCAGGATGGCAAATTAGAATTTTGTTCAAAATATCATGTCATTTGGAAAAACTCTATTGTTTATAGGCCACTCTGAAGGCCAAATAGTCAGAATTCTGGGAAACGTTTGCGGCTCCGTCGCACAAAGACCGTAAAAGTTATCCTTAAAATTTGGATAACTTTAGATACACCACTTGTCTAGAGGACGTACACCGATTTTGAGGTTGGTGGGCAAAACGCACTAGGAGGACTTCGTTAAAGTGTAAAACATAAAAATGTGGTAATTTGAGAGATTTTGTGGTTTTCCCATAGGGATAACATGGGAGGTTTCTGTCATCGCTACGACTACGGCGTAAAAAATTAGGCATTTTTGTGATTGGCTTTTGTGATCGGGACGGCAAAATAGAATTTTGGGTAAAGTTTAGACAATTTTGGTAAAACTAATTTTTGACCTTCAATGTTAATTTAAAGGTCACTCTGTAGGGGGCGCTATCACTGCCATTTCAATTTTGTCATCATAAACTGGTCCAAACTAGAAAGTTTAACAACTGATTCAAATTTGGTCCTAATCGGACTGGTTTTGATCAAATGGGAGCAATTTTTAGACCTGCAATATTCCAAAATAAGTTGTCCAACTTTGCGGCTGCGCCGCACACAGACCGTAAAAGGTATATCAAAAAATTGAATAACTTTAGATGCCCCACTTGTCCAGAGGACGTACGCCGATTTTGAAGTCGGTGGGCAAAACGCCCTAGGAGGAGTTCGTCAAAGTTTGACGTAAACAAAATGGCTAACTCAGCTTGTTTTCATTTTCAAAGGAAGATGGCGGCCATAGGGTAAGTTTGGGGGCATGGCCACAATGATTTTTTTTGTTTATCCTCACGAGAGGAATGCGTGTCCCGAATTTCGTAGCTTTACGCCAAAGTTGACCTCGGGGCGTCTCCCATAGGCGCAATGTATTTTGACTTTTGTCGGTGGCGCTGTCGCGCCATTTTTTAACGAAAAAAAAAATGGCCCAGAAAAAATAAAATTTTTCGCCGATTCTGAATTTTGGGCAAAGTTTGGTGAGTTTTTGAGCATGTTCAGGGGGTCAAATTAGAGATCAAAGCGCTGAAGAAGAACAAGAAAAATAATAATAATAATAATAATAATAATAATATTTTTAGCAAAAACAATATAGCCGTTTTTACTATAACAACAAATGATACATCGTTTGAAAGCTCTAAGCCTTCCCGATGCCGCCATGGGGTGGAATCATCATTACGAGCGCTTACGCGCTCGTCACTCCCTATTCCGTCGGGATGCCCCGCCCACTCCCCATAGACTTCCATTGATTTGAGCAGATACAAGCATGGCCCATGCCTGCGGCATGGATTCTCGCATACGGGACGATGCCAGGAGGGTTTTTGGAGGAATGCAGCGCTTCGCGCTGCTGTTGTCAACAATTAGTGAATGGGCTACGCCCATTCACTAATTGTTGACTATTTCTGTCATAGCAGGAGTAAGTATGCATGATCCATGCCTTCGGCATGGGCTAGTTCACTGTACTTGCCAGGGGCGACGGGGTACCAAACATGCGGGCTGCGCCCGCATGTTTGGTCAGACAGTTGCAACGCTGCCTTCGGCAGCGTTGCGGGAGCAATAGGCCCTCCGCCCTGCTGGGGCTCGGGCCTAAATATTTTTAGCAAAAACAATATAGCCGTTTGCACTATAACAACAAATTATACATCGTTTGAAAGCTCTAAGCCTTCCCCATGCCGCCATGGGGTGGAATCATCATTACGAGCGCTTACGCGCTCGTCACTCCCTATTTCGTCGGGATGCCCCGCCCATTCCCCATAGACTTCCATTGATTTGAGCAGAAACAAGCATGGCCTGCGGCATGGGTTCTCGCGTACGGGTCGATGCCAGGATTGTTTTTTCGCGCTGCTGTTGTCAACAATGAGTGAATGGGCTACGCCCATTCACTCATTGTTGACTATTTCTGTCATAGCAGGAGTAAGTATGCATGATCCATGCCTTCGGCATGGGCTAGTTCACTGTACTTGCCAGGGGCGACGGGGTACCAAACATGCGGGCTGCGCCCGCATGTTTGGTCAGACAGTTGCAACGCTGCCTTCGGCAGCGTTGCGGGAGCAATAGGCCCTCTGCCTTGCTGGGGCTCGGGCCTAATAATATTCCGATGCGAAAACAATGTTTCCCATTTTTCAAATATCATAAACTATACATTTTCGGAAAGTGCTCGCGCTTTCCTACCTCATGGTGTGGGTCCCTGGTCACTGAGGGGTACTTTCGATAATTTTGAGTGGGCTCTGCCCACTTTGTGTTTTTGGCCCTCTATACAGTAATAATGTTCAATTTTTGCATTACATGCTTATATGCACGGAACATGCAAGAGATGGGGAACGTATTCGTGAGCTACTTAGCGCAAATGAGTGCTTTATATGGGGATGACGACCGCTTTGCGGTCGTCATCCCAATGTAAAGTGCTCGTTTAGTGCAAACTTTTGCACGGGCTTCGCCCGTTTACAACGGTAATGTTCCATTTTCCTACAACTAATTAGCATGCACGGGGCGTGCATGAGTGGAGGAGTGCGTTAGTGAGTGTTTGGAAGTGGGCGAGCGCTTCGCGCTCGATTTCGTGCGCACTACGTGCGCACTTTCGCAGCCGTGCTTTGCACAGCCTTACGAGACTAATAGGCCTCTCGCCAGCTTGTGGCGCTCGGGCCTAAAAACAAAATATTTCTATTATTAGGCAATTATGAGGCATTTCCAGCCCAATTAATACTGGTAATACCGTGCCATAATATTACTATACTGATTTTTACAATACATAGGCCATTACATATTATTATTATTAGCCAGTCATTACCTCCATTTGGACCAGGATCAGGAGGTCCCAGACTGATGCCTCCCCAAGAGGAACCGGTCCATCCTCGCTCCCTCTTGATTTTCAACCTCCTCTTCTTCTCCCACTCATCTCTCTGACGCACTGTTGATAAAAAAATAAACACAAATACTTTCAGCACAGAAGGCTCCAACAGATAGTCTTGCGTTACAATATCTCTGTTAGTAACCGACTGTGTACCTAGATCTGCTTGAACCACCTGCTGCTCTGCGTCGCCTCGTCGGGCCATATTCTGAACAGAGCCATCCTTCAGGACAGGAGCATTTAGGCCTGGCCACAGGAAGCCACCACGACCTGAACGAAAAGCGAGTATTTGTTATGTTTGTTTGTTAAGTTTTGGATGAAAATATATTATCAGTTTTAGATTCTGAATTTTCGTAGCCGCAAAAGGTCAGAGTTGTTACCTTCTCCAATGATCTGCCCTCGGTTCAGGTCCCTCTTCAGTTTTCGTTTGGTCCGCTTTCCTCTGCCTTTCCTGGCTCCAGCCCCAAACTCAGCCAACACTCCTCTCCACAACTCATCCGCTGTCACTGCAGATGGTAAGAGTTAGCGTGGTCTTTGGGTAGGGAAAGTATTGAGGACCCTTTAAATGTTTCTCTTTGTTTCATTGTAGCCATTTGTATGGAAAAAGTAAAACAAAAAAAGTTCATTTTATTCCTCAGTAAGGATACAGTCGGCACCCCATCTTGACAGGAAAAAACAGAAATGTAGATTTTTTTTCTGCAAATTTATTAAAAAGAAAAACTGAAATATCACATGATCATAAGTATTGAGACCCTTTGATCAGTATTGAGTAGAAACTCCCTTTTGAGCTAGTACATACATGAGTCTTCTTGGGAATGATGCAACAAGTTTTTATCACTGGGATTTAGGGATCCTCTGCCACTCCTTTGTTATTTTAGCTGTGTGCTTAGGGTCATTGTCTTGTTGGAAGGTGGACCTTTGGCCCAGTCTGAGGTCCTAAACACTCTGGAAGAGATTTTCTTCAAGGATATGTCTGTGCTTGGCCCCATTCATCTTTCCTTCAATTGCAACGAGTCGTCCTGTCCCTGCAGCTGTAAAACACCCCCATAGCATGATGCTGCCACCACCATGTTTCACAGTTGGCATTGTATTATGCAGGTGATGAGCATGGTTTTCTCCAAACATAACACTTAGAATAAATGCCAAAAAGTTCAATCTTGGTCACATCAGACCAGAGAATCTTGTTTCTCATAGTGGGAGTCCTTCATGTGTTGGTTGGGAAACTCTATGCAGGTTTTCATATGTCTTGCACGGAGGAAAGGCTTTCGTCGAGCCACTCTGCTATAAAGCCCTGACTGGTGGAGGCGATGATAGTTGACTTTGTGGAACTTTCACCAATCTCCCAACTGCATCTCTGGAGCTCAGCCACAGTAATCTTTGGGTTCTTTTTTACCTCTCTCACCAAGGCTTTTCTCCCACAATTGCTTTGTTGTACATACAGTAATCCTCCAACAACAAAGAAAGACCCTGGCCTTTTTGCCTTCTGAGAGAGCTCTTCCCTCCAAAAACGTTGAACAGAACAGCAGAGGTGGTAGCATTTAGTTACCATTTCAAGAAATGGTGTATCTTGGTGTTAAAACAATCAGTGACAAAACAAACATGAACCTGCAATTGATGTAATGTTGTGTTCCCAAACCACCAAAAAGGTGAGGATATTCAGGGAACAGGGATGTAGAGTAGGACTATTGTTAATTGCTATGCGTTTGTCACGTGTCTGCAGGCTTTTAGATAGGATTTGAAAACACCCCGTCCAAATAATTTTGTGCGGGGCTACGGGGGCCGACTAGGCAAAAAAAGGAGTAGCTTCGGCATTCTCCAGACTAATAAAAAGTACTAAAAATTGCGCTCGCGCCGTTATGGAAAGCCAATATGATCACACTCCGCCACTTAGGAGTGGCGTATCGCGGCGTATTTTCCGACGCTTTTACGAAATAAAGCGGCGCTTTTAACGCCTTGCGCTGTGCGTACAGCCTGGCGCTATCTTTTGGGTAGCGCGCCGCTGCGCACGGTTATCTTAATACCTGGCGGTATCTTTTCAGCATGGTGGGGGCCTGCCGGCCAAAACCCCTCAGCGAGAACACTGTAATATTCCCTTTTTTCTAAAATGTATTAATAAAATGGCCGTACCTGCACTCAAAAATGCCCGTCCACATTTTAAAATACCCCGTCCAAATTACGGGAAGACAGCCCCCTATCTAAAACCCTGCGTGTCTGTTGTATGATGTGGAATGTACTTTATTGTGATATGTCGTGTGTGCAACAGCCATCCTTGTGCTCTAGGACCCCACCAAAAAACAGTTTAATCATCAAGAATAAATATATGACTAAAATAAACAACAATAATCATAACTCTAAAATTCCAAATTGTGACATCCCTAACATCAAGAAAGTACATGTCTAATATCTTGCACCACAGGTTTACAATATGGTTCTTTGAAAAGGACTGCTTGCCTAATCCAGCTTTAGTGTTATTGCATCTGTGGCATAACGTTTCAATTATATTTTCTGTAGTCATTTATCACACTTAGAAATGCGTTATTGTGACAGGCCTATGCAAGATAAATTTACTTTGGAATATCAAACAAAAACAACAAAAACATTGTGCACCTTTAAGCAAAAATGTAATGAGTAGATGCGAAAATATGGACTGTAATATCTACTGTATATCTATCTATCTATTTCCTGAACCAAAATGTGTACACTTTTGACAATAAGCCACGTAGACTGACCTATATAATCTTAACACTCTGAAATACTTACACTTGTTGAAGAAGCTGCTATGTCTGGTCTGTTGCCATGTCAGTGCGGGGTTTATCAACAGCGCAGTGGGTTTGTGCAGACAGAAGGAGGCTCGAGTTGACAGAGGGGTCTGAAGTGTTCCTGTGAGGGGACGGAGGGGCACTGCTCCTAACGCAATCATAGAAACATATCACCCTTTGCCAACACATGTACATATACGATCACAGCAATATATCATCCACATAACACATGACACAACATGTCAGATGCTGAAATGTGAACGAGGACGTTCTATGCATCGTCGGAGTACAAAGACGAGTGGGACTCGTTTATTCATAATTATACTAAACGAGAGATAGTGGCAGAAATTAAATAAATATGTCTACAGTGCATAACGCGAGGAGAAAATGATAAATTAACTTACCTCCGAGTGTGATACGGAGGGCACAGCACACTCGCACGGACGCCGCCATGTTGGTATTGGAATTAGGACCCAAGACCCACTGGAGGCCTGAGCACGCCTGTACAAAAATAAAATCCTTGTTTTTCTTTCATTGAATATTTACATAATATGTAATATTTACAATGTCTACAGTAAATTAACTAACACTGAATAAAGGCTATATTAAAGGATTAAAGGCTATATATTATAATAATAATAATAATAATAACTTTTATTTATATAGCGCTTTTCAGTGACCCAAAGACGCTGAACATAATAAAAAAGGGGGGGTATTTACAGACAGGGGGGGACAACACGTACAGAACACATTAATATACAGATAAAATGAACAAGACAGAAGAAGTAGAGAGAAAAAGATGGGGATGTAACAGGGGGTAGAAGAGTAGGCAATGAGGTAGAGGAGGCTAGGGGTAGGGGAGGTCATAGGCTTGGGTGAAGAGGTATGTTTTTAGGCGGGATTTGAATGTTGTGAGTGAGGGAGAGTGGCGGACAGGTTGGGGGAGGGAGTTCCAGAGTCGGGGTGCTGTTCGGGAGAATGCTCTGTCGCCAAAAGTTTTGAGTCGGGATGTTGGTGCAGTCAGGGTGAGAGAGGAGGAGGATCGGAGAGCTCGGGAGGGGCGGTGGGGGATGAGGAGGTCAGACAGGTAGGGGGGGGCAAGGTGGTGAAGAGCTTTGAAGGTGAGGAGGAGTATTTTAAAGTTTATGCGCTGCTTGATGGGGAGCCAATGGAGAGAGCGGAGAACGGGAGTGATGTGATCACGGGACCGGGTGTGGGTGAGGAGGCGGGCAGCGGAGTTTTGGACCATTTGGAGTCTGTGGAGGGAATGGGAGGAGATGCCAGTGAGGAGGGAGTTGCAGTAGTCAAGGCGGGAGGAGATGAAGGCATGGATGAGGGATTCAGCAGCGGGGAGGGTGAGGCAGTGTCGGATTTTGGCGATGCGGCGGAGGTGGAAGTATGAGGTCTTGACGATGTGGCTGACATGGGGAGTGAAGGAGAGGGTGGGGTCCATGATGACACCGAGATTGCGTACCAGGGTAGAGGGGGTGATGGTCGAGGTGTCGATGCTGAGTGAAAAGGGACCAGTTTTATTGAGAGTGGATTTGGTGCCAATGAGGAGGAGCTCTGTTTTGTCACTATTATTTTACTTTTATTTTATTTCTCATTTTTACTACCATTACCCTCAGAAATATTATTGGATCAGAAATGAAATATTTTACCAATTCACTTATGGACAGTAAAACATGCAAAGACATGTTCATTCTTTCATTTTCTACCGCTTGTTCCCATTAGGGGTTGTGGGTGACTGGAGCCTATCCCAGTGACTTTGGGCTTTAGGCGGGGTGCACAGGGTTAACACACAGACAAACATTCACTCTCACATTCATTCATTAATTCACTATGGGCAATTTAGAATTGCAAATTTTACCTTACACAAGCATGCCTTTGGACGGAGAGCCTGAAGAGAACCCACGGTAACATGGGGAGGAGATGCAGACTCCACCCAGAGCGCTCCTGTGATGTTGGTCCCATGGTCTCCTTCATGGAGATCCACTCTGCTTATAAACAGTGTAATGACATGCATTCAAATCCAACTTCACCGCACAGCAGGATGTGTCATAATTTTCTCTGGCTGGTACTTTCTAATTCATTTACATAGGTGGTTTTATCCTATTGATTTGTTCAGGCACCAGTTTTACTTGCAGTAAGCATGAAAACTGCCAGCCATAGGAGGCAATTTCTCTTTGTCTTAAAGTTAAACACCAGCCTTCCATGTAGGCATTTGTTTGTGCAGTTTCTCTGAAGAGCTGTGTTTACTGTGTTACATCACCTAAAAGGCACTCCCACAAAATGTCAGTATTACCATTTACATCACAGCTGTAAGTCTATAGCCATCTGCTTTTCCTTTTCTTTTAGAGATATCAAAAAAATATTATCTATATCCAACATTAAAGAGCTGTAAATAGAGCTGAAAATAATAATACAAAATTCCAATATTATCTTCCAAACATGTATAAAGCTGTATTTACATCTGACAAATATAAATAATTGTCATCTTCTCTAAAATTCTATCTCAAAAAGCAAAACCTATTTTGAGTCTGTTTTGGATCAATCTTTAAAATCTTATATCCAAACCCTTGATCATTATAAAAAACTGAATTATATAAAATCCATACGCATCCAAATATTCAAGAGGAAATTGTTTTAGAATGCTTTATAATTTTAGTTTTAGGTGTTCTTTAGCCTCTTAATTGATATCCAAAGCCCATTATTTTCAAGACCTTTAATCAAGCCCCACTTTGCTGTCATTATTTATCTACAGCACTTGAGACCTCACAGAGCACTTTCTTACTGTATGTGCCTGTTTCTCCCTCACTGAGAACTGTGATCAAAGCAGAGCTGAAGCAGGGCTGCCCAGCTGTGCGCCAACAGGAGGCACACCAGAATCAGCGCATTTCTCATAACGTCTCCAAAATAATGGCATCATAATGGCAGCTCCAGGAGAGAGTGTGTTTCTCAGACTCGTACAGTTGCGTGCGTGGGAGGAAGGAAAGAGGGGGAAAAATTAACTTGGAGTAAACACAATGCAGCAGAGTTCAATGTCACTCAAGTCCAACAGCAGAAGTTTGTTGGAGAAAGTGCAGAGCAGACAAAATGAAGATGTGTTCACTGGGCTGTTTAAAAGTATTTTCACGCAAATTGTGCAAGCAGATGGCACCAGAAAACATGAAATTGTGCACTTAAAAGGAAACATGCTTTTATGTTGTAGTGGATTTTACTCACAAACAACCTAGATCATGTTTCGTTTGATTCAAGCATGTCAAAGCATGTCAAAATATCTGTTTTCACCTACACCTAATCTCCCCCCACTTTTCTGTATTTAGATCCAATTATTTGTTCATTATTTATTGCATGTGTGCATGTAGATTATTTTTTTATTTTTTTTATTGCTTAGCTATTTATCTAAAACAAACAAACAAAAAAACAAACACTTGTCCATTTCTATTATCATACTGTGAATGTTATGATACATATATTATAGTTTAATGCAAAGAATAGAAGCATAATACTGTACAGTATGTTGCCTTTAAGAACCTGACAATAATACAGTTAGAGGTTAGAAACTATTTGAATAAAAATGTCTTGTTATTGTGTTATGCAATTATGATAAAACAATAGGTGCTTAATAGCGTTTTTATAATTGCTGAATAATTTCCAAATGTCGGTAGAAAAAAATCTTGACAAAAAAGTGAATTTGTGAGACCTTGTAAAAGATAGACTCCCTTTAATGCTGTTTACTTTGAACCAAGCTAAAACTATATCAAACAAGACCCACACAGGACGTCTCTCTAAATTTACTTGGACATCAGGCGAGTCCCAGACATTAGGACGACCTGGGGACAAGACGTCTGGGACTCGCCTGCGACAGGATCGATATGGAGCTCTGAGCTGTGACAGTACAATAATCCTGCAAACACAACTGAACAGAGGCATCTCATGATTTAGTTCAGAAACATTTCCATCCAATCTTTTTAGCACAATTAATTGGCAGTAATCTCTGGCAGTAATTTTATTAGCCTGAACAGAGAAAGTGTTGTTCGTAGCTTTTGTCTAACTCAATTCTTACATGCGCTATGATAATTTAATTAAATTAAAAAGCGAGTGCCTTACATAACTTAATTATACAACCTATTGTGTTTTCACTCTTGCGTAAGACGGTTCTGGAACTAAAACACACATCTTATGTTAGTCTTGAAAAAAGTTTTGTAAATTTGTAATCAAAACAGTTTTTAGATGCTCAGTATTATGTTCCATTAACAGTGCGTTCACTACCCCAGATTCTTAATGAAGATTCTAAAACAATCTGATTAATGAAGATTCTAAAACAATCTGGTTAATATACAGTTAATAATATGTCTGTGTCCCTTACACACACAACCATTCACTAATCATTTGAATGACAACAGTGATTGATGATTTTCCTTGATAACAGATAAAAATATGGAGCCAGGACAATAATGAAAAAGTGAAAGTGTGGCAGTCGAAATGAAGAAATCCTAATGAGACAAGAGAAAGGTATAAGACTCCTGCTGAGAGCAAAGGACCAGTCAAAAACAATGACAATCAAAATGAATGGAACTGAGATAAAAGCATGGTCAAAATAAACAAAGAAACAATGACACATCCACATTGTAACAGTGTTTAAAGTCTATAGAGGATTCAAATTTGTTTTTCTAAATTATGGACATATTAATTCAACGAAATCGGCCTTCTGAGCACTCATCTTTCTGTCATCTCTGTCATAATCTTTTCTCGGGAAATCGGGTGCTTTGAAGGAACATTTCCCACTGGCTTGTTACAGCTGAGTGTTTTTGAAGCCTGCTGATCTGATTGCTCACATCTGAGAGGCTGTCAACATGAGCCATAAGAAAACATCACGGCTTTGGTATATTTTGAGAAATCAAATAAATATGGAAAACACTGTCAAAATGCAAAGTTTTTCTTACCATGAATCTTAATTTGAATGTTATATATGTTCTATTTAATCATATTCCCTTTGTTTGACTGAAAAGTGTAACGTTAGTCTAAAATTTGTGTCATATGGCCTTTAAGTAGTTGAAATTTTGTTAGACCTATTTAAGATTATATTTTAAGATATGTCTAAATGAATAACAAATGGCAAACTGGCCCTCATAGTGTGCTTCAAATTGGCACTGCATGTAGCCTCAAGTTACTTGAGATTTAAAACAACTAATTATCTAAATTAACATTAGTTATTCTTCGGAACAATCCAGTAAAACAGACTTAAAATGAGGCTACGGGTAAACATGACTAAACATGAAGGTAATGTGCTGTAGGGGGCGCTGTTAAGTCTTAACTTTTACGTGCTTCATGCTGAAAGGGTGTTACTCGAGTAAAAGGCAAAAGTACAAAGACTTTGGGAGGTTATGGTTTTTGAAAAGAAATGCAAATGGCGATTCCCTTCCACAACAAAACACACACCTGACACCTGACCCGTGTTCGTGCGCTTTCATCCCGCTGCAGCAGGCTCGATGACTGTGTATTATTGATCCATGATTAAGACACGCTGACCTTCTCCTCCTGCACGCCTGCTTCAGTGCTTTGTCTCTCCCGCCCTCCCTCTGCCTGTCGCTCACCTGAGACACGGGGCTTTCACTGATCAACAGGTTCAACACATTTTACAGCAGTGGTGTATCCAGGATTTTGAGTCAAAAGTCGAAATGGGTACGCAACTGCTGTGGGATTTTTTTGAGCAATGGCGTCTTGATTACAGGAGAATACAGACTACTCAAACATTTATGAATCACTAAAAATCTTCTTTAAATGCACCATCTGATGAATGGACTTCTGAACATGTGTCCCTCTGCTTCAAATATTTCAATGTGAAAAAGTCTAGGTCTTAGACTATTATTAATAGAAACGACTTACTGCACTTAAAACACTTGTTGAATAATGCACAAAGATGAAATATTTAGCGCTGTAAATCTTGCACTGTTGGCAGAGGTCAAAATCAAGACTGTGTGGAGACATAATAATTTGTAGTACATAGTGTGGCTCCAGACAATTATCATTGTACTGTCAAACAATAGCATTTCTAATTGTGTGTAATATTAAACAACATTTAATAGTCTGGCCCACTAAACATAAACTAAATAACCTAGCCATAACAGGACACAACGTAACTTTCCTTGGCAAAAGTCTCAAGAGGTAACCAAATGCAAAAGATTGGATGTGTCAAATCAACAGGCTTGACTTTTAATGTTTTCTTAGACCAAGTGCAAGGTTAGTGCTGTTGGCCTCATGAACACTTCCTAACACTTTAACTATAATTGAATCACTCACTACACTGTTCACTTTCTGCACTACCACTGTAAATTTAACAGTATAACTCAGCCTTTGTAAAGTACATTTAAAACTGTTTATTTCACTGCATGCTATTTTATTCTATATATTTTGTTTTTATTATTGTTCATCATAAAATCTTTTTCTGATTCTGAGATATTATGTTAAAATGATGTGTGTTTTTCCCCTCAACAACCGACAGTTTTCTGATGTCTGTAACATTAAAGTCTAAAGGACAGGTCAGACTACACATTTCACTAAAACGTAGTGAACACGTTTATAGTTCTGATTTTACCGTTTACCTATTGATTACCCGTTTGACCATTTTTGTAAAGTTTATATTGTTACTTCCTGGTTGGACATGGTCCGCAAATATGACATGGACAGAGGTAATTCCACAACTGTTACCTAGCAACCATACTGAAAACAAGAGTCAAAACCATATAAATTACACAATAGTTATGATTTGACAAACAATAATACTATATAACCCCTTTATTTGGTTGAATAATCATTTTAAGTGTAAATTGTCGGGGCATTGGTAGAAGGGTGTCTCAGCACTACTTCCTGTAAGCAGCTCGCCGTTTTTGTGCCTTCCCGGCAAAAGGTTACCGCCACCAAATCTTTCAGGGGCCACTTTTACAAATAGCAGCAAGTCGTGTTCACAGCAGGGAAAAGGGGAGAGTTGCTTTGTACTTCTTTCTCCCAACTGACTCACCTTAGGTTTGGTAAGGGGGAGCAAAAAGTGCCGTCCATGGGTGCATTACGGGGATTCGTAGGTGAGTTATCCTTGTGTTGCTGCCATAACGCTGTATAATGTGTTCAAACTATTATATTGTATTTATTCGTCATCATTTCCACACAGCCCATATTTCAGTTAAATTATTAAACGTTAAGAACAATAATACTTTCATTTGTAGATTTAAGTGCGGTAAGTGCTTTTTTCTATCATTTAAAAATAGTAACCTCTGTTAATCAAACAAAAATACTGCTTTAGGAGTAAAAAGTGTAGGCGAGTAAAAATGGAAATGTAAATAGTTGTGGACAGGTGCTGATCAACAGCACAATTCTTTATTAATTGTATATGTATTATTTAATAAAACTTGTACATTACATTTTTAAATGTCCAAATGTACGGCTCCTGGTGAATGCCCTCTTCCGATCTTCCTCTTAACTACAGTAGGTACATGTTCCAGGAAAGCTCTGCCGCACACTTTTCTGGCCAAACAGTCTTGACTTGGCCAGCTCCGCCATCGGTTTTGAAGAGAGATGGGGAACAATGGGGTTATGTTCCCTTTTCAGTCTAGAGGGATGGCTTTTTGGGTGGCCTATCTCTGTTTTCAGAAGGCCTGTTACTGGAGAGGGGCTGGGAAGTTGTTAGGTTCTGAGGCTTTGTAGGTTAAGAGCAGTCTTTAAGCGGCTTGACCAACTCATTGTGGAAATGACTACCTATTATATTTCAGCATCGTGGACAGCAACAAATGCTGAAGTCCAAAGCTGTATTTTGTATTTGTTAATTATCAAAACAAAAGTTTATATTTCTAAATTGCCACATGATACATTTCTGTCTTAATATGTACTGCTTTTAAAGCCATTCATCTGGCTCAGACTGAAGACCTTACACAGCAGAATGTTCCTCTGTGTTCTCCTGACATAGTATTCTTTCTGAAGAATATCTGAAACAAAATCCTCAAACACCTGCCTGTCTCTGCTGCTTCAGCTACACCCTTATGGAACCTGAAAGGACCTGAGCCAAAAAAGTGCTTGCGTTTAATTACAACTCTAAATTGCAATATGATGCAAGTAAGATACTTACGTAACAAATCTGAACCAAAGTTGGAAATCTTATTCTTCTCAAAAATAATTTGTAATGCACCCTGTGTCTCTTTGATACATCTCAGGGGTCTAAAAATTTAAATACGCAAAGCACATAGTTATATTTCTACTACTATCAATATAATACTATTATTACAACAGTCAAATGATGTGTTTACCTTGAGCCTCCAGCATGAAATGCAGTTAGTCTTCACCCCCTCCTGGAGCAAGGCCTTTGGCAGGGCACCCTTAGTCTCCATGATGCTTTGGAGCTTCACATGGAACAGAATCAACAATAACTGCTCTTATAGTGTAATATTATAGCTTTGTTGAATGATTAGAAAAGTCACCATATTATACTTGATCCATGATATAGTGGGCAGCCGAGATATAAATAGGCCGCCGCACAACTCAGAGAGAAGTGAGACCAAGAAGGACCTCAGGAGACCTATAGACCTAAGAGTATGAGTAAATAAAGTTTGCAGTACTGAAAACATATTATTATATTCGTTTTTTCAAACTGTGGTAGAGAAAGGTTCTTGTAACAAGTAACTTTTATGTGGCAACATTTCAGGGGTATGAATACTTTTGCAAGCCACTGTATATTTCAGTCACTAATAAACTTTCACTGAGGTCGAGTTTGAGAAGCCAAGGTCCATAACGTTACAGGGCTCATATTATTTTTGTATTATTATATAACAAAGGCCATGATATTTTTCAAAATTCATCAATTAATATATTTAATTTAAAACTGTCTAATGGTAGTTTTAAATAAATTGAAATGTTTAGTTTGATTTTAGGTAGAATATTAAGTTAACATAAGATGTGGAGCAGAATTCTGCAGAGATGTGACTGGCTGATTGTTGTTACAGACAAAAACCTTTATGTTCCTCTCGTTGCTCTGAAGAGTGAGAAAGTTAAGTGTTGCAAAGCGAACTCCCTCATCAGTCTGCTCTTCTTATTTAGTCAGATTAATAGGCTTCATAACTGATCTCACACAACTTTTAAAGTGCCTATGACAGTTTGGACTACTCATTGAACTAAAATACAGCTAAGATAAATATGTTTTGAATTTAAATAATAAAAATGGTTTCCAAGAATGGCTCATTTTTTAGGTTTATAATTTTACTTCCTGTTTGTACTTGTAGGGAATTACCCAGCAACCATTGGGTCAAAACTCATTTAATGTGACATTTGTTTTAATTTGACAAATACACATATGTGAGAGCACTTTTATTTTGTTGATATAATGTTTGGAAGGTCAAAAGAGTTATTCTGCATTAACATTGGATGGAATGAGTCCATAGTGTGATGTCACTTCCCTTAATGTTTTACAAGTTTATTAAACTTTTCTCCTCAAATAGCTACTTGATTGGTGTAAAACTATCATTTATATTCACAACAGGTATAAATACACCAAATAAAGTCAACATTAGACATTCATAAAAACCTGTCCTGCGCTGCGACCTGATGCACAGTGGGGCAGCCGGCTTGTGGGTGCAGGTCGGGCAAAGTTGAACCAGCTGGTGGATAAAGACAGATTTACATCACAGTCACAGCAATATGGACATTTTCTTTGCCAACTGTTTTTGTCTCAACAATTTTACCGCGACTGTGAGAAAGCAGTGAAGTTTCTTATCAATAGACTCAAGTTTGAAGTTTAAACACTTTGATGGTAACACTTTTCATTCACTCGATGATAGAACGATGCAAATAATAAATTAAGTATGGCAACAACAACAATCTGCATTTGGGTGATATTTTTAATCTGGTCATGACCAAAACAAATCAATATCAAGCGCTCATATTTTTTCTCCTTTCTTCAGCCACAGTGACTCATGCGGCATAATCCTGCAGTCTTTTCAAGCACTGCTCTGTGATGCCTGGCTTAAGTCCAACAGGAAATGGCCACTGGGCTTTACAGTGGAGAATATTTCATAGCTATCATCATCTGCCTTCAAAACAAACCATTTTTTATTGTTCAGTTTACTATCCCAGAAGCAGAATCCTAAGAATGCAATACTTTTCTAAACACTATATTTGGTGTGGTCTCAGTGGACAAGGCTGAAAATGTAATTCAGCGTGCAGAAAGCAGAAGATTTCAAAAGCATCGATTTGCAACCTTCACTGCAGAAATAACAATACGTTTGCGCAATAGTGCAGTGGTCAACCTGGAAGACCTTCAAGATGTGTATTTAATGAAATCTGGATTTAGTTTGTGCTAAGTTTCAGGCGCAAGCGTTTTCCCAGTTATATATGCCATTTTGCCCACACTTTAACCATTCACATTTCAAAAGCTATAAACGGCCTGTATCTTGTTTAGAAATCTTAATTGTTCAAATGTTTTCATCACATTGAAATCCATGGATACTAGTGTTGCAAGATGGTTTAGAAATACTTTATCTGAGTCTTTACTTGGAGCATTCAGGTTTTTTCTGTGCGATTCTTCCTGCGATAGTCGATTTCAGATGTGTTTCAAACTTCTGTTGACACTAAAATGTCCTTTACAGCATTCAAATTCTTCTCTGAGCTTGTTTATCGCTGCAAATAGTTCTGTTATTAGGTGTGCAGATACCTCACACAGCCTCCTCTGAAAATTCTCTGTCTTGTACATTATGATAAAAACAGACTAATCTTCACTTGCAGCCTTTACCTTTAAATGACATTTCACACGCCTCTAGCTGCACCACAGGACTAACTTTACAGAGAGCTATACTTATTCTGCCAAGCCCTTCATCCACCACCATTCTCCTGCTGCCATTTTATTCCAGCTCTTACATTTTTCTGAAGGCGATAATAGATCTGTCACTGCCAAGACCTAATCATTTAGGTCACAAGAGCATACTGTACATCGATTTTTCCTTGATGATAGTTTTTCTGTGCAGTGTAACTCTTCAGCGTAAGTTAGGGTTGAGTTTAAAAGCTATAATACAAGTTTCTGACCCTGCAAATGTAAATACTGAAAAATCAATAATAATGGCGTTCTGTCCTTGGACAAAGTGTTTCAGAAAAAAAAGCCATACCCAACTTCACACAAGGGGAACGTATTTTTAACAAACAAACTTTTGACAAACTTACTGCAATACAATTCAACTGCCCCGAAAGTGTTTGTAACTAAGCAACCCATATACATGCTCAGGGCCGCTCAAGCCCAAAGCTCATCGGTTCATCCATTGAGAAATGTTGTGTACACAATTTCTGGTCCTTGTGGCACCAATGCTAGTAAATATGACTTTTTAAGTACCATAATAGTATTTTCTTTTCTTTTTTATTTGTCCGTAGGGCTTACTTGACAAAACAGTATCAAATGAAATGAGGCTGAAGAGTGTGGATATTCATAAATCTCATGAGCAGTGTGGTACTACACAAGGTAACTCTAAAGAGGACATAATATGTACAATTGACTTTTTGGAGTTTTTGGTGTTATAACAGTGTTCCCTCATCATTGAATGAACATTTTTTTTAGTTGGTTACTGGTTTATTACAAAGGAACTCAGGAATAGCGTAAGGATGGATTGGCAAATAAGCAGGAGTTGACTAGTAGATGGCATCTGGACAAAGAAAAGGTCTGTCACAATGTTTTTTTTTAACTCCAAAAGCAGAGACTGAGCCAAGATTTCATTAAAAGAAGAACAACGAACTGTCTTGAGTGGTGTGATTGAAGAGCTTCTTATACAGCAGCCTGGGTGATTGGAGGCATATCGCTAAGCCCTACCTGCATACATGTTTGAGCTCTTCTGCATGATTATAATTGACTTGCCTTAATGTCAAGAACTGAATTGTTAGTGTTTTTTCTAAGGTCATGGTGCAGTTTACTTTTTAACTTGGCAACAATTTGCCCTGATTTGTCAGCAATGAGTTTCAGATAATCAGTTCCCGCCAGCCGTTTTGTTTTTTGTTTTTTGTTTGAGACTGAACCTCTTTCTATTAAAAAGCTGCTTTAGAGAATCAGAATCAGAGGGGTTTATTGCCATTGTGAACAAAATTCACAAACTAGGAACTTGCTTTGGCATTAAGGTGTATGACAATGTATAATAAAAATAGCAAAATATATCAATAAAATAAAATAGCCTGGGTTGCAATATACACACAATTTACAGTTGGTCAGAGAAGTGGAAAAATTATCAGCGCAATGAATGGTTATTGTTTTGAATCATAGTTAAAGTGGCAGGTGTTAAGTGTTAATCAACGGCAGAGGGAAAGAAACTGTTCTTGTGGCGGGAGGTTCTGGTCCGGATGAACCGTAGCCTCCTGCCTGAGGGGAGTGGCCTCCTGCCTGAGGGGAGTGGCTCAAATAGTCCATGTCCAGGGTCCGACCTGCACGTCCCCGTGTCCTGGAGACGTACAGGTCCTGCAGAGTCAGAAGTCTGCAGCCGATCACCTTCTCAGCAGAGCGCGCAATGCGCTGTAGTCTCTGTTTGTCCCTGGCTGTGGCTCCAGTGTACCACACGGTGATGGAGGAGGTGAGGATGGACTCAATGACGGCCGTGTAGAACTGCACCTTCATCTGGGCTGGCAGCTTGGCTTTCCTCAGCTGCCACAGGAAGGTTCCCGGGGAGTCCAGATGCTGCAGGATGAGGTGGAGTGCCAGGTTGATGGCATCATCTGCAGACTTGTTGGCTCTGTAGGCGAACAGCAGGGAGGAGGTGAAAGACTTGAGGTGGGGCAAGACCAGGTGCTAAAATTACTTCATGACTACAAATGTCAGCGCCACAGGCCTGTGGTCATTAAGTCCAGTTATTCAGGGCTTCTTGGGGGCAGGGACGATGACAGATGACCTGAAGCAGGGACATGGCATGACTCCAGGGAGGTGTTAAAAATATCTGTTAACACTGGAGGTCTCAAACCTTGAATAAAAGGTGTTTTTCGGCCAGTTTGCGGTTGTCTGCAGTGTGGGGGGCTGTGGGCTTGTAGCGGGTGAGAACTGCTGCTCCAGACGAGTATTGTACTTAGATCTAGCTCTCGACACCTCCCTGCTAAATCCATACTTTGAACCTTTGTAGCGCTCTCTATCACCAGGCCTGTGCGCTGTTACCTTCTACTGCCTTAACTGCCTCAGTTTTAATGTAAGTCTTAGATCGATATTACGGTTTACAATTAATTGTATTGAATTAATACAATGTGATTACTTCTAAATACCTGGAAAAAATTCAATATAATCATATTGAGTAAAAATAGGAGAGGATGATTTTACATTTTTGATTGGTGAAACTTGTTTTCTTATTATAGTGTAATTAGAAATGTTAGATTTTAACATGAGAGCTGGCAGGATTCTGCATTTTCAGCAGTCTTGAACCAACCAAAATATTCAATAATCTATTTCGTAAAGACTAGTCCTTAGTAGTGCCCTTGTACCGGACAGCTGTAACACCCAAAAGTTCAACTATTAATAACAATTTAAAACGTTAAAGACAGAAGTTTCTTGAGCGGCTCTGGAATTCTCTTTGACATAGAGAAATGTGCTGTAAGCGACACACTGTGTGTTAACATTAACATCAGAAGCCGGCAGAGAAATAATCCTGTTATGTGCCCTCACATGTCTGTCAGTGTGAGCAGCAGAAGACTGATCCTCCCACTGTGATGGTCAGACATGGCAGAGGTTATGCAACAACAAATATACACTTTCATAAATAGCACACTGCCCAATCATTTTTACATTCAATTTTATTAAAGATTGTTAAAATATAGCAACAAACATTTTTCTAAAAGGAATCTCAACATAAAAGAAATCCTATTGATGTTGATAATGTGAATATTACTGATGAAGGGTTTGCTAGAGCTAGGAACTTGTTAACAGATTTGAATACCCACTTTTGATTTCACTGTGTAAAAATCAGGTACTCCAGCTTTAAATACATATTTAGGCCCGAGCGCCACAAGCTGGCGAGAGGCCTATTAGTCTCGTAAGGCCGTGCGAAGCACGGCTGCGAAAGTGCGCACGTAGTGCGCACGAAATCGAGCGCGAAGCGCTCGCCCACTTCCAAACACTCACTAACGCACTCCTCCACTCATGCACGCCCCGTGCATGCTAATTAGTTGTAGGAAAATGGAACATTACCGTTGTAAACGGGCGAAGCCCGTGCAAAAGTTTGCACTAAACGAGCACTTTACATTGGGATATAAAGCACTCATTTGCGCTAAGTAGCTCACGAATACGTTCCCCATCTCTTGCATGTTCCGAAAATGTATAGTTTATGATATTTGAAAAATGGGAAACATTGCTTTCGCATCGGAATATTTAGGCCTGAGCCCCAGCAGGGCGGAGGGCCTATTGCTCCCGCAACGCTGCCGAAGGCAGCGTTGCAACTGTCTGACCAAACATGCGGGCGCAGCCCGCATGTTTGGTACCCCGTCGCCCCTGGCAAGTATAGTGAACTAGCCCATGCCGAAGGCATGGATCATGTATACTTACTCCTGCTATGACAGAAATAGTCAACAATTTGTGAATGGGCGTAGCCCATTCACAAATTGTTGACAACAGCAGCGCGAAGCCGAAGGCAGCGTTGCAACTGTCTGATCAAACATGCGGGCGCACCCCGTCGCCCCTGGCAAGTACAGTGAACTAGCCCATCGGGAAGGCTTAGAGCTTTCAAACGATGTATAATTTGTTGTTATAGTGGAAACGGCTATATTGTTTTTGCTAAAAATATTATTATTATTAGGCCCGAGCCCCAGCAGGGCGGAGGGCCTATTGCTCCCGCAACGCTGCCGAAGGCAGCGTTGCAACTGTCTGACCAAACATGTTTGGTACCCCGTCGCCCCTGGCAAGTACAGTGAACTAGCCCATGCCGAAGGCATGGATCATGCATACTTACTCCTGCTATGACAGAAATAGTCAACAATGAGTGAATGGGCGTAGCCCATTCACTCATTGTTGACAACAGCAGCGCGAAGCGCTGCATTCCTCCAAAAACCCTCTTGGCATCGTCCCGTACGCGAAAATCCATGCCGCAGGCATGGGTCATGCTTGTATCTGCTCAAATCAATGGAAGTCTATGGGGAGTGGGCGAGGCATCCCAACGGAATAGGGAGTGACGAGCGCGTAAGCGCTCGTAATGATGATTCCACCCCATGACGGCATCGGGAAGGCTTAGAGCTTTCAAACGATGTATAATTTGTTGTTATAGTGGAAACGGCTATATTGTTTTTGCTAAAAATATTATTATTATTATTATTATTTTTCTTGTTCTTCATCGCTTTGAACTCTAATTTGACCCCCTGAACATGCTCAAAAACTCACCAAACTTTGCCCAAAATTCAGAATCGGCGAAAAATTTTGTTTTTTCTGGGCCATTTTTTTTTCGTTAAAAAATGGCGTGACAGCGCCACCGACAAAAGTCAAAATACATTGCGCCTATGGGAGACGCCCCGAGGTCAACTTTGTCGTAAAGCTACGAAATTCGGGACACGCATTCCTCTCATGAGGACAAAAAAAAAAAATCATTGTGGCCACGCCCCCAGACTTACCCTATGGCCGCCATCTTCCTTTGAAAATGAAAACACGCTGTGTTAGTCATTTTGTTCACGTCAAACTTTGACGAACTCCTCCTAGGGCGTTTTGCCCACCGACTTCAAAATCGGCGTACGTCCTCCGGACAAGTGGGGCATCTAAAGTTATCCAATTTTTTGAGATACCTTTTACGGTCTGTGTGCGGCGCAGCCGCAAAGTTGGACAATTTATTTTGGAATATTGCAGATCTAAAAATTGCTCCCATTTGATCAAAACCAGTCCGATTAGGACGAAATTTGAATCAGTTGTTAAACTTTCTAGTTTGGACCAGTTTATGATGACAAAATTGAAATGGGCGCGATAGTGCCCCCTACAGAGTGACCTTTAAATTAACATTGAAGGTCAAAAATTAGTTTTACCAAAATGTTCTAAACTTTACCCAAAATTCTATTTTGCCGTCCCGATCACAAAAGCCAATCAGACAAATGCCTTATTTTTTACGGCGTAGTCGTAGCGATGACAGAAACCTCCCATGTTATCCCTATGGGAAAACCGCAAAATCTCTCAAATATCCACATTTTTATGTTTCACACTTTTAACGAACTCCTCCTAGTGCGTTTTGCCCACGAACCTCAAAAACGGTGTACGTCCTCTAGACAAGTGGGGCATCTAAAGTTATCCAAATTTTAAGGATAACTTTTACGGTCTCTGTGCGACGGAGCCGCAAACGTTTCCCAGAATTCTGACTATTTGGCCTTCAGAGTGGCCTATAAACAATAGAGTTTTTCCAAATGACATGACATTTTGAACAAAATTCTAATTTGCCATCCTGATCATAAAAGTATGAGAGCCAAAGTCATATTTTGTACGGCGTAACCGTAGCGATGACAGAAACATCCCATGTTATCCTTATGGGAAAATCATAGAATTGCTCAAATCACCACATTTTTACGCTTCACACTTTAACAAACTCCTCCTAGGGCGATTGCCCGATCAAGCCCATATTTGGGGAAAATCATCTACACAAGCGGGGCATCAAAAGTTAGTCATATTTTGATTTTAAGTGGTACGGTCTCTTTGCCGTGGAGCTGCAAATATACTGTCACAAATGGGAAAAACGCCAAATCCTTGAAATGTTCACATTTACGCTTCACACTTTAACAAACTCCTCCGTGGGCAATAGCTCGATCAAGCTTTACTTTGGGAAAAATCATCTACACAAGCGCGGCATCAAAAGTTATCCATATTTTTATTCCAAGTGCTACGGTCTCTGTGCGGCGGCGCAGCAAATTTGACTGACACTTGTGTTGATTTGCACTGGATTGGCCATGTCCAATTGTGTCGCCGTCTGTCAAGTTCTTTTTTTATTCAACACACAATAAGGGCGCCATCTTTATCAAGTCGAAAGCGCAGAGTCGGAAGGCCGGCGGCCCGCGAGGGCCGTTGGATGCCGCTTGCGGCTTTAATTCTTTCTTCTTCTTCTTCTTCTTCTTCTTCTCGGGACCAACCCCCCTATTTTTCACCCAGTGAACATTGACGAAAAGTCACAAAAATGTTCACACCTCTAAAAATCGTGCCTCTCTACATTCTGGCTATTTCCCTTTTCTAAAATAAAAAAATTGGCGCGTCAGCGCCCCCAAATGTACCAAAAATGCATTGAGAGATGGGAAATGACCCCAAAAAAATCTGATCGTAGAATCATGAAATTTGGCGCAGAGGTAGATGGTGACAAGAGAAGTAAAAAATATTATTACGGCAACGCCGTCCGCCCAACCAAATGTCGGCCATATTGCTTCAAAAATGGCTAAACATGACTTCGGAGTTTTTCCAAACGTCGTACTTTTACAAACTCCTCCCAGGGCGTTGGCCCTAAAAAGCTGAAATTTGGTGAAAATGCTACTGAGGAGTGGGACATCAAAAGTTATCCAAATTACATTGATACCTGTCACGGTCTCTAGCTAGAATTTCAGAAATCTCCCATATTTAAAATTTCTGCCGTTTGCGCAGATAAAGTCCGAATTGCGTCAAATTAGAATCAGTTGTTAAACTCTTTGCCCTAAACCTACTTGAAGTGAAATAAATTCATTTGGCGCCACAGCGCCCCCTACAGATTTTATATGGAGGTTAAATGTTTAGTTTTGCGAAATTATATGAAATTTGACACACAACTCAATTTTAGCATCCCCATCAAAAAAGTCAATGAGACCCATGTCATAATTGTTATGGCGTTGCCGTAACGATGACCGAAACCTTTCATGTTATTCCAATGGGGAAATCGCCAGAACATGTTTACACTTTAGACTTTCACAAACTCCTCCCAGGGCGTCAGCCCTATTAACCTGAAATTTGGTGAGACTCATCTTCAGGACCATCAAAAGTTATCCACATTTTCATTCAAAGAGTCACGGTGTCTGTGCGGCAAAGCCACATTTTGCCAAGAATTCAAAATAAAATAGCTTTTTGATGGTAAAACAAAGGGGAGAAGATGTGACAGCGTCACAGATTCAGCAGTAGGTGTAATAAAAGGACAATTGGGGCGCGTTAGCGCCCCCTCCTCTTGCTGCGTGGCGGCGGTGTGGCGGCGGTGTGGCGAGGGCCGATCATTGCCGCTTGCGGCTATATTTTATTTTTATTTTCATACAATGTGTTTTTTCAAGAGCTGAACTGAGGATTACTTTGACACTCCCTTTGTGCCAATGAGTTACAGCAAAACAGACCTTGTGACAACTCACACAAGGAACATTGATTAATATATTTTTGCCATAAACATTACTGTATACTTTTTTTCTTTGTGCATTTATTTTCAGGTTTATATAAAGTGACAGTGCAGGGGCTGCTCCACTGTTTTCAACTGTCTGCTGTCACGTTTCTTTACATTTTTTGGACAACAACAACAACAACCTTGTATTGGTGGAAACAACGCACAGACGAAATCAAACCAGCGGTAGTTTCTGCTATAAACATGTTTCTTTCAGAGGTATACCATGGAAAAACAAGAGGGAGAAAAAGATAACTGCATGCTATTGTTATCATTGTATCATTTGTTTGTCACAGTATTTCAGTCAATACCTGCACCTTTCTCTGATTTTCTGTGGTAAAGCTCCTCAGATACTAACAATACATTCAACCGTGGCATTTAGATGTCTTTTACTGACAATGAGCAGCCACTTATTTATTTACTGCTGGAAAACATGTTTTATTGAGTTGCTAAAATTTAGATTTGTCTTTTATATATAAACTTTTTACCTATGTAGCAAATGAACTGAATACACAAAATAATGAAAGTCAAGAATTAAAATGTTGACCAATAAAATTAAAGCTTTTCTGAAACAGGAAAAAAGATCAACAGTTGCGTTCGATGGCTCGGGGTTGCTTGGCTTGCCAGTACTGGTAATCCTAACTGTTGGGATTCAGGTTATGTAATCTGTGTTTAGTCCAAAGGTTTCTGAGTAGTGGAAGCTGAAACATGGCCTGTCAATGAACTGTTTCTCAAAAGCGGATTTGGGAAAGGGAGAGTGACAGACCAAAGCATTTTTGAGACTATTGACAACATGTCAAGAAATTACACATAAATCAATGCTATTCCTTAACAGTCAGAGAACATAATTCAACTTAGAATATAAAACGACACAGAAACGTCAGACTTTTGTGTGATGCTATATCAACACATTCATTTCGTGTTAACAACAGATAAATTGTCAATATCTGTTGTTAGAATCTAATGGGGAAGAATCTTATGGATATGATGGCTTTAGGTAGATAAGATCTTCCAGTTGACAGAGTTTTCAGTCATTTCCATCAGGTTTCAAAGTATTTTGAGGAAATGGTTGGAAATCTTTGGTCGGTGTCAATTGCCAGAAGTGGAATTGTGATCATTGACTGTAAATCTAAGCTAAAACTGAAAAGTGCTCTAGATATTAGTGGTTACGAACATGGACAGCAACTCATTAATGTGAGATGTTTTGAATTTGACACTACAGCATTTATGGACCATGTGTGCTATGTGTGAGATAGAGAGAAAAGATTTTGTGGATTAAGGAAAAAAAAGTTGTCATACGCAGAGGCAGTGAATGAAGTTGAAGTTTGCGAGGAGAATAAGAAGGAAGAGACCAAAACGTACATCACATTTGACAAGAAACTAGCATGTATTGCAATGGTTCTAAACTGTACAGTTGGACTGGAGAGCAAGTCGGAGCAAATAAATATGGTTTTGAGTGGAGCAAGAACGTTTTTGGATGTGGATGGTATCACCGGAGAGGATTTATTTAACACAATGAAGGATAGGCGCCCTAAGAGAACTGAATAACGCACTCAAATGTGGCACTGAAGGGAAAAGGGGAGTACTTTTGAACAACTAGCCCTGTGTACATTAGCACGGCAATAAAGCTTAACCAGTTGGTGGCGGTAATGCAACAATCATGGATGCCATCTGCCATAAAATCTCACAGGAACATGAAGAAGAAGCGGTTTCTTCAACCGTAGCTTCTGCTGAAGTGCGACCAAGCCAGGGCTCATAAATGTGATTTGGTAGCAACGTAGAGTTGTGAGGCAGGAGGCTTCCATCTGCAGAAACAGGTGAGTCTAATCATCTGCAGAATGGCTCAGGTTCGGGGTCCACCACAGGCACATCTCTGGGACCACCACAGGCACATCTCTGGGTCCACTACAGGCACATCTCTGGGTCCAGCACAGGCACATCTCTGGGACCACCACAGGCACATCTCTGGGACCACCACAGGCACATCTCTGGGACCACCACAGGCACATCTCTGGGTCCACTACAGGCATGTCTCTGGGACCACTACAGGCACATCTCAGGGTCCACCACAGACACATCTCTGGGACCACCATAGGCACATCTCTGGGTCTGGGTCCACCACAGGCACATCTCTGGGACCACCACAGGCACATCTCTGGGACCACCACAGGCACATCTCTGGGACCACCACAGGCACCACAGGCACATCTCTGGGACCACCACAGGCACATCTCTGGGACCACCACAGGCACATCTCTGGGTCCACTACAGGCATGTCTCTGGGACCACTACAGGCACATCTCAGGGTCCACCACAGACACATCTCTGGGACCACCATAGGCACATCTCTGGGTCTGGGTCCACCACAGGCACATCTCTGGGACCACCACAGGCACATCTCTGGGACCACTGAGCTCGACTGTGTGCACCTGCCTCATTGACATTGAACATCTTTTATTAGCGGTGTCAACAATAGGCCTTTCAAAACAGGGCTGTAGGCGAACTTGGGTTGCCAAATCACCAAAGAGTTTAGTTGATGCTTGTTAAGTGAAACTACTTTGTGGTTGTTACCTGTGCAGAGGCTGTACAGAGATGTGGAACTTTATAATTGCACACACACAATGTAGCTTTCAGGGTTTGGAGTAAAACGAAACATGCAATTTCCTCTGAAGCCTTTTTTTTTCATTTTGTCAAATCAATTTCATGGCTGAAAAGCAGAAAGAATAAATACTTTTATTCGTACATAATTTTGATGCACAACACGATTTAGCGATTATTCACGTTTATTTAGACAGTGACATTTTTAATTTTCTTTCATTCCTGGGGTCTAACATGTTACTTGTTCCTCAAGATTTTGACCGGCTTTACAAAATGTAACATTCTGAAAGACAAAATACATTACAAAAAACAGCCAGATTTAGATCAGTCATTTATATTTTTTGGACTCTTGATTGACATAAAAATACTTAATTTAGTTTTTGTCACGATTTTCACTTTACTATGTTCTTATGGTTATATTGTGGCACGATTGTTAGGTTAATCGATTATCGATTAACCTAACAATCGTGACAACCTTAGATGGATGTTACATAAAAGCCCATCCAAACATTGAAAAAATAAGACCATACCATGGCAGATTTTGAAGCTCAGTGCTCTCGGATGTATTATGCCATAAAAAGGAGGCAGGTTTGTTTTATATTCAAAGAGAAATTATGAAACCGAAGTGTGTGGGAACCATTATCCAGTCAAATCCTGTTATTATGTGCCTGTCACCTCTATGAAAAGTGCCGCTATTGAAGCCAGTAAGTAGCCTTAGTGGAACAAAAGGGAAATAAGAAGGGCAGAGTTTGGAGTATAAAGTCGGACATTTTTTAGGAACACGCGAGTCACAGCAAGCGTTTCCTTTTTGACTTGAAGCCCAAAGCTCAGATACAGAAGGCAAGTATAGGGAGGGCATCTGATCTAAAAGTTTCAAAAGCAATAAATGAATTACTGCATGAGGAAAGTTTTGATTTGGTGAAAATGTTTTATCTCAATATTCTAGCAACTTCAGCTCATGTATTTTTAAAATCCGATCTGCTGTAAAGCAACATAAATATCAGCAGTGTCAGCATGTCTCTGGGTCACCAGCAGCGAGGCTCATATACACAGATTTGTTGCAATTAGCTCTACCAAACACAACACAACAGGGTGCAGGTTGGGTAAGGACAATGTTCAGGCATACAATACCTACATCATGAAAGGCAATATAAAGCTGACTACACTGTGGCAATGTGTTTTTGATTATCCTACTGGTTTGTTGATGTAAGTTATTATCCACAGTGGCTCTGTTCAAAGCCAATTTAACAGCAGGGGAGGTTCAATGCGTCAATGGTAACAACAGGAGACCAGTTTGGCCTCACAAATTTAAACTTAACTGGAAGTGCAGTGGTTTCAGTTGATTGTAAGACACCTGTGCTCACAGTATGAGAGCCTACATGGAGCTATGTTAATAACAGTTTTACTTCAGTGAAATATTTGAGATACCATATATTTTTGTAGCTGAATAGCTGAAATCAAAATATTATCCAACACCGTGTGACCATGCAATGCAGGAACCCAATCCTGAAGCATTATGTCAGTGTGTCATTCATAGATTTAATTCTTTGACGTGATAATATCTGAAGCTTTAGCTTCACAGAGCTTACCTTACATATGACTTACATCACATGTGACTTACATCTATGAAACAGCATCTGCACATGTGTGAAGATGAACGGCTGGGAAAGCAATAAATATGCTCTGTATTATGGATTAGCATAATTCAACTACAGAGTCTCTTTATTTGCTGGAGAAATTATATTTTCAAGACTGTTCTAAAATGTGGCGCTGTTCAGCCTTTTTTTCCCTCCAATGTAAAATAGCACCTTTATTTATTTCAGTGTGTTGAAGCGCTCAGATGATGTTTTTACAAGCTGAACACCCCTTAAGGGCTTGATCACCCTTAAAGCAGGTATTAGGATCCCCAAGAGAACAACGACACAGTGGCTCAGTTGATATAGGTTTAAATCTTGGTATAAAAAGGGGATTTGTCAAACAGGAGAGTGAAATAATGGAATTCAGCTAGACCTTTTTTCCACGGGTTCAGTTTAAGGTCAGGCTGAACTGGCTCTGGCTTGCCATTAACAGCTGGCACAGCTGGTATTGTACTGAGTCCCCAGCATGCCCCAGTTTCTCCCAAAGAGTGGTTGACCTGTCTTTATATTCCCTGGAAGACCCCAACTTGAGACAGTGGGCACAAGATGTGAGAGAGCATCAACATAGCAAACACTTAAAACAATAATCTTAATATGCCATTTATAATCGATCCCAAGAATGGTCTAAATAAATGAATCGGGTGTGGTCAGTGATAAACTAGGGGTTATGGTTAGTTACTGGTTATGTTTTATGATAAATCTGCTGGCAATCAAAATAAAATAAGAATCTATGCTTCATGTTTTCTTGCATGAGTTTTCTTTCTTCTTGAGTTTTTGTTTGGTATGTCTACCTCTACCATTTACTTTGGGTCATTTTAGTTTTTGGGGGGGATTTTTGTGTTGGATTTCATATAAATTAATTAAAGTTAAATGAATTGTTTGCAGTCTAATTTGTACAGTTTATTGGTTCAGGAACAAAGTAACAATAACTGCATGTCTGTGAGCACTATTCCCTATTGACCCTTTTTCTGCCTTGCCTGCTTTTGCCTCTTTTTGCCATGGATTGGCACTTCCGTTGCAATCACACTTCCGGTTGAGCGGGAACTCCGGCCTTTTAAATGGAGAAGGATGGGAAAATCTCGCTGCTAAAATAAGCTATGAAGTAGATTGATTTGAGCAAAATATCAACTGTTCATGTGCGTCAACATGTCAACAATGCAACAATTTCCTGGGCGGCCTGAAAATGACGTCTGTGTAGAACTTATTTTCTCTCGAGGTTGGCAGCCATATGCTAACTAACATAACCAGAAGGTTATGTCACGCAGGCTTCTGAAATAAGGTAAATAATGACCAGTGCTTCAAAACAATGTTACAATCAGAAGCAGGAGTATCAAAGTGGTTCACTCAGTGATTTATGAGGGTTCAAGCTCTCCACTACATGAAATAGTTTGCCTGACCAGCCATTCCCAACATGTTTTGGCAATCTACTTATAAACTACAAAACTGTGTGTGGGTCTGGGGCTCGACCGCTGCGTTTCAATTTCTAGGGCGGAGTTTAGAGAGCAGAGACAGAACCAATCACATAAACCCAGAAGTGACGCAAAAAACGCGACACGCTTAACCGGATATTACGTAGCCCATGTCAACAAGGCGTGTTCCGCGTTATCCGTCCCCAAACGCAGAAAATGTCTCCTGAACCGCAATGACGCCATTCGTATAACCGCATCTAACGCACGTTCATCACGGCGAGTAGAGCGGACTTTCCTGATTGTTCAAACCGAAGCGAGAGCAGAAGTAAACACTCGGTCACGAGCTGGGTCCGCCATCTTGAATGTTTTGAAACTGAGGTGAAGAGCTACTTCCGTATCTGCTAAACCCTCCGCCTGGGATTGGATAGGTAAATGGATGACCGACGACCTCATTGGCTTAGACTTGGACTCCAGAACCTTACGCATTCGAACAGAATGTGGGCGGGGCTGGCGGGTCAGGCAATGAAATAGTGAGGAGGAGGGTTGTCAGGGTTTTTAAACAATAAGCCCTGCCCTTTCCCAGCCGCAAACTAAATTAAAGACGGCCATTGGCCCACAGCAAACACAAGGCACACCCATACAGAAAGAAAACCCCAAATTAAAGTGGCAGAGGAACAATACTCTGTTACTCCTGTTAAAATCTTGATTGTACAATTAATCAGAATGCCCATTAATGCAACCCATTTTTGGCCTGTAGGTTTTATTAGACATGAAGACTTCAGCTTGAAATTCGGATAATTGGAGCGAGGACATGCAGCAAATTGTCAGCGCCGGGATTTGAACTCACAGCGCTGCGGCTTGCTGAACATGGAGCCTGGCATAAGTGCTGAAGCACCCGAATTGTGCTTTTCCACATCGCTGCTATCTTATACCCCCCACTTCTATATCCCATTTGTTTGGCAGTAAACAGTTCTGTCAGTTATAGCTCCCTGTGAATGCATAAGTAAGCAGCAACCCGTTCTAAAAGACAGGCGTAAAATGGATTTGCACTTACACTAATAGCCACGTCTAATTGGTGTTATCTCCTAAAATATAGCACTTTCTAGTTCAGTTTGTGCAAAAATAATGACAGCAATCAGTGAAATAAAGGAACACCACAGTGACTGGATGAATACTTTACATGTCAGACAAAATAACAAACAGGAAATAGCAGGGGATTAACTTAAAGTCTGGCTGCAGTAGTCAATTTCAATTCTGCCTCAAAGTTGGACCTAAAGTCAACGCAAGGACAAAGCAATGAATCTGGCAGCGCAGAGTGTGGACCAGGGCCTCGATAGAAGAAATATAGTGGGCTGAGTCAGCAGGTGAACGGGTCATGTGATCTCCTGAAGGGCTAAACAGAGGGAGGTGACACCATTATGCAGAGCGTAAATCTCCCACTGAGAGCGCTGAATGCCACTCATATTTTAAAGGGGACCAAGCACTCAAATATGACTCTATTTTCAGCAATTCAAAACAAATGCATTCTGTTAGATTGCTCTGCATGCCTTATATTTATGTGAATTGGTCCCTCATGAGAAAGAATCATAACAAAGCAACAGCAGGAAGGCATGAAGCAATGGTTAGATGGTGTTGAAATGATGGGCAACACAATCTGGAGGGTTCTAGGCTAGATATTATATTAACTTTCTTGGCAATATTTGTTGCATTTACTCCTCAACGAGAAGATTGAGTTTCAAGGACCATTGCTTAACCTTTTGTTATTGTAACTAGGTGGTTTCTAGAATATATCAGGTAGTATTAAAATGTCACTATCAGATCTGGCATCGCTGATTGCTCGCTGTGTGTTGTGGTGCTGTGGTGGGTATAGGTAAGAGGCCTAGAACCCTTTTTTCTAGGCCTTCGAGTGTTGTGGATATTTCTTGATTGTTTTTTATTAGTTTAAATGGGTTGCAGGCTATTGTGCTGTAAATTTGCTCTCCCCCATCTGATTGTCTGGTGTAATTTTCCTACTACCTCTGCCTTCATCCCACTTTTTTGCCTGAACTTACCAGCTTTTAAATCATGTGAGGAGGAGAAGTTACACAATAAATGTCAGGAATTGTAATATTATATTGTAATATTTTTTTTTTTCAATCCAAGTTCTGTAGGTGTTTTCATCTATGCATTTTAGGGATGGTTTAGTGTCTGTATTGTCGATGTTGACCACTTTTCACTAATGTTGGCATCAACCGACATCGAAAAATCAGCTTATATTGTTGGGGCGAGATCCCATTTTGTGTGTAAGCATTGTCATTCCCAAACAGTTCTCCGTGCATCGAGTAAATCTCCCACTGAGAGCGTTGAATGCCACTCATGTTTTCTATGAGACCAAGCACTCAAATATGACCCTATTCACTGCTATACAATACAAATAGTATTCTATACAAGTCAAATCATAACACTGCTGCAGCAGGAAGGCATGAACTCACTGCAATCAACACAGCCATGTAACCATTGCTGTGTTGATTGCAGCAAGTCCTGCACCTCCTCCCTGGCGACGCCATCAAACTGGCTCTCCACTTCATCTTCAGCATCTGGACTCTCCGGGAACCTATGCCAGGATCACGTGGACTTCAAGAAGGTCCCAGTCCCCCAGCCCCCCTCACCTTGACAGACTCCCCCTTCATCACCGTGGAATCCTTTTGTTTCCTCAGCACCTACATCTCCCAGGACCTCAAGTGGGAGCCCACCATCAGCTCCCTCATCAAGAAGGCCCAGCAGAGCAGCGGCAGCTGAGGAAAGCCAAGCTGTCAGCGCAGAGGAGGTCGATTTTGTTCAAATTGTCTCTTTGAACAAACTTGGTTTGTTTGTATGCTTACACAATCATGCCACAAATTATATTATATTCCAGATAAATACATTTTCTTACTAAAGGAATAAATTAATCTGAATTTTTGTTTACTCCAATTTAAGAAAGATTTGTTAGCCTTGCTGTAGATTTTAAAAATCTAAATATATCTGCAAATTTTGTTCACAAAATCAGCCACAGCAACATGTCCGTATCAGCTAAAAAAAATAATCCATATCGGACCATAACTAATGCATATTGAACTTTTGGAACAGGATTTGTTAATGTCATAGCAATCACTGCATGCTATAAATTTAAATCACAGTTGTCTTTTTATAAACAGCAGAGGGCAGGAGACAGCTGCACATCCCACTGGCAAACACACTGTTGCTTTTACTGTATATGACCTTGAGTTTGAACTATAAAGGGAGATCACATGTAAAGCACTAATTGAACTTGTGATCGTAAATCTTTTTCCCTTTATCATATTGAATAATGTTAGAATAGCGACATCTAATTTGTACATTGCATTTGCATGGGCTTTTTTGTTGCGTTTGAACCATTTCACACCAAAATGATCTCACTGACTGCTTTTGACTTATAAATTAACATTTTAGCTTGTGGGTCAGCACAGTGAATCATCATCATGATCATAAAACTATTGCAAGATACCACATCTATAGACCTCTAAAATGGTCATTTCCACAATTTCCTGTCCACATGCAGCCAAATTCTTGGCAGGAAATGGAAATGTGCTAACATATGGCGGAGTAGTGAAAGGTCTGAGATGGAGCTAAAGATACCCCTGAGTAAAAATGCATTGATTTTCTTTCATTCTGTTACAGTATTTAGTGCAGTGGCTTAAAGCTGAATTATGTGAACGCTAAGTAAGAAATAAAGAACCAACAGCTCTGAAATCTGAAAAATGGCATTTGGAATTGTTATGTGCTACAAAACTGATATGCAAATGAATGGAGGAGGAGGCAAAGACAAAAACATTTGTTTGAAAAGCCAGTGCAGAAATCATAACCTTATGTTGAATGAGACATCTGCTAACAATCAGTGCAGCGACCAGACAGAGCAATGGCTAATTATTTCATTCCCATTCAGTCACAAACGTCATTGTAATCACGTAAAAGCATAACCATACCGGCTTACCTGAAAAATGACTGGGTTTGAAGAGCACTATCCAGATTCTTCAGGGACAGTGTGAAGATACCAAAATTATACGCTTCTCAAGGTTTGCACAGCAGTTGGTAAAATTACATATTGATTTTCTTATAGTTTTTGATCGCTGATGTTGGTCTGTTTCATTTACTTGGCCTTTTTCACAAACTGACAATTTCCCCTACACCAATACCTTTTTCATTAATTTTCTTTTTACGGGGGAAAAGTCCTCTAGTCATGGATCACTATGGCAACGGTCCTAGATTATCATCATCCTGAAACTCATGGATGAGAAGAAGCCAAGAATAAACCCCACGTGAAAATATCCAACTTGGATAAAACTGTTTTATATTACTAAATGAATGCATTATTTTATTCCAAGACAAACTCAGTCAAACTGTCTTCAGGCAAGTATTCCAAAATTGGCTTTCATCTATAAATGCATGAGCCGCCTGTCCGGTGTGTGAATGCATTCAGAAGAGATTGAGTGAAGGTGAAGGCTGTAAATCAAAGAGCCGTGAGCACAGCCTCGTCATGTGAAGGCTCTGCGATGCGTACTTCCACCACCATCAAAAAGGACCCAACATTGCAATAATATACACCAAGATGCCGGCTGCTTTGTGTGGGCCGCAAAACAATATGGTGTCATTTGAAAAAACAAAACAAAAAAAACAATCCAGCCTTCGACATACAATGTAGGAAGTGTATGTAGCAGATTACCTTTTATGTTGCCGTTTGTGCCTGGAATAGCAATGAGACGATATAGATTGCACAGACGGTAGTGGGACACAGAACATTATCTCTATATTTTTTAAACAAAGGTTGGGTCTCTCCCTGCATCTCTCCTCGAGCCAAACTCAGACAAAACCGCACGATCAGATTTGTTCATTTCAGTGATGTTGATTCAAAATGTGTCTTTTAAATCAAAATTAAACTTCTCTCACCTCGATGTTTCGTACGTCGCTCACTGATTCCTTTGACACCAGTAATGTTTTTCAGTCCCTTGTGATATTTTTGTTTCCTTTTTCTTCATAAGAGGTCATGTTTATTTTGATACAGATGTGTGTTCCTGATCACTAATCACATCTGATCTTGTGGAGATGAAACCTAGATTTTTTGTGCCGAAGGCTTTATTAAGACAGGACAGATGAGTAAGAAGATAAGATAAGATAAGATATTCCTTTATTGTCCCACATGGGGAAATTTCATTGGTGCAACGCAGGTAGATACAGAGGTAGATACAGAAGAACAGATCACTTATAGGAAGTTTGAAAAACACTCTCAGTAGAAGATCTCCTATAAACAAAAACTCCTATAGACAAAACCTCCCATTTCCCAAGGACAGTGCGAGGACAGTGCCCTGGGGCGCCCCCACACTGCAGGTCAGACACACAGTCCCGGGCTCTCACAAACTGGGGTCGGTCTGTGAGGTAGTCCAGGATCCACTCTGCCAGGTCATACTCCACACCAGCCGTCTCCAGCTTGTCCCTCAGGAGCAGCGGCTGATGGTGTTGAAGGCACTGGAGGGATCGAAGAACAGGATCCTCACAGAGCTGCCAGGCTTTTCCAGGTGAGAGAGAGAGCGGTGCAGCAGGGAGATGACGGCGTCCTCCACTCCGATGCCAGGCCGATATGCAAACTGCAGCGGGGATTATTGCTTTGCATAGAATGTTCCACAGTTTCAACGTCTTCATTGAACTTCATTTACTGCTCAAACATACCTTGACAAACATGCATTCTCACTTTCTGGTCGCATCTCATATATGATCTATAACTCCAGGTGGCGTCATCTTCCTGTTTCCATGGAGCTAGATATTCTTAATGCCATACTGTGGCACATTCTAGCTAACGCAGTAAATTCTCAATGAGGACAAGCATATGGCAGACCCAGAAAAAAAACTGAAAAAACAAAACATTGCACCTTTAAAACAAAACTTAAACAATATTTCCAGACAAAGGCAATATTTTTTGATGGTGTTATTCAATGTGTAGCTGAAAATGGAACCAAATGGAGCCATGAGGTGTCTGTGTATTTTACTACACACCAGAACCTGCTATAGTGTCAATTGGCTCCGTGCATGACCCCTGTTCATGTAGAAAAAGGATGAGCGTAGTGATCAACCTAGATCTGTTAAAATGACCATAACATTACAAGGTGCATGTTTTGTATTTCAAATGGAAGGGTGATCTTCTCTTTCCACAAGGCACAGAAATAAAGTTTTCCCATAAAGTACTAGAAGATTTGACACAATGGAGCCTTTCAGACAAAGTTTTATGTAAATCTTACTATACCTTTATCGTGATAAGTGTGTATTTCAAGATGCACACTATCCAGCAGGTGGAAGTACGCTTGAAGTATTTGTAAGCCAGAGGCAAGGTAAGCCAAGTCATGTGGAGTTGGGGAACAATGCAATGGTATAATACAGGGGAAGTCTTCAGGGCTCAATTTGGAAAGCTATTATAGCTCTTTCAATACTGTTGTTTCAATTCTCAGCATTCATCAAATATAACAAAACACTTCTGGTATTCTTGGAACAGTTTTCATCTGCATTGGTGTCTATAGGTGTGTGAAGTCTGCAGTGACGCATGTTGTTTTGACAGCCGACAGATGGGAAGCCTCCAGCCCATAATAGGACAGATGTGCGTGAAGGACAACCCCGCATTTTACTTGTGGTGTTTATCTTTTTCAGGTAGTCCTCTAAACACTTGACGATGGAGGCCACTGTAGCAGCTCACAGCGGGACTGTAAGACACATACTTCGCCAGAAAGATAGAAATAATGACACTCCTGAGAAATATCCAAATAAGCACTGAGACGTGAACGTACAGGAGCCCAGTGGGAGAGATCCCCCACACTGCTCTGCGTGAATGACAATACTGTGCCTAAATGATCGGTGCAGTAATCCAAGTCTCACTGATAAAACAATGTATATAAAAGCGCTACAAAAAGGATCACAGCACAAACATTCTACCAGCAGACAAGGGACACTGCACTGTGAGTCTTAACACAGATGATTATGAATCTCAGGTCAACAGCCTCCCACAAGGACACGGCCACATATGAGAGACTGAAAAGGGACCCAGCAATTGGCTACATAAGGTTTGAGACTGTTTACAGAAGCTTGAGAAGTTAGAAATAATGACACTCCTGAGAAATATTCAAATAAGCACTGAGACGTGAACGTACAGGAGCCCAGTGGGAGAGCTCCCCCAGTGGGAGAGGTTATAGACAGGCCTCTGTATTACAGACGATATCCTGGGGAATACATACATATACATTCCAAAATATTCTACTTATTGTGTGTAGAACTCACTCATACAATGTGACCAAGCATTTGAAAACTATTCTGGCTCCTTTACTGGGTAATACAGAAAATCATGTAGAAAATACACAGCAATTTGTTGTGAAAACGTCTTCAAACGTGACAGCAGTGATGATTATATTTATTATAGATATTTGAACTATTTATAATTACATACAACATGTAATTAATAGACTTGTACATCATTCATTCATTTTACATTTGAAACATAATTTAAACATTATTTTAGGAAATACAACAAGGATTTATGTTGATTTACAAATTTAGTTTAATTTAGGAATTTACAGGTAAAATCAGCCTATCAATAGATCAACAACGTGGTTTAAAGTTCAGATATGTTTTCAAACAGGTTTGGGTCCTTGATTCCCCTGAAAGATGTGTGGACCAGGGCAGTAGGCTAACTATTGTAAAGACGACCAGATGACTCTTCTCTAACACATTTCTGATGATGATGTGGATGTAACGAGCTCTGGTTCTGTTGTTGAAGGGAGACTTGACCTTCCCCATGAACTGGACTCCATTACAATGTGTCACCCTTTGAGTGACATTTGGAATCGTACACATTAGCATTATTGTAAAGTGCCCGAAGAAGAGGTGCACGATAGTGGCAGGAAAGAGCTGACACAGAGCTGACAGGACACACAAGAGATGAAATCAGATGGAGGTTTTTTTTTTTTTTTTAAATCTACATAATCTAATTATTCAGACTGTGGCACTTGTGAGAAAGCAGTGACATTTAGGAGGCTCAACATTGATCTTTATAAAGGTTGACCTGTGCTGACACTTGTTTAATACACACACCATTTGAGATTTTAAATAGCCCACAAGTACCAGAAAAGGTTACGGCAAATAACCTGATACAAGAACCAAACCTAACTATGATTGTCATGTGTGGTATATGGAAAAATCATTCTTTTTGCCGTGTTAAGGTTAATTAGTGAATACGAGAGGATCTTATAACAAGCTCTTTCATGACATAGGCCTTAAATTTGTATATAGCTTCTTTCAAGACACCCAACGTTCTTTAAATTACAATGTTCATTCACACTGTTTAGTCTCAATGTGGTGAAGCTTTTTTCCTAAACAAGATCATGGGTGGGTGAATCCTCCTGTTTTGTCAAGAGAATTGTCCAATTTGTTATAATTACTTCCTCAGTGTGATTTAATGTGATTCTTTTACTGACTTTTACCACTGGGTCTGGTCTGAGCGTGGTTGCCCGAGAACGTGGCTACCAGTGGCTGATAATGACACTGCAGAAGAGTTAAACACCAGTGACACTCTCCCATGAGAAGTCTGCTGTGACCTGTGAAACCATGGTTACTGGCCCATGTGTGTGTAGGATGTTCTGTTGTGTCCAGAACTGAATTGTATTTGACACTATAGTGATGTGTGAGGCATCGGCAAAGTGCGCCAAAGGAGAATCCAATTTCAGTGGACACGGGACATTACTTGTCACCATCTTCGCCTGTTTTATATGTTTGGCCTTGGAGCTTACTGCACTGTGTCCCACTAGTTTATTTTAGCTTCATAATGTCCTGACAAAAGAGGAGGCGGACTGAGAAGCAGGGAAATACAGCTGGGATGTGAAAGTGTGTGAAGTGACTGGGGAGAGGGAGGCTATTTGTCTGTCTGCCTGTCACCTCAGCTCAGTTTGAATTGGTTGATTTTTAAGTCCCACATTGGTGTTGTGTAAAATGTTAGTTATGTGTCCAATACGTTTACTGTTCATTTAGAAAGTAAAGGTTATGGCCTAACAGCAGGTAAAAACAGAACCGTTTCTCATTAGAACATGAAACAAAGGCTCTAGTTGATACACTCAATGAAAGATTTTACAGTGCCATTGAGCAAAGCACTTCCAGCGTGTTCTGTGCCACACTGCTTTGTGGCATTTTTATGATGTTTTTGGCCATACCAACTTCAGATTCTCATCAGCTCTTGGAAGCTAAACAAGGGTGGGCCTGGTTAGTACTTGGATGGGAGAGCACTGGAATGCCAGGTGACCACTGGAATGTCAGGTGACCACTGGAATGTCAGGTGACCACTGGAATGTCAGGTGACCACTGGAATGTCAGGTGCCACAGGTGGGCGTTAGTGTCACATTGTCTTTGTGTTCTTTGGCAAAGCATGTTTGCTGGTGTATGAAAGAGAGTGTGTTTGTGAGAGTGAATGTGGGACAATGGATGCAAATTGACCCATGGCTCCAATCCGGCGTGTTCCTTAACAGCACTGTCCCGACCAAATAAACCGAATATAATAATAATATAGGTTGACTCCTAATACCAAACTGGTTATAGGTCTGTCAGAGAGTGAAATACCTTACCATGTTCATTTATTGTGTATGTAAGTGCAAATGGTTGTCACATAGAGCAGTAACAGTAATATTTTTTGTTAAATATTAATAGTACAAAGAATTCAAAATGGACTGAAAGTATTCAATGTGTATTTTACCAGTAAATTATTTACTACTTTCCAATGACTAACTTTAATATTTTGTGAAATTTCCTGCCAAATCACATATTTTTGAAATGACTGAAAATAGGAATCTACAGTGTATAAATCTGTAAAGTCTTACTCTGTTGGTTAATAATACAGCCCAATTGGATGTGAAAAATTGATCCTGCTTTGAATTCTGTTCAGCCATCGGGATGTAGGCTCTGAGGAAATAAGGCTGTGACGGTCCTGATAGATTAAAACACTCTACAGACAAAGCTTTGTATATTTGCTGCAGAAGGCGTGGCTCATGTCTGCAGCCGCTGTCGGGTTTTGCATGTGAACCTGACAGTGAGCAGATGCATGTGGTCACAGCCGCTCCTCGTCTGTCACTGCAGTATGGAGGGTCCACCTTTAGCCTATGTGGCTAGATGCACTAGGGCATCGCTGAGGTGTGCGGTTTGCACAAATGTACGTGTCTGTAAAAGGCTGAAGGCTTAAATCCCAGCTCTTTGGAAGCCTGAAAAAAACATGAATTTCTGTTTTGAATAACTACATTAGTTAAAGCAAACACAATCTTCAAGAAGTGTGGTCAAAATTCTTGTTGGATAATCTGAAGAATCGATCAAATACATTAAGAAAACAAGTTATTTTATTTTCAAAAGATAAGTTATTACCAGTTAAGTTAATGACAACGACAAGCGGTGTTGATTGCACTAACTGGTGTATGTATCTGCCATAGTCTGTACTATGAATACAACAAAATTGTCCCTAACAAGAGCGAGAAATTAAAATTCATGAGTCCTTAAACACCATTCATAGTAAAAACTACTTCCAGCAGGTGCCAAGCCCCAGGCTTTATTCTGTGATAGAAACCAAAAATAGGTTTAACTGCTAATATAACATTTATAACATGGTGTTTATTTTCCAGTTTAATTTTATAATACAACTCCACTGTCAGTCTAAACTTTTATTGATCTGCTCTAGCACCATTGATATAACTGACGAGATACACTTCAGCTTCTGTTATATTTCCCCGAAATCAAGCACAAAAGCATCTTATCTTTCCACAAACCCATTCCGATGATTTATGAATCTTTGTGGATCTATATTAGTGTCTGCGACTTTCTTAGGTAAAACACAGGGAAACAGTGACTTAATCCATGGGGACATTTAAAGTGTCTGTGGGCGTAAAGAGGACAGACAAACAGATGCCTCCTTCAGCAGGTGCTTCTTACCTGAGCAGAGCCAGTCAGAGGAAGTGACTCACATGTCTTACACAACAGCACACGTCGGCTGCTTTTAAATGCACGAGTAAAACAATGCATTGCAAGAACTAAAGTAACTTGTATTTTGTGTTCAGGGAATTGACTACCGTTATTGTTCTTGTCTGAACCTAAATGTAAATAACTGATTTAAAATTATGATTTTCCTGGCAATCAATTGTATGTCAGCAGTTGAAAAAAATGAAGTTTGCAAAACTCAGCATCAAAATCAATAAGTCCTACAGAAAAAAGACAAAAGGAAACATGTGTCATTCTTGAGCCTTGGTTCTATTTGCAAAATAAAAATTCAGTTACGGTCCTGCTTTTTATAAAATACTGATTGCACTGTCATTGTGATGATGTATGATTTGATATTAAAAGCACAACGTCAAGCCCTGTTTTATTGTTCATCTGTCTTTGCTGTCTCGGTCTCATTACTTCTGCATTGTTCTGCAGGTCAAGACTCTCTCATATCCCCAAATTCAATAATCCATTCTCTCAATAAATTGCTGTGTTTGTTTCAGTTTTTATACCTGGACGTTTAGATTCAAATCATGTAATTATTATGAGTTTGGGTTTTTAACCTCCAAAATAAATAAATAAACATGTTTATTTCTACTTGACTAATATAGAGCAATTATCTTTTCAGGGATGAATCAGTGTGTTAATAGTTTGCCCAACTGGAGGGTCTGTGGTTCAAACCTCGCTGCCAAAAACACTGTGAAATAAGTCACAATGTCGACCTACAATAGAACTGTTAAAAAAAGGAAGCTAAAGCTCAGTTACTTTACAGATCATAAATGTTCCCTCACATTTTTCCGTCATGGTGACTGTGTCACATTTAATTTCTTCACTTTGCTCATCCTCAGCTGTTTTTTCAGTTTCAGTAATAAAATACTACACATATTTATTTTTGGCTCACATGTTTCTTATATCATGAAAAGTTACCATGTTACACTGGCATGAGCAGTCAAACATAGTCATGGTGCTAATGCTAATCTTGAAATGTGTCTCTTAATTTTAAACCCCTAGATTATAATCATAAAGGGCCTATAAGACTTTAACACCAACATAAATGAACATAATGAACATTTGCCTATGATAGTTAGCATACATAAACAAATCACATGTTCACGTAGTTCATCCTGACTGGCTGTTATATCAATTACAGCATAATCACTCGCGCTCATCATTGACAGAGAGAATGCACACACACTGCAGTTCATCACTTGTTTGTCAAATGCCTTTGTCACAAATATATAACGAGGCTGAAAACACAAATAGAATGAGGCCTTTTTTCACAGCTACAGTGTGATCCAATGGAAGTCAATGGTAGTTATGGCCAAAGGGCTGAGTATATTGTTTTCTTTTTCCAAATCTAATATGACTATTGCTCCCCTATTGAATACACTCCTGGCAACATCTGATCCATTTTCAACAAACTGACACTTTGACTAATCACTGCTAGTGCTAATCACTGTTCATTTAACCATAAGGCTGTAGTTCTCCTGTTCAAATCAACTCTCTTACCGTAACGTATGTGTGAAGAGATAAATAGAAATAATAGATACCTCGGTCACCACTTCCCCTTTTTGCTATGATCTTCTACATAAAAAAATTAAATATTGAATTTGATCAAGGAGGAATGGAATGTTTTTGTGACATGTGGGTGGTTAGTGGTCTGCTCCACATCTCAGTCATTGGGGAGCCTCAGGGATTTATTTTTGGTCCAACGCTATAATCTATGTAAGAGATAAGAACCTGTTTTAAGCGGATTTGTGATATTTTTTATATTGTAAATAGTCATAATGTGAAAGTTGAATTTCTTACCTGTATATTGTATCTCTGCTACACAAGTTAAGACAAATAACTTCAGAACATAAAGTATGCCTATACATATGCATAGTGTCATTCATTTAATAAACTGTGTGATCAATGGGAACAATAACGGTTCAGGGCAGTTACAGTGCCACATCTGTTCAGCCAATCAGAACGCCCCAGTCCAAGGTCACCACGCACAAACAGAGCGCTGATCACTGCGTTGCGCCAGCCAATCGCAACACCCCAGAGAGACACCACGTGACCACTCGCTCGTCTTCCCATCCTCGCTGCTGTTTTCTTCTTTGTTATTTGACTAGTATGATTTGCTTTTTACCCAGCATCCCCGTGTGCACCCCTCTCCGCTCTCTCCCCTTTCATTTGCCGCTGCCGTCTTCAAGGCTGTGGGCGCGTCAGGCTCCACTAAACTGCGCGCCTCAGAGCAGCGCCGCCCTGTCATTGGAGCTTACGGTGATGAATGAGAGAAATGCTGGGGAGAAGGAGAGAGGGAAAGGGGTGCGAGGGGATGTGGGAGAGATGGGACATCAGCGAATCAAAGTGGGAGAGAGATGTTGCTTGGGGAGGATGAACGAACGCAGAGATGAATGGAACACGCACGTTCAGAAAACATGCAGTTTAAAAGCGTGGGCTGGCCACAAGGGGGCGCTAGTAGCTGTTAATGAGCAAGTGTCAACAACGTGCCAGAGTTGTCCTTCACTCAAAGTGCAGAGACTTGAGATGTGAATGATGTGGGTTAATAATGTGTGATGAAAGGCAACAATGATAAGATCAAATAGAAATACGGGAAGATGGGCACGTTTTCAACACGTGTTAAAAAGTGTATTAGAAAAAGATGGTGTGACAATAATGTAATAATGCTGATTGTCCACATAAGCAGTTGTGGATGACAGAAGTACTAAGGCTGTATTAGAGTACATGTTACTTAGTATATAAAAAAATCTACTATTACTGCTGCTATTGCCTTGCCTGGGAATACAGTTAGAAACTAAACTGTAAAATTAATATTGGCACTTTTACAGAAATGTTTATTAATGTGCTATGTCCCCGATCAAATGAATTTCACTTATTTTAGTCTTTCATGCATCAAAGTGTACTTATGTAAAGTCATACTCCTTAACATACTTTCTGATGTAAATTGGGATCTTGTCCCTTCCACATCTGCAACAAAAAGTGCAGCTTAATATGACTATACATTATTTCACAAGTAATCGACCATTAAAATAAGTCTTCAGAAATTACTTATCATTTTTGCCTTCCTAAAGTACCTCTACAGCTATTGTACCAAAGAGATGGCAACTTAGATTACTGCACAGGTCTGGTACCCTGAATGTATGGAGGAGATAAAACTGTTTACTCAAATGCAATCGTAGGAGCAGATGCAGGAAGCGGTGGAGGAAATAGATTCAGGCCAGATGTAACACAGATGGAGAGCTGATATTGGGACGCTGGCTCCAGCATATGTACAGCACACGGGATATAACTGCTAATAAAATGCTATTAGTGCTCAGACCAATTCAAGACATAAGTGGAACATGTGACGCAGGCAAAGTTCAGTGAAAGTACTTATACTGTATGATCATTGATAAACAGTAGCCCATGAAACAGAAGGATCATAATAGTTTGACATTTCCAATCAAGTGCCTTTCAAACCATTCATGCAGATCTTATTATGTGCATTACCATTAAGGAGCGGTTGAGTCAATCACACGGTATGTCAGGGTAAATATCCTTCTCATAAGTCAACTAACGCTGTATTGTTGGTGTAAAGTAGCAGAAGAAAAAAGGACCACACATGGCCTATTCCAATTCTCAAATAAATAAATAGAATAGAAATATTATCATGAAGCTATTTTATAACGAATTACGTGTGGTATTAATTGTGTAAACCTATATGTTACGGATAAATGTGCTTTCATTTTGTCCATGTATTAGAAATGATTCCATCTGTCCTTGAGCAACGTCCATCCACTATAACGTGATTAAATGTGTAGAGGATGGTGTAAAATAATTTAAAAAACATATTTGTGACAATTCAAGGTTCAACCATTGGTCAATAGACCGTGCCAGAGAGGCTGAGGAGTGTGATCCCCCTGAAGGCGCACACCCTAAACAAGTCTTGCAGGTCAGAAGTACTGTCCCTGACCACCACGTAATGTTGTAGAGACCTGTCAGCCAACACAGCCCCATAACATCCAGAGAATTAGGATACTCAGAGTCAGGATGGCTCTCACCCAGCCCCGGAGCCTTGTCACTGAGTAGCCTGCCAACAACCTCAGTGACTTCAGCTTGGGTGATGGACGAGTCTGCCTCTGGGTCTTCAGTCTCTGCTTCCTCCGGGGAAGATGTAACAGAGTCTCCTTGTCACTCGTCAACAACATTCCTAGTCGAGGTCAGTAGCTATTCCTCTGCACTGTAACTGGTGTTGGTGTAGCACTGCTTTGTTATCTGCAAAAGAACTCTTATCAATCGGATCATCTGTAGATTTACACCACCTATAAGTATTTAGTACTCTTTCCATCTGATGATTTAAATGATCCAGTAAGAAAAATATGTCTTACAAATAGATTAATCTTCCTGACAGCAATGGCTAATGACCAGCATCACAAAGACCTCCTTTGCTAATATGAGTTTCCACATGCACATTCCTCCTGCGGCACTCTTTCCTCCAGCAGGCATGCAACATTGAGCCTGTAGCTGTCAACCTAAATAAATACTAGGACTATAAACCTCCGGCTTTTGCACTATCCTATTTATTACTACCCGCTGATGCGACCACCCCTCCACACACCCACATCCTCTCAGACGTAGAGGAGAAGGCGCTCAGCTGGTGTGCAAACTGTGCCTCATCATCACTCACCTGCTCCAGAGATGAATGGCTTTCTTCATACCAACCTAAACATGGTTAACATGCCCCTCACGCACACACTGATGGGAGAAACGTATTTACTGTATCCGTCATGGAAGGCACACTGTTATATAGTTGCACAGAGCCTATACAATATTAATTGAGAATTTCACAACTGGAAGCAAACGACTCAAGAACTGTTTGTGCAAGGATACATGCTCTGGAATAGAAAGGAATCTTTAATCATAAATCTGTAGCCATAAAAATGATTTCATATTCAAATTTGATTCTTCACTCAAAATAAACCAAACCACTCAACAACTGGGAATCTACTTGCAGAAATTGTGAACACTACCAACATGTTTTCAAAATTCTTTCTAAATTGTTGGAGAGTTTATCTTGGGGGATTTTACAGTATTTTGAGGATTTTGTTTAGCGAGCAGACAGCTGTACATCTTGCCACATTCACAGACGACAGCAAGTGCTTGGTTTTGCTCCCGTGATGGCATTACTGATGATCACACACTGTCACTATGTTAACTTCAAGTACACGCAAGTAAAGTGGCATCTCTTATAGAAACCCTCTTACATAAACTTCCAATAGCTCTTTAGCTTTTGTCTTTACTATATATTGTACGATAAAAGAGTTTGTCTTTACTATATATTGTACGATAAAAGAGTTAAAAGGCTAAGCATGGTAACCTTTCAGTAAAACATAATAACTTATCAGTCTTGTGCTCATTACTTACCAAATTGCTGATTTGAGTAAACTGTTAAAAAAATAAGTTATAATCCCTATGGGAAAAATGAATGGAAAATGTGCTTCTGGAACAAAGCGGTCATTGTTAGATTGGCTTAGATCAATTGGACTCGATTGATCCTTAGGCACAGAATGGCATCTTTTTCTGCCCAGATGAATAAATAATTGCTCTTGTGAGTGTGTTTTAAGAGCCTTTGAAAGCATCCATCTGATTTAGTTAAGTCAAATATTGTCAGAATGGACTTCCGATATTCCAAGTCATAAACAGGTTGATTCTTATGAAAAATATGATGTCATTCAAATTTGTTTTACATGGCAGATTAAAAATCAAATGGAAACTAAATCATGGGCACATATTTTATAATGTTACACAAAGGAACTACTTCTATTCTTAGCATAATAAACCCACCACGTGCGGCTAATTATGGAAAATGTTAATTACTCGCAGCTTTAAAATGGCTCTGGCAATCTCCTCTTTGTGGGCAAGGCTTCACAGCAGCAGCCTCACCGAGCACAGTGTTTAAGAGAGAGAGTGCTGCCCTAGAAGGGGTACAAAAGTGTGCCAGCCACCCTGCTTCACTTCGCTGTTCTAAAGGTTTGCCCACAAATATGCATGTGAATACAACCGGTAATTATATTTGTGAGAGCTAAGAACTAGTTTACCACCTATTTAGATGTAATTACCTTCCTCGCTTTAGCGTTTGAAAGTCAGGTACTCCAGCTTTAAATGCAGCAGTGCCAAACATGTTTTCTAATGTAATCTTTCTAATCCATTTCTTCACATTCTCTGTCCTCAACATATGGGCCGTGTGTAAACAGATGCTTCTTGTGAATTCAGAAAAAGAAGATAAAAAATACAGAAACATCAAGTATTTCTTTAGGCTCTGCTACTCAGCCAAATGCAGAGTGACTGATTGGATACAATGTAGTATTTGGCTTTTGGACAATTCCATATGCTAGATTTGGACACACCTCTGTTGCCTTTGTGAAAATTTGGACTATCATTTGTCAACACTGCAGTAAACAGAAGTGAGTGTGCCCAAGGAGCTTATGTGAGCTATCGATCAACGCCAAACTCATTTAGGACTGTAGTAAATATAAATATAACAGATTTCCAGGAGCAGGCACTGTATGCAATTAGAGCAGATCATTTTTTTTGTTTTATTTTTTAAAGTTTCTTCTTGCAAAAGTCACCTTATCATAACAGTATTTAAAAATAAAGTATTTTAAACAAGGATAGTTATTAATTCATAAGATGTGCCCGAGCTTTCTCAGCTGCTTCTTTGACCAGCTCTGAAAATTCAATACGGACAAATTAAATATACTCTTTACTACTCAGACTTAATTGAAATCTATAATTTTATTTCATACAAAAGAGGGATTTTAAGGATAGGGTCAAACTCTGGTTAACATTCAATAATAGAGTAGAGTATCCCAGTTTCTAACAATCAGGAATAAATGAGAGCGATGCAAGAGAAGCGTTCTCAATCCCACAGCAGTAAGAGCATGCTAAAGTAAAACAGAAATGGTTTTGGCTGATGTGGCTGACTCAGCAAAAAACAGCAGTCTAATGCCCACTCCTAAATTGTCCCATTTGTCCTTTGTCATTTAGTTTAATCGACAGAGGGAAACGTGATAAGCACCAGAGCAGGGGCACAATACCCCACTACACTGTTGCAGAGACACTCGACTACAAAATGGACTTTACAATAGCAACAAAGCTGATGTTACTGCAATGGTTTGGGTATTTAACTGTGATTGTTGTAGCTGTGATTGACATGTTGATGTGGCATTTGTCTTCTTCCATTATTCAGTGTGATGGTGACAGGCCCATCTCTTGTTCTGGGAACATCAGATTAGACGGTTCATTATTGAACACACTTCTGACACTGCATTTTGAGTGAGTGCTCAGCAGAATAATACAATCCAAATGTACAAGAAGAGAATATTATATTGATCTTATTGTTTAGAGAGAAATGTATTTTCTACTGCAAGTTTTAAGTGCACCATGTAATTGGAGGTCCCTGAAAATATTATTGCTTTGTCTGGAATGTTCCACAATATGGCATTAAATATATCTACCTTCAGGTTTTAATGCCAGGTTACAGGTCAGATCTGTAGAGAGGTGAAACTTGAAAAATTTAATTGAATTAAATGAATTTTTGTAACGCACAAAATCACAGCGGTTGCCTTGAGGGGCGAATGCAACTTGGCAATGTCCCAGCATCCCGTGTCCTTAGACCCTCCCTTTCATTGGGAAAAAGTATAAACCTGGAGTTCCACAGTGAAGGAGAGATCTGACTCCCTCAGACGGATGTGAGATAGACAGTGGAACTGGAACCACTCAGGAGCAGAACCAGTTCTTCCAGGCAGATGAAGAACCGTCCATATGAAGAAGAGACCGTTTCTCCAGGGAGTCGAGGATCATCTGGGTCCAGAGGTCATTGATGTGCCTGTTCCACTCCCGATGGGGAAGTGGATTATTAAATATTAAATATTGTTTGATAGAATAAATAGTCAGAAGCAGAGGATAGAGCTCAAGCTGCCATACTTCCCCCATCGTTGCTCCTAGGGCAGCGTAGTTGAAACTGTAGGTTTATGTTTCTGTTCCTAACTGGCCTGACCATAAGCGATTTCAAAAAGGAACATTTTAAACCTGGTCTTAAATGAAGAGACTGTGTCGGCCTCTTTAACATGGACAGGAGCTGATTCTAACATAGTTGCTTGGTTGCTAAACTCTCTACCTCCAACTAACCCATGGTAAAAAGCACAAAGTCAAGTTCATTTGTACTTGCAATGTTTCTTAAGCTTTGAAAAGTAGGTATTTTGGAAAACCATATTAGAAATGGTTATATTTCACTGTGTATCTTACTGAGCTAATGTTGATTATGTGCTAATTTAAAAGCGGAATGTTATTGTTTTTATTCATTTATTTATTATGATTGTTGTGTGCACTTTCACTGCAGATGAAAACCAGCAGTGGTTAAATCTGGCACATCATCTTTTCTAAACATAAATTAATCTGTACATGGTCCCTGACAAATAAAGATTAAACTAAACCAAACGTGTTGTTTAGAAATATTGTGAAAAGTTAAAATACTTGAATCATGTTAAATAAACCAAAAGTTCAAACTGTTTAGATGGAATTATGGAATTTGAATAATGGAACACTTTGAGGAAGTAAAAAAGAAAAACAGGGAATGAGTTTAATCACGAATTAAAGGATACTTTGGCACCATCTGCTGGTTATACTGCTGAATAAGGTCTTGTAGAGGGAGCTGTCAGCAATTGTCAATGGTAAAAAATTCAGTTCATTTTACTCTTTCATCGTTTGAAAACTTGAGAAACGTAAGTTTTCAAAAATGTATGTGAATAAACCATTTGATCTGGACATGGCAAACATACAAATATTTCAATACATTACTCAGATTACTCAGATTATTTGTTCTGTTGTAGTAATGGTCTTGTCAGCAGATATGTTTGAATTCTTACCCGCCATCAGCATTTCTGCAGTAAACTGTGTACTTCTGTGCATTATCTATTGTACAAAGCACATACAGATTGTGCAGCGTGTGTTGAACCAGTCATCTGTATTCTAGTCCAGTCCCACTATCTGCAGCAGATCAGAGCAGTGCAGCTAACAGCACTTAGTGGAATTGGCCCTTTAGCTCTAACACAATACATATCCACTTCGTACCCTTGGCATTACATGTTTGCCAGTTTTTATTTATTCTTTGCTAAATATTGTAGCAGAATAATGGATAAATATGGTAATGTGGCAGTAGAGCACTGAAGGGCTCTTGTCAATTAAGAGCCCTTCATTATTGCATAAAGTTCTGGAAAGTGTGAGTGTCTCACAAGCTGCATGAACACAACATGATAGATTTAGTTTTTTTTTAAAGCTTTATACTTTTTTTAACCAGCCACAAAGTGATGTCATTCCTCTGATACATTGGAGTCTTTATTCATTTTGCGGCAAGTAATTAATTACCCATTACAATAAGGAGTCTTGTAAATCTTATATGTTAAATCATTTGATGCTGATATATGTATTTCATTGGAAGCTTTAAATCCATGTTACAAGCAGGAAAAAAATAATAAAACAAAAGTGTTAAACAGCTCTTGTACTTTACACTTTCTCTGGACAGGCCAGTGTCAAAGCTGCTCCTTCATGTGTGTGGACCGCCGCGTGTTGCTGCCTCAGTAGATTTTATGTACAATCTATAAATCCTCATGAGTGTTATCAGCACCATGTCTAACGCCGATCAATACACAGGCGTTTGCAATTCAAGGTAATGAGGTGAAACAAATACTGGAAGGCATTTTTGAGTATCTTCTTGTAGTCTCGTAATGTAATTAAAAACTGTAATACAAGACAAACTGTTGGACAGTTTTGAAATATTACGCTCTGATTTTGTGATATAGGAACGAGACTGGACAGAAAGACCAGATTGGAGGTAGTTTTACTTCAGATTAAACCAGATGAATGAATGAAGTTAACTGAAAATAACCTTTCAATTGCTTTCATCCCTTAAAAATGTTCTGAAACGTTGAATTTATTTTGAAAGTGCTTTTGATAAGATTGCATGGTGCTGATGCTTTGCTTGTCTGTACATACGAGCTCACACCTTGGCAGCAGTGGCCCCTGTTGAGACGAGGGCCCTTTATCTCCTCAAACTCCAGTGTGTGATGTGGCTCAAGTTGTTGCTTTGGTCACTGGTGTCGTGCAGTGCTAGAAAGCAGAGTTGCCAAGTCTGCTTCTGTATAATGACTTTGGGATTTTGGAAAGTCGCTTGCAAATTTTGAGAATTATGGGTTGCGTTTTTTAAAGTTTTCTCCTCCAGTAATACTTTTTCCAGGTCTATTTAATCAGAATAAGGATTAGAAAAGGTTAATTGCCATTGCTAATGAACATAATTCACAAACAAACTTGATTTGGTGATTCGGTGCAACATAAAACTATGAACAATAATAAAGCATATATTAAATCAAAAGGGCATGCATTCAAGAAAAACAACTTAAATCTGCAATAAGATAAAAATAAAAGTGTGAAGCAGCTGGGATGAGAATCAGCACCCTTGAAAAGGTGGCTTGCCCTTATGGTCATGAGCTTTGGATAATGACCGAAAGGACAGGAGCGCGGATACAAGCGGTCAAAGGCGTTTCCTCCACCGGGTGGCTGGGCGCTCCCTTAGATAAAGGAGCTCATAGGAGGAGCTTGGATTAGAGCCGCTGCTTTTCCACGTCGAGCGGAGCCAGCTGAGGTGGCTCGGGCATCTGGTCCGGATGCCTCCTGGATGTCTCCCAGGGGAGGTGTTCTGGGCATTTGCCACCGGGAAGAGGCCCCGGGGAAGACTCAGGACACGCTGGAGGGACTACGTCTCTTGGCTGGCCTGGGAAAATCTTGGGATCAACCCGGAGAAGCTGGAGAAAGTGTGTGAGGGGTGAGGAAGTCTGGAAGACCCTGCTTTGACTGCAGACCCGTGACCCAGCCCCGGATAAGCAGAAGAAGATGGATGGATGAAACATGATGAGGACAGGGGGAAGATTCCAGTACATGGTAACTGCAACACAAATAACTGTAAGAACAATCCAGATGCATGTGTCCAGTACAATGTGTTTCCACCATAATCTAAATACTGTATTTTAGAGGTGAAGAAAGCTTATCTCTATGGAAATAATAATAATGCAGCAACCATATGGGGCATTACTTGTTGGCTGTGAGAAATATCAGGCATTCTGCTGCTGGATGAGAATGTCCCACAATAAGGAGACAACTGTTGCCTTCATCATTAAAGAGCATTTAAACTAGTAAAGTATCCACCAAACACCAAGGGACTGATATTTTAGCTGACTATTAAAAATGTGTAAGCTAATAAAGTCTGTCAATCATCAATCATGATGTTTTGTGGGGCTAAATGTGTCTGCATGAATATGACATGTTTTTTTTTTTTACGTTTCACATTGCTTATGACACATAATTGGCTTCTGTTAAGATTTAGCGTAATTTAACAATAGAATAGATGAAAGATGTGTTCAAATACAGGCCTATTTCAATGAAATAGAGTAGGCTATGGTGTAATAACAGACTTGAGCATTATGCGGCCCACACATTTCTGATAATAAGTGTTATCCATTCTATTTCTATTTGTACATGCTCTTAGCTATGGAACATGCGCCTGCACTTGTCTTCTTAATAAAGATTAGATGAAATAAATTAAATAATAGATTGAATAGTCTATATTTTAGAGAATTGTGCTTATAATGATGAGAATTTGTTACACCAATGATTACGGTCCGGCCCTCCGACACTTGCCTGGGTTGGAATATGGCCCTCAGGGAGAAAATAATAACCCACCCCTATTATAATGGGTCTACAGGCCTGATCGCTAATAATGTTATACCTCTCATACCAACTAAACAGTGGTCAATAGTAAATGATTGTATAAATGCAGTGGACTTCTGAGCGCTGGTGCCAGGAAACATTACACAGATTGTGAATGGTCCTTTGCAGCTGTGCAGAGCTGGGCTGGGAGATCAGTGGTGATAGGACTAATTATACATCTGGCCTTCATGTGCTCTGTAATGCAGCTAATCCTCACACACTTAGCACACACCTGTGGTCAGTGACATACAGAAGCAGAGGCAATATAGGCCACTGTATATCAGCGTGAGCAATTACGACAACACCTTTTGCAATTTGGTGTGAAGCGAACTGTTAATGGTTGATCTTTTAAAATACATTGAGAGTATAATCTGTCGTTAAGGTGCAGCTATTGTGCATCTCTGTGAAATAGTATGCTTGAAGCTCCCCTGGCAACAGTGGTCTCATGGCTACACTTAAAGACATCACATTCATCTTTAAACAGAAATTAGGATGTACTTTATTACCCTAGCGACATGAAGATGTATTTGTATTTATGGGTTGTTCTTTCTGTTTATACATTTTTGAGCACTTTTCAGACTATTTCATTTTGTATTAAGTACCATGGCAACAGAACCGATTTGTATCACTTTGAAATCCATGGCAAAGAAAGTGAACAGCTATCATTTGAAGAAAGTCTCTTGACACAACCGTCTTATCCAGACTTAGAAGTGGTGTGACATCATAGCTGCACTGACCGTGTGTACATTTGTTCAACTGAATGCATAGCTTCATTGTTTGTAAAAGTAATGACAGTTTGGAAGCTGCAAATCGCTATTTCCTAAAATTCTATTGAAACGCCCATACATCTCATTTCCATTTATTTTATATGCATGCATTAGCCAAGGTCGTTGTGTGTGATGTTGAATACACTTTTATGCCAGAGCATTTATCATCCGTGCTGCATCTACTCCTCCACACCTTCCCACACACCGCGCCCTACAAGCAGTGCGGCCGCAGCCTTGGATACCACATGCCACCCATTGTGCCTGTTCACCGGAGCAGAGAAAGAGAATTATATATCACAGCTTTAGCCCAGCTAAACCCTGTTATCGACTGAATATTTTCCTGTGATGATGTTAGCATAGCCGCTACTGGACAGGAGATATCAGAATTCAATTTGCACCGGTCTCTTAAACTAATTTAATCAATCACTGTTCACTTTCTGCACTACATTTGTAAATTGAACTGTACATTTGTGTACATAGTAAGCCTATTTTCATTATTTATCCTATAGAAGATTGGTTGTTTTTCTTAAATGCATGCCCTTTTTGATTTTATATATGTTGTTTTATCATTATTATTGTTCTATGTCGCACAGAATCACCAAAGCAAGTTCCTATGTTTGTGTATTCTGTTCATTGGCAATGGCAATAAACCTTTTCTGATTCTGAAATAAGCTATATTATCTTTATTTTATGGAATTAAGAATTCCACTGAGATGTAGCATCTCTCTTTCAGGGGAGTCCTGGACCCACATGTTTTTAGCAGTAGAGTAAATTTACACAGACATAGGCAGAACATGCAAACTCCACACAGAAAGAATCCGCACCACCTGGGAATTGATCCCAGGACCTTCTTGCTGTGAAGCAAAAGCACTAACTGCAGCTCCACCGTGCCGCCCCAAAAGAAGATTCTGTGTTTATCAGGACATTATCTGTGTTTCATTGATCACCACAGGTTTAAACTCTTCACAATCCAAAGAAAAAATATATTGTATTGATGGTCTGTATCAAAAGGAAAGGAAACTGTTTTTGTTTCACTCATTACTTCAGGATAGTCCAGAGCAAATCTCTAAGTCTATTGGTTATTCGGAAAAGGAACAAATTGACATTGAGTTTGTGTTTTGAAGCTGTTTTGAGATTAGTTAGTTTTCCATGTCCTTTGTCACAGCCTTCATTTCCTCGTGTTCCTCCTTTCACTGTGATCCCTAATCACCTTCTGTGTGTGACAGCTCCAGCAGCCTCTCTCCTCCACCTTTTCATCCTTTACATCTGTATCTGTCTCTTCAATGGGGATGTTTTTTTTTTTTTTTTTCCGCCAATACCTACATCCAATATTTGTCTTGCTGGTGTGGACAATCAATATGTGCCAATACCAGTATCAAGATTTGAAATTCTAGAGCAAGAATTGGAGAAAAGTTCTCGCTGATTAACTTTTCACTTTTGTAAAAACAATACAAGATGAATACACCATTATTTATGATGGTATAGTATTTTTATGATGATCATGTAACATACAGCCAACTCTTTGTTTTTACTCATTACTCACTAACTTAAATTGATATGACAAACATGGACACAGATCCTTGGGCAACAACCCTCGTCTGTCCGTCTGTGAGAGTCGGATCTCTCCTTCACTGGAACTCCTCCAGGTTTCTACGCTTTTTTCCCAAAGAGGTTTTTTTTGTAGTTTTTCCTGGCCGAGAAGGAGAGTCTAAGGACAGAGGACCCTGGGACATCGTCCCTCGCCACCACAGACATTGTCTGACTCCATCGCCACCACAGACATTGTTGATTCATTTCTCCCTGTGGCCCTCAGAGGCAACTGTTGTTGTGATTTTGGGCCTTACAAAAATAAATTGATTTGATTTGATTTGAACAAAAATATGTGTGCGTAATATCTGAGAACTGGTAGATATTGTGCCGGTGGTGATATGCAAAAACAAATCACCGATATCGATGTTAGCGCTGATACGTTGTCCATGCTTTTTGGACTATTCAAGTTTATTTTCACCTTAATACAGTAAATGAATGGACATGATTGGAAATTTCAAAAACAGAATGTGAGTCAATAAGAAATCTTCCCAGTGGCTTTTCTGAAAGTTGAATAGACTTGATGGTAATTGGTCAGTGAAGCCGACACTCAAACAGACTTTGGAGGCGACACGCTCTCATTCTTTTTAAACCCTTTTAATATCCTTGGCAAATGTGGAGTGTTTTCTAACTCTCTTTTCTAACTATCTGAACTTCTGCATGTTTACCCTTTAATCCGAGATCTATCATCGATGTCATCATCATCATCATCACTATTATCAATAATTGTTCTCTTGTATTCCATTGTTGTGGCATGGTTCGTGCTAATGAACCTAGAACGAATAGAGTGGATTTAAAGAAAATAATAAATATTGAACCTCACAATCTCCCAAAACAAAATCTCTACATTGACCCTTATTGTGTGCTTAGTTTGGATTAATGTGTAAATGTTATTTTTAGATTGCTTATTCCGTCTTGTATTTATATTGATATTTATGTTTTGCATAGCCTTATTTTAGCATAGTCAATATTTTTATTACTATTGTTTATTATTCATTGTTTAATGTTGCACCTGCCAAAGCAAGTCCCTGTTTGTGAATCTTGTTCACTGACAATAAATCCTTTTCTGATTCTATATATCGGGAAATTATTAATAGTAAAAGTATGACATTGTTTTAATATTTAATTTCTTCATTGCTTTTCTGTATCAGGTCTACACATTGCTGCATCTTTTGTAATCGGAGTAGCAATTATTAAACGTAACAAACATTTTGATATTGATTTTTGCAGTTTCAAAGTCCATAATCCTGTCTTGAAACTTCAGCGCAATATCCCAAAGTTGTGTAATTTGATTTGTCATGATTTCTTGTAATTTCATCATCGGTCATTTTAGCTGCGATAACCAGTTTATTGGAAGTTCTTTAATTTCATTTTGCTGGAGTGATGGAGGTGCCATACATTTACACAGTCACTTTATTGTTTGTCCATTCTGTCTCGGACTTCAGCATCTGCTAATATTTACTTCTCGGTATTAAATCCCCGCCAGGCATATTGGCAATTTTTGCTCATTTGTGTTATAAAATGTTTTTTGCAAGAAAAACATTGATTGGAAGTAAAATGAAAAAATGCCAATGACAAGTGACTGACAATGACACATTTAGTATATATTCTTCTGCTTCATTTTCAACCTGCCGGATGAATGATTGTTTTGATAAATGAGGTTTGCCTTTGATATAAAACATATATTAATTTATCTTCTACTGCTTTTTCTCGGTGACTGGAGTGTATCCCAGTGACTTTGGGCTTTAGGCGGGGTGCACCCTGGACAGGGACCAGCTCGTCGCAGGGTTAACACAGAGACACAGACATTACAGACAAACAGTCACTCTCACATTCATTCACTAGGGGCAAATTAGAGTTGCCAGTTTTGCCTAACACATGAATGTCTCTGGACATGGGAGGAACCCGGAGAACCCAGAGAGAACCCACGGCAACACGGGAAGAACATGCAGACTCCACCCAGAGAGATCTTGTGATGTTGGTCTGGCCTGTGGACCGAACCCACGATGATCAAAACATGTATATACAGTATAAAGCCAATGTAAGCTTATGTGTTAGAGTTCTATGATGCATGTGAGTGAATCGTTGCAGATGAATACTTTGAGTGTGAAAGTAGAGCTCATGTGCAAAGCTTCAGCAGATCTTTGTCATGGTCTCAAGTCGGTCGGTAACGTGTTAAGTGTGTGTACATGTTTTCACACCCTTTGCACTTCCTGACACTTCATACGACATGCCACTGCGACTGGAAGTGAGTATCAGTGTTTTCATGTAGGCCTGTTATAGATTATATTGTGACTTTTTTTTTACACCGTTATGTTTTCTTCTTATTGTGAAGTCATGCCCCCCTCAAAAAAGAGTATTATTTGTTTTATTAGTATTATGCATTGTAGTTCCTGCGTCCCACAAATGAAGTCTGCGTAAATTCAGCCTGGAAGACCTAACTCCACCCATCTACGTCAAGGCCACCTGCTCCCCAGCTCAGCCAACGCACCCAGTCCGGGCGTCGGCCACCATGGCAGGCAGCGCCATCATCGCACTCAAGTGGCGTCCGCCTGTCCGTCTGAGAGAGTCAGATCCCTCACTTCACCATGGACTCTCCCAGGTTTCTGCGCTTATCCCAAAGAGGTTATGCAGTTTTTCCCCGCCAAGAAGGAGGGTGGAAGGACAGGGGGCGTCTGTACCATGGCCCCCGCACCCGCTCCTCATCCCCAATCAACGCTCCCAAGTCACTCCTCCCCGCTCCAATCAGCGCCCAGGCGGTCGCATTTAAGCCCTCAGGCAGATGGCTCGACCGTTTGAAAACCGTACTGCGACCCACCACCTCCCCAGCTCCTCCTCTACATTCCCCTCATCCTCTACCTTCTCTTCACATTTACCACCACCAGTCTCCAGGCTCCGGGGGGACACATCTAATACAAATAGATCATTGCTAAACAGTCCTTTCTCGTCGTCTCTGCGTCTCTCCAGGGTGAAATGTATTCCATTTGGCCCACTATCAGATGTATATTTTTGTATTACCCTAAAATTAAAAAAGGATCTTTTATATGAATTTCCCCCCCTAAAATTAGATGCAGCTTTGAGAAAGGAATTGTCACAACCCCCTCATATCAGTCCAGACCTCTAACAGCAGCTTTACTTCTTCATATATTTACCGTGAGATTTTCCTCTGGGCAGGACTTGTTTCCACTTATAATTAGAGTATATTAGACAAAGGTTCAGGAACAGCTCAAATTTGAATCGAGGCTCATTTTAGTCAAGCATTTTATGTCAAATTGGGTAATAATGTGTTAACAGTGGTAGAAGAAGTACCAGTACTCAATTTTATTACTTAAGCAAAAAGTACTAATACAGGAGAAAACAAATTATTTAGATAAAAGTAAAAGTAGCACACAGAAAAATCGACTTACCGTTAGTAAACATTTTGATATCCATTTAAAATATAGTTTATTTTCAAAGCACCTTTTATCGTCATTGTACAAGCGCAACGCAATGTTTTTGTGCATCTGTGGTAAAAGAGACAATCCATCCATTCAAATATTCAATTTAAGAAAAGTAAAATAAGATAAGGTAAGCCTTTATTTGTCCCGCAATGGGGAAATTCCAGTGTTGTTACTTCACACACTTCACTACAATCTTTACACGGAAAAATGCTTTCCAAGGTTTCAGGATGCAATAATTGTTATATTTGCCCTATATATATTTGCAAGTTTGAGATTGACAGGCAAGATCAAGATGAAGATACTTTCATGGTTGTGAAACAGGGTTAGAAAGTCCCTCTGCTCAGACAGGTAAACATTCATAGCAAAGATTGATCAGCCTGTGATGTATTTACAGTCACAGTCGACATGGTAACAGTTTCCCATCAGCGTGCAGTAAATGTGATGTGGGCTGTTTGTTTTGGAGGAACATTTCATTGAGCCATGCAGTCTTTGTCGCACTATTATCTTAGACACAATGCAGATTTTTATCTTCCTCTCCAGATTATAGCTCTCCCCTGAAAAAACATTAGAAGAGAACAACAAAGATGTCTGAACTGTGACTGTAGAGTAGCATTTTAAAAGTATTAACGTTTTGTTTTTTAATCACAGAATCTTTATATATGGTGTCTCGGATGATTTTCAGTTTGGGACTTTTTTCTCAAACGCTCAAATGTTAAAATCTATATCATGCAAACTGAATTTTTATTTCAAATTATGAAACAAAAATTGATGCATGAAGCTTGACACCAACTGTGAATTTGTCCAATTATGTTGGAGAATGAACAACCCATGTTTTATATCACATTCAGAGCAGGTTAGACATGAAAAGACAGAAACCAAACATACTCTTACATACTTTTTCTTGATCATATCATGTTGGTATTTGTAACGATTCGTGGTTTCAGTTTCAAACAACTTAATTCAGCTTTAAACGCCTTTAGTTTTGTATAAAGGATTGAAATGTGACTCAAATTGTAATACTAAAATGCAATACTTGGTATTTTACATGCATACCTTCTGCATTAGAACCATTTTTGGCAGCAGTGTAGTTTAGTACATTTTAGCCACGTACTCGAGTACACACGAGTTGTGTTTCCACCGCAGCCTGCTGTTAATGTGACCATGGAAGTGTTTTTAGTGCGCTTAATGACTGTGGGTGACTGGAGATCTGACAGATGTTTTTTATGAGCATCTTATTTCCCACATGGTCCTGTTCATATCAACTGACTGAAACATGATCATACCTTTTATTACCAATGCAATGAATCCATGGACACGGGAAACAAAACATAAAATATTGTTATTTCTTTCTCAAACTTATTCTTTTACGCAAAAAATGTTTGTGACATTTTGGTTTGACTGTCATTCAACACCGTCAGAAGCAGGATAATATCTCAAACTATACCCTGACATTTACGCGTGCCTTATGCTTACACTGGAGAGCGTTATGTTTCTTTTTTCATTCCTTGTGCAGCTCTTGCTCTCATTTGGCCTCGTCTTCTTTCAAAACCCTGCCCATGTTATAGGTTCCCCTGCTCTCATGCCAGCTCTCATGTGTCTCCAGTAGAGCATCTTCCAGGGAGGCCAAACTGTCCCTCAGGCCGCCTCAGGCACAGTGACGACAACTGTGCTTGCCTGCCAGCCAACAGCCTTTCTCTGGAGACTCTGGAGCCGTGTGTGGAGACAGAGAAACTGTGCAGCGGAACAATCACACCTCCGGGTCTGAAGCACTTCACACATGGATTAGACTGAAGAGGCGGCTGCCTTGGGACATGTTCAAGAGCCCGAGCTCAGGTTTGTGGAGAATCCATGAAATATAGAGGAGATAATTAAATCTAGCTCATTCACCACACTGCACAGGCCAAGTGGGCAAGTGTTAATTCATCGAAAACAGCTCTCTTCTAAACCTCTAAACACTCCTAAACCCAACGCTAAATCTGTGGCAATTATTACATTTCTAGTGTAGTTGAGGCTCTTCTAATTTCAATAGTGCATAAACATAGTTATTTTGTGCGTGAAAAGTACTGACACACTTGGTTGTCTCGAATGATTATTTTAGTAGTCAGTACAATTATTTGACTATAAACAATTATTTCTATTGTACATTGAGACTTTTTAAATGCATTATCAGCCAAATAAAAGTTTGAATATGGCAACTTGAGGCTTCTAGATAGAGAACATTTAAGAAGAAAGAATTATTGAGGTAAGTCAGATATGGTTAATTCTTTTTTGACTTTTTGTTTTAATAAAGTTGCTTATTTTGTTAAAAAAAAAGGGTTTTATTATGTGTTTTAGAGCCTGTATAGTCCAGATAAAGCTTGCAATTATCAATGTACCGGTACATTTTTTTTTTTTTATAGTCAATTTGTTGATAAATGAGGAGAACTTCCAGATTATCACCAATTGAACTACAAATGAGTGATAGAGAGTACAAAATGCAATACTCTTTCCCTCAGGGGCTGAAGAAATAATCCAGGATTCCCACAGTTTGACCCATGTGTGGAAAACCTACTCCAACAAGTGTCTGAAGTGTATCTGAAGAACAAACATGTCCTTGAAGTGAGAAAGGGCTCAAACTTTCCGCTCTAATGGAGTGTAAGTATAGACCTATAGGCCCTTACACAGCTGTTTACTGTCAACAATGGGAGATTAGATCATTCATTGTTTTGGAGAGCACACAAACTTGTAACTGGAGTGACCTATATGCTGCCTTCAACATCGCAGCAAACAAAACCACTCCAGTGATTCAGAATCAGGCTTCTACAAATTTGGCAGTGTATGAAAATAGACTAAATCCATCTTGGCAGGTGCAGTGAACAATTAGTTTGTACTACACACTACACACAACCATGGCCTCCAGTGCGCATAGAAAGACGCAGTGATTCTGAAACTCTCAGGTGCTGCGGTTGATTGCACCGTTTGAGATTAATCAAAACATGTCCTCATTTACATTCAGTTTTGAGAACAATTTCCTCTAATGAAAACAGCGATTGCACACTACAGTATGGGAGGACTGATGTCAGCAACTTTGATCTGAAGCTCAAATATGTGAAATTGTGTTCTCACCTCGCCTTGGTGTTATGTCCAGCATCAGAGAGGAAGAGGAAGAAGAGGTATTTGGTCATCAAGAAGTGCAGCTCCGTCCTGGGCTGTTCTCGAGCAGGAGTCACGCCCTCTGCAGGACGCTCTGTCTGCTCTGGAGAACAGCTTCAATGACACTGATTCATCTTTGCTGTGAGAAGGAGAGGTTCTGCTGGTCTTTTCTTCCTGCTGCTGTCCGACTGTACAATGAACACTAACACTGCTGGTGCTGTGCCATCCACCTGTAATCATGCGCAACACTGTAGCATAATGTTAAGTATCTGAAGTCACTAACCTATTCATTCTGCCCATAACCACAGTCATAGTTATTTATTGTATATAGTTGTAGCGTAGCTTTAGCCTCGTAGTCTGTGTTGGATTTAAGTTTATTTTGTATTAATTATTTTTAGGTTTGTTTTAAAACTATACAAAAGTTGACAAGAGGGATGACACTTAGCATAGCAATAACAAAGTGAGCTTGGAATTTGTAGGCCACTCAATGTCTCAGTTTCGGATACTTTTCAGCACCAAATTCCGTATCCTTTCTTAAGTTGTAATAATAATGTTGTAAAGTATTTATTTTCCAATTTGACAGTAAACAATAGAAATTCATTTGCTTGAGCCGGTAATACATTTAGTCCCATCTTGCAATAATACGTCACTGATTCTAACAGTGTATTTTATTCATGTCTGTCATAAAAAGGCCGGTTTGTGCTGTGACTGCACTGTTGCGTGGATGCTGACGCAGCAGCCTGGGACACTGCTGAAGAATGGAAACTCCACATGACCTTCAGGACAAGGACGTGAACCCAGTGACATCGCTGCAAGACAGATTTGGAGCATAGTGGCTTTATGCCAAAAATAACGTATAAGAGAGTGGGGCATGTGTAATGGGAAATTGAACATGGTAAGATAACCTGGAGGTCACTGGGGTAACTTGTCAATGAGGTCATTTAGATTGCTTGACAAATAAATAACTGGCCTTTACAATTGTATTTGCGGATCCTTCTGTTGGCTATTTATGAGCAGTGAACAAATCTGTATAATCTGTATATGCTTTGTAGGCAACAAATGAAAACAATGCTACATTTAAACTAGTAAACTATTCAACTATTATAGTATCATTGGCATTTAACATCAGGGCAAAATTATCATGTGCTCTCTCTCTCTCTCTCTCTCTCTCTGTCTGTCTCTCTCTCTGTCGCTCTCTCTCTCTTTGTCTCTCTCTCTCTATGTCTCTGTGTCTGTTTCTCTCTCTGTCTGTCTCTCTCTCTCTCTCAATTAATCAAATTATTTGTACCAAAACACACATTTCCAACCTCCAAAAATACTTATGAATTCTGTCGATCTCTTTTTGCTTATATCTTTTCTCTGCAAAGACCTGACATTCTTTTCCCACTCAAGTCACAGCTGGATGGGATTTTTCCTCAGCCATAAATCAGCCTTTCCCCTGCTCTTATAACTATGCACCGAAGACATGAATAATACTCATACATAAGTACACTTTATACCAAGTATATTTGGATTGGTTTATTGTTGGGGTTTTTTTGCGTTATTTGACAATTTACCAAATGCTAAGCTCTGAAAGTCATTTTGACTAAATCTGTTTATTGTTTTTAAATATTAAGATCCTGGTGTGGTCCATGCAGAGCTGTCACCAGAGACATTCACAATGAGTCGATCATGCATTTACTCTTCACATAGTTACACTGTTCAACCTCAAACTTGCATTTTGGCGAGTCTCCCTCTAAGTTTATTTTATTCTTACTTTAACCTTCTATTGGAGCATAAAGAAAGGTCAATCGTGCCTCTGTAGTTCCCGCAGTTAAAAAACCCGACTGCCCAAAGTAATCAAAAGTTTGTTGACTAGTGAGTGTACTAGAGTGCTGATGCCAGTCTATGCAGGCTGCAGATCAATACAGTCTTAGTGCTGAACACCTCTCTGTTTTAATTCACCGCACTAACGCCAAGCACTTGAAACTAATGTCTATTGATGATGTAGAGGGGGTAATAATCACGGGGAGGGCAAGTTGAATGTGTTCCTCCAGGTACAGAAAAGAGAGAAAAAGGATTACCAAAGGACTACCATGTTCTGTAAGTGTGTAAGTGAGTGTGAACCAAATCAATCTTCAATGCAAAGAATTAAGAACAGGACTGGGCATGTCACAATTGTATGATAAGATTATTGCAAACAGGACAAATTTTCTTTTCATGGGTTTGTGTTTCAACCTACCCATTTTGAGAACCTTTGATAATTCCAAAAATTGAATATTTGAAAACATAACACTCAATGTTTGATTTGAAAAGCAGGTGGATGAAGCAAAGCTTTTAAATTCACAACATCATTCATCACAACATCATTACAATAACATACTATAGCATACCATATGCAAACAAAGTATTACTAACATATTTGACATAAACACATGCATCCACATTCAGGGCAATACAAACAAAAGACAAGATCGGGCAAACTCTGAACCTTTATCCCTCCTCCCACCGCATTGATAGGGTGCCTGAGTTATGTTTTCATATTGAGGCAGACGCTTTATGATAATGTATTAATCTTTTAATGGACAACATAAACCGTTGTATTCCTGTTGACAGTATTTTGATGATACCATAAAAACACCAAAGGTGCTAAATCACACACTGCATTAACCACCAAGAGATTATCATCACTAGTGAATTTAGATCCCATCTCCAACTTTTTCACATGTTTGATAGTTTCATTCTAATAATGTTACAAACTCACACCCATAACCACAAGCAAGCTGGAAACTTTCTACCAGAGTGTTTTTAATACGCTACTGTGAACTGATAAAACATGTCTCAAACTGTTGAAAACAACTTTAGAAAGTATTGAAATAAGAGGCAAAGAACACTTCACCTACACTTATAGCCCCTAAGGCTAGAAGTGTAAAAAGGCAGTGCTGCTCTCAAATGAAAGCAGGAGACTTCCCAAACTTACTTTAATTGGTCCGGTACAGTGTGTGAGGGATGGCTGACATGACACTTGGGCTAATGGCACAGTCTGCTCTGCTCTAGCTGAAACGACAAATACACCAGATTTTAAATGCACTAATGAGGAACATGCATCATAGGATTGAAAATAAAAAGAGTTTGATCATTTACATGAGATTAAAGCAATTTTTATTACTATGTATATTTATTTTAAAATGGGACCATGTACAATTAGAACATAAATGTCGCCATTTGATGCATTGTACTGAGCTAACTCTGGTACAAGCCACAAATATTTGACACAGACATAACAATGGGTTGAACAAAGAAAGTACACTCAAGCCCATACACAATCAAATCTACACTGTAGAGTCTAAGTCTAAGCTTTAGACTCTAAGGATTTACAACTCTGGGTTCACTTGAGGTGCTATTTGAGTTTGTTTTTTAAAGCCTTGGATTGTAGCACACTTACAATAAAAAATTATTTTGTAACTATTAAAACGTGATTTTACCAAGTCATTCTACAAAAGTAAAGATCACTGCTTCACTCCATGATTTTCCCTGAATCTACCATTCAATCAGGTCCATCTGCGCTCTGGAGATGTCCAGATTTGTAAAATATTGGAGAAGCAATGCAACCTCATTAGGTGATGAATAGCATTCTGAACATTGACGCAGGCAAAGTCTCAGATTCAATTCTGTTAGATCTGAGGCCTGCTTTCGACACTGTCTATCATGTTACTTTTAAGGATCATAGGATGCTTTTGAGGAAGTACTTTGTTGAAATTGTCTCGGACCACACGGCCTTGACCTGAAGAATGCTGTTCTCTTCAAGCACTATGCTGCCGTTAGGCAAGTAAATATGCAGTAATAACATGACCTTTCACTCCAAAACCTTCAGCTCAAGTGAGAAATCAAGGGGCAATAACGGACTCAGACTTGCAACATCATATCAATAACATCAGCAGACTTTTACCATTTAAACCATTGTCAAAGGAAAGGCAAAGTGTCTTAACCAGATGTTTAGAGACACATTTGTCTCCATCCAGAACACTGCTGCTCAGGTCCTGACAAGAACTAGAAAGTACAATCACATTATTGTGCTCAGGACTCTGCAGTGGCTTCTTGTGGCTCAGAGAATAGGATTTGCTTGGATCAGCTTGTGTACATGTCTCTCCATGGCAAAATGTAGATTTCAGGTAGAAATAGACAAAAGTAAACATGAGCAAAAACAACATAGAAACTACCAGTACACGTTACTCAAACAAAGCTATGAAACAAATTACCATTGGTATTGACACTGATAATTAATATGATCACCAATTACCATAACCAAGTTTTTTTTTCTTTCATTTTTCTGAGTATTTAACCCTGAACTACCTGTTCTCTTTCACTTCCACATTTGTACTCAGTCATAGTCTCGGGTCATTATGCTCCATGCCTTGCAGGCTTTGTGCCCGATTGAATCTCCACTGTGAGGTTGATGAATGGGCCGGTCCTGCTGTGCCATATCCCTGCAGTCTGACCGATCGACAGAAACACAAGCACGCCTTAAATCCATCATCCCACATTCTCTCTACACCACTCCTGTTCATGGTGATTTAAAATGGCCAGTGTTCTAACTGCAGACAGTCAATCTTAAGACTTTTCTAACAAAAAAAGTGTTCCTATAGTTAATATACCATAAGTTAAAGGTGCATCATTTAGCTTTTCTGGTGGTGGAGCATCTGCTGTTGTCTATGTGGGCCAGATTATTTTTTTATACCAAACTAAATACGTATATATGTGTTCTGTTCATAGTTTTTATGGACATAATTTCTAGGCGCAGTCAGGGGTCGGAGGGTGTCCGGTTTGGGGACCACAGGATCTCATCCCTGCTGTTGTCCTGATGGCTCCGAGGCAGACGATGTTGTCCTGATGGCTCCGAGGCCATGGTTCTTGACCGGAAAAAGGTGGCTTGCCCTCTCCAGGTGGGTGGGGTGTTCTTGCCCCAAGTGGAGGAGTTCAAGTATCTTGGGGTCTTGTTCACGAGTGAGGGAAGGATGGAACGTGAGATCGACAGGAAGATCGGACTGTTGTGGTGAAGAAGGAGCTGAGTTGAAAGACAAAGCTCTCGATTTACCGGTCAATTTACATTCCTCCCTCACCTATGGTCATGAGCTTTGGGTAATGACCAAAAAGACAAGATCGCGGATACAAGCGGTCGAAATGAGTTTCCTCAGCAGGGTGGCTGGGCGCTCGCTTAGAGATAGTGAGGAGCTCGGCCACACGTCACTCGAGTGTGAGAGTGTGTGTGTGTGAGAGTGTGTGTGTGTGTGTGTGTGTGTGAGAGTGTGTGTGTGTGTGTGTGTGTGAGTGTGTGTGTGTGTGTGAGTGTGTGAGTGTGTGTGAGTGTGTGTGTGTGTGTGAGTGTGTGAGTGTGTGTGTGTGTGTTGGCGATTTTTGAGCATAGACTAGTAAGTCTTGTCCTCACGCCAAAGAGAAATAGACTTTCAGATAAATGGTTTGAAAAACTCCTTCTCTTCCATTATAACCACTATTTTGAGGATCTGAAATCTGAGGAGTAAATGGAGGGTAACAGCGATGTGATGAGTTTCCATCCATCCATCCATCTTCTGCCGCTTTATCCGGGGCCGGGTCGCGGGGGCAGCAGTCTGAGCAGGGACTAGCAGACCTCTTTCTCCCCAGACACTTCCTCTAATTCCTCCGGGGGGATCCCGAGGCGTTCCCAGGCCAGCCGAGAGACATAGTCTCTCCAGCGTGTCCTGGGTCTTCCCCGGGGCCTCTTCCCGGTGGGACATGCCTGAAACACCTCCCGAGAGAGGCGCCCAGGAGGCATCCGGAACAGATGCCCGAGCCACCTCAGCTGGCTCCTCTCGACGTGGAGGAGCAGCGGCTCTACTCCGAGCTCCCCCCGTGTGGCCGAGCTCCTCACCTTATCTCTAAGGGAGCGCCCAGCCACACGGCGGAGGAAACTCATTTCGACCGCTTGTATCCGCGATCTTGTTCTTTCGGTCACTACCCAAAGCTCATGACCATAGGTGAGGGTAGGAACGTAGACCGACCGGTAAATCGAGAGCTTTGCCTTTTGGCTCAGCTCCCTCTTCACCACAACAGTCCGATGCAGCGACTGCATCACTGCAGCCGCTGCACCGATCCGCCTGTCGATCTCACGCTCCATCCTTCCCTCACTCGTGAACAAGACCCCGAGATACTTGAACTCCTCCACTTGGGGCAAGGACACCCCACCCACCTGGAGAGGGCAAGCCACCTTTTTCCGGTCGAGAACCATGGCCTCGGATTTGGAGGTGCTGATTCTCATCCCAGCCGCTTCACACTCGGCTGCAAACCGTCCCAGTGCATGTTGCAGGTCCGGGTTTGATGGAGCCATCAGGACAACATCGTCTGCAAACAGCAGAGATGAGATCCTGTGGTCCCCAAACCGGACACCCTCCGACCCCTGACTGCGCCTAGAAATTCTGTCCATAAAAATTATGAACAGAACCGGTGACAAAGGGCAGCCCTGGCGGAGTCCAACATGCACTGGGAACAGGTCTGACTTACTGCCGGCAATGCGAACACAGCTCCTGCTCCGGTCATCCAGGGACCGGACAGCCCTGAGCAAAGGGCCCCGGACCCCGTACTCCCGGAGCACCCCCCAAAGGACACCCCGAGGGACACGGTCGAAAGCCTTCTCCAGATCGACAAAGCACATGTGGACTGGTTGGGCAAACTCCCATGAACCCTCGAGCACCCGATGGAGGGTATAGAGCTGGTCCAGTGTTCCACGAGCGGGACGAAAACCACTCTGCTCCTCCTGAATCCGAGGTTCAACTATCGGTCGGATTCTCCTCTCCAGTACCTTGGAATAGACCTTACCCGGGAGGCTGAGGAGTGTGATCCCTCTGTAGTTGGAACACACCCTCTGGTCCCCCTTCTTGAACAGAGGGACCACCACCCCGGTCTGCCAGTCCAGAGGCACGGTCCCCGACCGCCACGCGATGTTCCAGAGACGTGTCAACCAAGACAGTCCTACAACATCCAGATACTTTAGGTACTCAGGGCGGATCTCATCCACCCCCGGAGCCCTGCCACCGAGGAGTTTGCGAACAACCTCAGTGACTTCAGCTTGGGTGATGGATGAGCCAGCCTCCGAGTCCCCGGTCTCTACTTCCTCTTCAGAAGACGTGACTGAGGGATTAAGGAGATCCTCAAAGTATTCCTTCCACCGTCCGACGACATCCCCAGTCGAGGTCAGCAGGCCTCCACCCGCACCGTAAACGGTGTTGGTGAGACACTGCTTCCCCCTCCTGAGGCGCCGGACGGTTTGCCAGAATTTCTTTGGTGCCGACCGATAGTCCTCCTCCATGGCCTCCCCGAACTCCTCCCAGGCCCGGGTTTTTTCCTCTGCGACAGCACGAGCCGCGGCTCGCTTGGCCTGCCGATACCCGTCGATGACCTCCGGAGACCTACAAGCCAGAGTGGCCTGATAGGCCTCCTTCTTCAGTCTGACGGCATCCCTTACTTCCGGTGTCCACCACCGGGTTCGGGGGTTGCCGCCACGACAGGCACCGGAGACCTTGCGACCACAGCTCCGAGCAGCCGCATCAACAATGGAGGCGGAGAACATGGTCCACTCGGACTCAATGTCCCCAACCTCCCCCGGGACATGGGAGAAGCTCTCCCGGAGGTGCGAGTTGAATACCCTACTGACAGAGGGCTCCACAAGACGTTCCCAACAGACCCTCACAATGTGCTTGGGTCTGCCAAGTCTGTCCGGCTTCCTCCTCCGCCAGCGGATCCAACTCACCACCAGGTGGTGATCGGTTGACAACTCTGCCCCTCTCTTCACCCGAGTGTCCAAGACACGCGGCTGAAGGTCAGATGACACGACAACAAAGTCGATCATTGACCTCCGGCCTAGGGTGTCCTGGTGCCATGTGCACTGATGGACACCCTTGTGCATGAACATGGTGTTCGTTATGGACAATCCGTGGCTAGCACAGAAGTCCAATAACTGAACACCGCTCTGGTTCAGATCGGGGAAGCCGTTCTTCCCGATCACTCCTCTCCAGTTGTCACTGTCATTGCCCACGTGGGCGTTGAAGTCCCCCAGTAGAACAACGGAGTCCCCGGTCGGTGCACTGTCCAGTACCCCTCCCAAGGGCTCCAAGAAGGCCGGGTACTCTGCACTGCTGTTCGGCCCATAGGCCGCCACAACAGTGAGAGACCTGTCCCCCACCCGAAGGCGGAGGGACGCGACCCTCTCGTTCACCGGGGTAAACTCCAACACGTGGCGGCTGAGCTGAGGGGCTATTAGCCAGCCCACACCAGCCCGCCACCTCTCCCCGCGGGCAACACCAGAGAAGTGGAGCGTCCAGCCCCTCTCGAGGAGATGGGTTCCAGAGCCCAAACTGTGCGTGGAGGTGAGGCCGACTATATCTAGTCGGTATCGCTCAACCTCCCGCACAAGCTCAGGCTCTTTCCCCCCCAGCAAGGTGACATTCCATGTCCCCAGAGTTAGTCTCTGTGTCTGGAGATCTGGTCGCCGAGGCCCCTGCCATCGACTGCCGCCCAGATCTCTCTGCACCGGCCCCTTATGGATCCTTCTGCGGGTGGTGGGCCCACGGGAGGGCGGCCCCACGTGGGCCCACTTCGGGCTCTTTCGGGCTGTGCCCGGCCGGGCCCCGTGGGGTAAGACCCGGCCACCAGGCGCTCGCCATGGAGCACCCATCCCAGGCCTGGCTCCAGGATGGAGCCCCGGTGACGCCGATCCGGGCGACGTAAACTGCCTTGTTTGTGTTGTCATCATAGGGGGCTTCTGAACCGATCTTTGTCTGACCCGTCACCTAGGACCTGTTTGCCTTGGGAGACCCTACCAGGGGCATGAAGCCCCCGACAACATAGCTCCCGGGATCATTCGGGCACTCAAACCCCTCCACCACATTAAGGTGTCGGTTCAAGGAGAGGGATGTGATGAGTTTGATTTAGATAAACTACAGTGCTAAAACAAGCATGTTCTGTTGTTCTGCATCGGTTCTCTTTTCATTCCACTCATTTTATTTTAGCCTTTTAAGTTTTTCATTGCTTGAGGACAGGCCTACACGGGCTTATTATATGGCTCTGTCTTGTGGCCATCTGTCAACATAAAAGATAAATAAAGCTTAGTCAAATGCATTTACCCTGCTTTTTTATTTGATATTTTAATGACTATGCTACTATGTTCAGCAGCACAAAGGGATTGTTGGCAAACGATGTAGGTTATACAATAATGTTAATTATTTGTAATGCAAGAATAGAGTCTAATGCGTTGAAACATGATGCCCCTAATCCCATATTGCTCCAGTTTCCTGAATAGCATGTCCTGATCTATATAGTATCAAAACCTTTGCTCAGATCCACAAAGACTCCTATTGCATGTTTTTTTTCTATTGAAAATGTTATTTGCTAAACTGCATCAATAAGTACCAATGATGTTGAAGGATTTGCCTAAAATCCATACAGAGAGGCTGAAATTCAAATGTGTATTGTTTGAAGGTATGCCTACCCCCTGTATGGGAATGTACCTGTTCTGAATGATAAATATACATCAGTGGTGTTTATTCAATTGTAAAAAAAACTGTATTAACATTATTGTCATTGGAAATACTATCACATTTTTGCTCCAATAAAGAGTTTTAAAGTTTATTAAATGACTCTTCTTATAGCTCATTATTTTCTTAATTCTCTTAACAGTTTATCCCGGCCACCACTGTGAATTATATTCTAAAATGGCAATCATTGGATGTGAGAAGAGAACAGCGCTTCATTTGGTTTATTTATAAAGCTCTCATTGGGATTTTGCCTGATTATTTAACAAGTTTGCTGAACATCAGATAAGATATTTGCCGATTAAGATCTCATGACATTCTTATTTTACATTCTCACCGAATTAGTAAAATTAGGAAAAAGGCTTTCAGTTAGGAAAAAGGCTTTCAGGAACTTTGCTCTCAATCCATAGAATGAAAGTGTTATTGTTTTAAGCTATTTGATTCTGTTTGTATATTTCATTTTATTGAACTTTTTATTGGTAATTTATCTATATCCTGTGTGTGTGTTGTGTGTGTGTGTTGTGTGTGTGTGTTGTGTGGTGTGTGTTGTGTGTTGTGTGGTGTGTGTTGTGTTGTGTGGTGTGTGTGTGTGTGTTGTGTGGTGTGTGTGTGTGTGTGTGTGTGGTGTGTGTTGTGTGGTGTGTGTGTGTGTGTGTGGTGTGTGTGTGTTGTGTGGTGTGTGTTGTGTGTTGTGTGGTGTGTGTTGTGTTGTGTGGTGTGTGTGTGTGTGTTGTGTGGTGTGTGTGTGTGTGTGTGTGGTGTGTGTTGTGTGGTGTGTGTGTGTGTGTGTGTGGTGTGTGTGTGTTGTGTGGTGTGTGTTGTGTGATGTGTGTGTGTGTATGTGTGTAGTGTATGATGTGTGTGTTGTGTGTGTGGTGTGTGTGCGTAGTGTATGTTGTGTGTGTTGTGTGTGTTGTGTGTTGTGTGTTGTGTATGTGTGTGTGTGTGTGTGTGTTGTGTGTTGTGTGGTGTGTGGTGTGTGGTGTGTGGTGTGTGTTGTGTGGTGTGTAGTGTGTAGTGTGTGGCGTGTGGCGTGTGTGTGCTTGTTTTAATTTGTAATTGTGTAAATGTACGCTTTTGTAAATGAGAGCTTGCTCTCAAGGGCCCTCCATGTATAAATAAAGGTTTTATATAACACATATATAACACTTTTGACAATAGTTCGTAAACTGAACGATTTGGAAAAGGAAAAATGACCTGAAAGGACCTGGAAAAAGGCAAAAATCGCCACGAAATCAGAACGTTGTGAAAGCTGTCGCCTGTCGGTAGCTGTTTGCTTTTACGTTCTACTCTATGGGAAAAATGCTTTCTGGACCATAGAGGATTTGTTTCTCTGCTGTTTGAATGGACTGGCCACAGGGGCCGAATCAGGGCAGCTTTACGCTTTAAGCAACACCCATCCAGCTAATGGAATAGATCCATGGTGGAACAGTATTCATGGTCTGAAGTGACATCACACTCGTTGCTACTGTCATTTTGAGGACAAAAGCCACATTGGCACAGTGGTGGTCTCTAAAAGTCTCAAAACAAAGGATTTCTCTTCTGTTTGTTGCCAGAAACGTATTATTGTGGTCAGGAGGGACTAGTGGACTTACAGTCTCACTACAGACTGAGCGCTGAGCTGTTTGCTTCAGGTAGTTAGCAGCTGGCTAATGCTAGTTTACACATTATTGCATGGCTATGCTACTAAACGTTAGCCTACTTGTAGACAGTTTTAACAAGCCTTATTTCCAACTCTCCGGTTGTTTTAGGATCCGACAGTCACTCATCCGCACACAAAGTCCGTGCTCTTAAAAGCATTGAGAGCTTGTCCGGAGCTTATGGATGTGGAAGCTTTATGTAAATGTACGCAAAAGTTTGTTGGGACAAGTCGTCATATGCTTTTAAGTGTCAACGACTCACCGCTGTAGATAAGGATCAAATTCATTATTTCTGTCTTCTTAAAGGTGCCATAACATGCTTTTTTTCACGTTTCGTAGTCTATCCTAAGTGTATAATTGATAATAATAAGGGTTGTGCAACACCCTTAACATAATAGTTAAGAAATATCACCCAGACCTTGGACCCCCTCACCAACCCGGAAATGCAGACGGCTTGGTTTGATATTCGCCCCCACCCTTGCGAAGAGCGATCTGGCTCCCCCGCCCAACCCGTGACGTAGTCTCAGAGCGCGTGTGTGCCCCGCCCACCCGTGACGTAGTGTGTGCCCCACAGCCGTGTGCTGTAAGCTCCGCGGTGCGCCGCTCCGCGCGAGTGAGTGAAAAAGAGTCTACTTTGAGACTAAATAAAACTGGTGTTTATTCTACAGCGTGCGCAGAACAGTATATATATAGATTTTATATATATATATATATATATATATATATATATATATATATATATATATATATATATATATATATATATATGAGGGGGGGATGATGACGCGTGCCCGGGGTTATGACGCGGTCTTGCATCCACCGCCCGTCAGTTTGGAGATTCGAGGAAAGGAGATAGTCTGTAATATAGCTAAAAACTGCGGGAATCAATCAAAAAAAACATTCTGGGTACATATATGAAGCACAAATAGCAATGTAAGAAGGTTAAAAGCTCTGAAAAGTCGATTTTGCATGTTATGGGACCCTTAAAGAATCAACTTTTTCTAATTTCAACTAACAGCAGGTAGAATGGCCAAATGGCAGTGACAACAATAAGTCAAGTGACTGAAATCCATGGACAGCTAAAAGAACAACATTTCCATGGACACAAGCAGGAGGAGGCTCCTCCAGAACAAGAGACAGGTTTGTAAGGATACATGTTTGTATGTGTTTTCAGTGCCACAAAAGGCCACATATAGGACACCTGGGTCAAACGCTTGGAGCAGATGCTGAGGTGAAATGACCCATTTAATTATAAGTTATACTCCCCTTGAGTGCTGCAGGTTCCCATCAAACTCACAGCCCATTCATGCGGTGGCCTTACGCATTTGTACTTCTTTTTACCCACATGCACACCAAATGTCCCAGAGTACACTTTTTGCCCAGATCTGAATTAGTGATGTAACATATTTTCCGTTATCCTTCCCAGCTGTCAGAGCAGGGCAGGCAGCTGCACAGCCTGCTGAGCTGTGAGTTTTGGGGCTATGTTTTTCCTGTCCTTCCTTTGCTTATCTCATGCTAACAGTGTTATTTGGAATAATGAGTAGATCAGCAGAATCAGCTAAAAGGTACGCCAACTTTTGTGATTTTACACAGAGCACCTGGTAAACATTATGTGAGGAAATGACCTCCAAATTGGAAGGACAGATTCTTATTCTTTTCATTAATGGAAGAAAGATGAATAATCCAGCCTATTCAAATGTATTATAATTGACCCTGTCTCCCAATTATCTATTCACTTACTTGCCATAAAGCTGCACATTTAGTTTAATTGTTTTCAGCACTTTAAATACTTATAATTATTAACAACATTATTGCGATTTACATGTAATTTCATTAAATTTTCATTCTGAATTAATGTGGGGGTTATTTCCTCTGTTCTTGAATGGTCCACCATGGGCATATATTTGTGTTTCTGGCCAGTTCCAGTCCTGACCTTTAGTTTATTCTTAGATATTGTTCTGTTGGAGGGTTGGGGCAAAGACACACAGACACTGGGCTTGGAGCAAACTGTCACAGCTTCATTGAGTCGACCTGAGTTTTCTTAACCCAAGGTCACCCCTGATAACTCACACGTCCGGTTCTCTTGCAATCTTACTTTAAATTAGTATAATGGTGTCACTGTCAATTAGCTGCACTAACTGGAAAATAATATATGTTGTTTTATTTTATTTTTCACTGTTTTATGTTGCACCGAATCACCAAAGCAAGTTCCTATGTTTGTGAATTTCGTTCATTGGCAATGGCAATAAAACTTTTCTGAGACTGATATAATTAGCCATGTGAACAGTGGTCTTTTTGTGCATCTTATAAGACTGAAGGAAGAGGGAAAAGTTAAAGCTATTCAGAAGCAGTTTACTTAGATTTATGTTGGACACGACTTATTGCAGATGAAGTACACATCCTGGTAGTGAACATACATTATTCATCAGGCCAGACACTCCACTGTCCTCCTGGAACTTTGTGATGATTTGTCTCGCTCCCTCCCCTCACTCACAGCACATTCTACATGACCTCCTGAAGTTTGCACCTCACACTTTGTCTTTAGCTCAGTTCACACCACTAACTGAGGATATACAGACATATTTATATCATTATAGTCTCTAATGCCCCACATGACATTTTTCCTGTCGGCCTCTATTAATTGCCCCAGACGGACTACTCCCAATTTTAATATTTTCAGTATTTCAACCTATTTATTCTGCATTTTTACATTTATAATTTATTCGTGGGTTTTTTAATCTGTGTTTCTATGATTATATTTTTGTGGTGGTGGTTCTGTGTTTTGGTCTTGCTTTAGTACATTTAATACACCACCATGTTCTCATGTCAGTTTTATTTTACAATGTTATACATTATTTGTGACATCCAAACACAAACGGGCTCCTCCCTGTGACAGAAACACAAAGCCTGGCACACACACAGGCATTGGACATGTGCCATAATCAAAAGAACAGAATCATAGTATTTTTACGGCCATGTTAAAAACTCACACTGAACCCTCACAAGGTCACATTTCATTTACCATTAGCTTCGTCATGGTACCCCGCAGTAAAACTCAAGTCTGTGTCCCCATGAGTTTTAAAATAACAAGCTCCCTGCAGCAGAACGCTGATACAGTCTTCTGGCCCTTTAGTCTTTTTGCGAGGACATCAGATGTGTAAAAGATAATTATAACATCCAACATGTCACCTGTCCCAGGGCACTCTGGACAGACGGCACACAGAGTCAAAACACTCAGTTTTGTTTTGTGGCTGCCCATAGCAACAAGGCCAAAGGGTTGATGAGCATACAGCATGTTTTAAAATATTTTTGAATGTTTCATTAATTTCGTTATTTAGGGCCTTCGTGTAAGGGAACGGTTTCAGGAAACACAGATTGTTTTTGTCCCAGCAACAATGTGTAAAGAAAGACACACTGTTGATGTAATTTATTTGTATTAATGTGATATAACATCCAATAGAGAACATTGATTTATCCCCCCAGTGTCCAGGAGTAAGTAACTTGGTCCCAGATTGGTACATAAAATATAAAAGTAAGAAACCATTTTCTTCCTTGCTTTGCAAATAGCAAGTAGAGATTAATGAAGGGAAATTACAATGGACTTTTATATCTTTTATAGAAAACGTCCTTATTCTCAAAATAAGTCTTGGATTTTGGATTTATTGTGACATTTTAAGTAACAAACACTCAAACATGGACAAAAGACAGGTTTACATTTGGAGACAGAGATTTTGTTCAGATTGTGCTGGTCAGTAAATGTCTAAAAATATATGTACCATGTTTTGTACACATACAGTATTGGAAAAAATATGGTCATAATGTATTAGTGTTTTTGCTTGGTTTGCCAACATAAGATTGATGAGATTAATGGAAACTTTTCATGAAATGCAAAGTATGGCCTGTCACATTTGGTCTACTCCCCGTCCTCTGCTGTCAGAGGAGTAAAGCGTTCCTTGCTGTTATAATCCTCTTTTTTCTTCCTGATGCTCATTGTTGATCTGTCATAGTGTTTCTCTGCAGGCGTTCATGAGGACAGCTGGCAGTGACAAATCAACTTCTTCCAGCTACAGTATCGGTTAGAAAAGTTATGAGTTTATGTGCACAAAAACATTTTGTAATCTTTTTGATTCCTTGACAATATCAAATGACAACTTGTGATCAATGTGTTAGAAGGTCTGTGTTTTAATGCCTCTGCCAAGCCAAGAAATAGAAGACAGGGCCAGGAACAACCATTGACTGGAAGAACATATGGAACACCAAAATATCTTCAAGCACAATTTCAGAAACGCTTTTTTAAAAGATTGTAATGTGTAATGCTAATGCACTAACGCAACCTTGCATATCCAAAATAAACTTGACTTGGAGGTTCATCACCGGTACATCAGCAACATCAGATGGAAATGTAGAGCTAAAAACAGACATTTATTTATGAGAAAGTGTCACAGAATTGACTTCAGGCAAATTACTGGCACTGGCGATAAGACTTCCCACTGACAGAGCGTCTGGCTCAAGTACAGAAAACTCACCCTGCTTAAGATGCCCAGAGTCGAGAAGAAGGTGAAAGAGTGATGCTAAACATGTGTTTTACTGAATATATTCTATAACACTTTGTCATAACTACACTTAGTCCTTCTTTAATAAAGCATGAACAAAGACTGAATTCATTGTGACTTAATTCCTAACCTTTACCTTAATTAAGTAGTTACTAAGCCTGAATCATGCTTAAAAAAACGATATGTTCATTATGGATTAAGATTTTGTTCATGCTCTTTTAAGTCAAATCAAGGTGTTTGAAGGTTATAAACTTTTTCAACCACAGGTATAGAGTATTTTTAAGTAATATTCCCTTCTGTCTATTTCAGTTCTAAGCAACAGTTTTGGAATAACAGTCACTGCATGTGTTCACGAAAGGTGATGTCCACAGTTGCTGTCTTTATGGTACATATGACAAGTTAGACACCATATACTAGACAACGGCCAAAAAACATTTCAATTTCACAACAGTTAAGATTTGACAAATATTAACACCTTTATTTTTCCTTCCTGTAATTTTCAACTTCATTTTTTTGTTTTTTGCTTAACAAATTGCCACTAGACTGATGTAAACATACAATAAGTACGTATTTAGCACAGGGGACTAACTTCTGTCAGACTGTCATGTGACTTTCAGTATTATAACTCTCATTGTACCAGTGCAGCTTCTTGCCCCATTCTTTAACCTCCTCGACTAACACCCAAACACATGACTGTTTCATCTCTTTTACCCCTCAGCTGTTCCTTCATCTTGGCAACAGCCGATAACTCTTTAATATCCCATTCTCCTGCACATCTCTCACCCTTTGCTAAGTGTCACTATTGTTTCTTACAGTGACTCTTTGGTTCCAGGGTGAACGATTACATCTTATTCCACCTAATACTCTGTAAGTGTGCCATGCTGTAAGTCCATTTTCTTATTTTTATCCATCAAAATGTGCCTACTTATTGAGAGCCAAAAGGTTTCAATTTATTCTTCCAAAAATATATAAATATATTTCCAACAGACCTTCAACAGACCTTCATCTCTTTTAGCAATATAATTACTGACCTTGGGAATCTGTCACCAAATCATAAACCTGGAACACCACATAATCACAGCTCAAGGAACTAGAGATGGTGAGACAGAAACAATGAATACATCATGTAAAAAAAACATTATATTGACAGTAATTTAACCATATGCTATTGTTGGATATATATTGTGTTGCTGTAAATCGATTAAATACTAGAAAGTTTTTGAATTGACATGAAAATTCAAGACAAATCAACAATTGTTTGGAAGTCTTTTCAGTTCATTTCAAATTGCCTCAGTGTGAGCCAAGATAAAAGGCGGTACAAGAAACTGTTGATTGTAATGGTTGTTTGGTTTGTCTGCTGCTGGCAGTGCATCATGGGAGACTTCTTTTTGTCTGATAAATTCAATTGTGACATGGAAACAAACTCCAAAGATTTTTCCAAATTTCAGTGTCAACTCTGGTTTGCCTTATTTTAAGTATATTTAAATGTATATTTGGCCTATACTATGCAAATGTAGTAATGTACGTCTTCTGCTTTTGCTATCAGCTGGTGGTGCCTTTAAAAACACACTCCCACGAGCGTCTTGCCCTCTGACCTTGGGCATTTCCGAGTCACACTGAGAGCTACTCTCCGTACACAGACGAGAAGCCTAAAACACTTACTTAACTATTTACTAATTCAATTAATCACACAAAAAGTGTTGTTGTTCTGGTCGACACGTTAAATTAATGGGTTAAAAAGGATTTTATGGCCCGTGGGCTTAATTGGACAGGACAGCGAGGAAGAGCAGGGGAATTCAGCAAATGATTGGCGCAGGAAACAAACTCATGACTCTGAGGCCTGAGGGAGAGAATAGATTAAATGGGAAACAAAACATTTTCCCTCTTTTAATATGTTTCCTGTAAAATTATGTGTATTTAACTAAATCAGTCTGTACAGAATTTGTTGACATGGCGTTACGGCAGAAAAGAAAACAGATTATTCGTTATTACCGTTAATAATCTTGGGTATTTATACCAATTTGTGCCATTGGACCACGTCATATCTTCATATTTGGTACAACATAGCTCCTAATGTCTGCGTTGCCATTTTCTCTTGTAACTATTGAGCAGCGGGTTTTGTTTCCAAGACAGGGCACAAGGGGCATTGCTTTGTTTCTTAGATGGTGGTGGAGGTGGTACTGGGCTTTAGACCACTTGAATATCGGGCAGTCCTATATTTAACATTCATCGCCACATAAACGCAGGTTTAAAGTGCGCTGTGGTCCTAACTCCACTTGTGTGTGGGGATTTTATCTCATTGCATTGGTTTTGTTTTTTATTTAACCAAGCTTCACAAACATGGAGCTTAGCGAAGGTTCAGACTGAAAGACTAGTTCTTTCACCAGGACAAGCTCTGGGCCTGCACTGTCTGCTCGGCTTATCCTTTCTCATCGCCACATGCTTAAGCAGCTACTCAGCCAACATATTTTGAACTCTGTTCTCACTCCTTTAGTTAGCTTTTTAACTCCACCACCCCAACACCACATTTGCCCAGGATTCATCTGGTTTTATTTTTGCATGCTTTTTTATTTTAAGCATCACCGGTAAAGAGTATTTTCTCATATCTGGCTTTGCACTTCCACCGGTGTATATGTTATAATATTGCATTTAATATTGCAATTAATTTGGCTTAACATATACATTTAAAACATTTCAAGTCTGTCCAATGAAGTGTAATAGTGGAATATTTCAATGTCAAGATTTAATTTGGATTATTACGCATATATTTTTCTCCCGGTTGGCGTTTAGGATGATGTTTTATTCTCTCTCATTCTCTCTTGGTAATTTGATCGTCTGTTTCTTCTCGAATAATGCATGTCAGAATAATGGTTAGGGAACAGTCTTCATAATACTGATAGAGTGTGTTCACACGTCTGGTTAAAGCCCAGCGGAGTCCTGGCATAGACTTCGGTCTTGTTTTTAGTTTGGTTTTGGTCCTACCCTGTCCAGCTTTGGTATTGGCTCAGTCAAAATATTGAAACATCCTTCAGAAAAAAATCATTTGAGTATTTAGACCTGATGTCATACTTACGTGTCACTTTTGAATACATTTGAACAAACTCAAACCACATTTTTTGTGTACGTTTGACAACTTTTCTGTCATTACATTATCACTGTTTGAAATACTGCAAATGCACTATGGATTTGTGTGATTATCGAATTTGAACTGTCAGAAAGAATAGGATTTATTTTTTCCCGTGGAAGTAAAACGATGAGTCATTTTGATTTTATGGCCTGTGTAAGTAATGAATGAGGCCGCGTGCTGTGCTTTGCAGGTGACTTTTATTTGACTATCTGATTGAGTGGAGTTGGTGACATGTGATGGCTCCAGGTTGTGTTTTATCAAGAAACGTACACTTTTATGTGCTAACAATACTGCCAGCCCTCCCTTTTTTCTGATTATTGGCATGTGTTTATCTAAGGAGACATATTGGGTTCTATTTAATGCTTCTTTATCACAGATGGTAAGATCTTGTTCTGGTGTGTGTTTTGAAAGACAAACAGCAGAGCCTCGATACCGGGAAAAACAATGAGAAAGAAAAACTCAAGGTCAAATAGTCAAACTGTCAAAAATGAAGTGGTTGTAAGCAACTAAGATCAAAGTAAAACAAAAGTAGATTTCTGTATGTTACCTAAATAGTAAAACATATCCATTATTGTGAATAGTTTTAACTTCATTGCAGTTAAGAGCTTTACTGTCTATATTGACGAGACTGTTTTAACTGAATTTAAAAGTACAAGTTTTGTTCTTATTTGCCTGAAATGTTTTTTTAATATGTTCATGGTGACATCCTGTTTAAAGGTTTTTAGTCCAAGTCCTGGCTTTGTGCAACCAAAAATATAAATGTCAAGATCACATTTGACTCTATAATACATCTTAAAATCGATTTACTTTTAATTTTTAACTCTAAAAGGACATGTTCTTCAATACCTTTACCTACGTTGATTTTTACTTTTACCTGAGTAATAAAATTGAGTACTTCTTCCGCAACTTCATAAATGTAACCATGCAACTGTTGTGCCGCTTTGTGTCCTGGTTCTGAATTACGTTTTCCTTGATGGTCTGCAATTTCACATAGTCCATAAAACACAAATAAATACAGAGGGTTTCACATCACCGATTGTACATAAAAATACGCGTGATACTTTGGTGGTATCTAATTAGACACTTCTAATATTGATGTGCTTCATTATGGTGGACAAAATGGTCAAAATACACGAATGGTATTCTTCTTTTCCAAATTCCAAAGTCGCACCAGCCAAAAATGTGTAATAGAGAAGAAAAAAAACATATATAAGTCACACTGAAGTATGAAATGCGGTTGCAAGTGTTAAAATAACAAATAATATCACAACAGAGTATAAATATAAGTATGTAAGTATAAATATAAATATAACTATGAAAAAAGGTGCGACTTATAGACCGGTAAATACGGTAAATTGCCTTGAAGAAGTAATTAAAGCTGGCTTATGTCATCCTACGATCTTGCTCTTTGTGCATTTGGAAAGAAAATAAACCACATGTTGATACAAATAAACAGCCTGGAAGTGAGTGAGTAGAAAATGGCATAAAAAAAGAACAGACCATGGTAACTGCCACTGTGACAGCGGCAAATAGAAGGCAAACAAACCACTTCTTCTTCTGGAGTTGTCAGTGGTTGGAGTAAACCTCTCCTGCTGCGTATAACCCCCCAGGGGCGTCTCCTAATAGGCAGTTTCCAAGGTCACAGATCCCCTCAGCCAATCACAACACTCCATTGTGCCGTCTCCTTTCTGGGTTTTTGTAATTCAACCTGGCTATTGTTTGAGGGAGCTTGTTGTGAGCGCTCCTCTGACACATAAGCTGGGTCACCATTTGAAACAGGCTGTTAGTGATACACCAAACCATGTAGTTGATCCCACGGTGCAGTTGGATTGAATCTGGCCACACAAAGAGACAATTAGGAGAGAGTGCAGAGGAGTGACACTACAGGAAGTTGGCTGGTAAAATGAGAGTATTTTCAACATGTTCACTTGTCAATGCGTCAAATAAAACAGTATGAATACCAACAAAAAAACACACACAAAAACCCTGCATTATTCAGTTCCACATTCTACTATAAAAGTCATATATTTCCAGGTTGCCGTTCAGAGAGAGCCTGAGGCAAGTTTGCAGCCATTTAGTGAAGTAAATGGCCAGAAGCCAAGAAAACCAAATATGCAGCAGGTCGGCAGCAGTTTCACCACAAACACAATACATATGTTTCCACTGTTTGTACTAATACATGCACTGAGTCACGGCAATTCTGCTAAATGTTGGCAAACTGTTACAAAATTCTTGCATAACTCTGACAAGACTTTGTTGACTTTGGAAATATTTTTGATGATGCTGCCCCATCTATTGCTGTTGCTCCAAAACACGAGAATAAGACTAATGATCAAGTATTTCCCCTTAAAGTCTAAATGACAGGTTCTCATGTTTTTCTAATTATGACGTTTGGTGAAATAGTCCCTGTGGTAATCGTATTTCTCAAGTTGCATTTTAATTTAAGTGGTGCCGAGTGCTTCTACAACAGTATACCTCCTCCTACTGTATGTCATCAAAAAGTGTATAAAGAGTCATAAAAAAAAAATGCTGAGAAAATTTGCATGAAACTTACATCTTTTTATAACCTTGCCTTTTATGCCTTTTAATTAATTCAAAGCACTGGTTAGAGACTACCGCCAGAACAAGTGCTCTTGCTTTGCATAATTATATCCCATTTTGTATCTGTGTGTTTTTAGGTATTTGTTATATTTATTGTTTTATTGGATGTTTTATTGCATCTTATCAGGATATCTTGTGCTTCTTTGTATAAATAAATGCTAAATAAATTAGCTAAATACATTTAATGTCATATTCTGGAATATTCGAGGGGAAATAATATCTCCACGCAAGTTGGAGGTGGACCCTCTTCCAGAACGGTTAATTTATTATTGATATTTATATTACGGTACTATATTATTACAGATCAAAGTCAGCTTGATACAAAATAAGTGTCATAATCATGCCTTTGGAATTGAACAATGGCACCATTTTCTGAAGCTAATGTGAACACATATTTTCACTTGTGTTAATTTCTGCTGACAGAGAAGACGTTGATTTGGTTTCATGTGGATTTGCCCAGTAATTAACGAGATTTGAACCATAAACCAGGTCAACAAATCTGCAAATTCTAAGTTTTGTGATGTCACGTTAATGCCATCTATTATTGACCATTCTTTCCTGTTTTGACCATCTTGGATCCCAGTGTTGACTCAATCTCATGTATCTTGATTAGACAAGACTATGCTATTGGTTCCTCTCATTGGGCATTTAAGGTCAAAGCATATCTGATGACTTTTTTCCCATATATGGCTGATCAATATTTCCCAGTCAATGTTTCTAGGACTATCTTAAGTTACCATCAACCGCCATCAATAGAGACATTTCTGTACACAACCAGAACAATCAAGGTAACACGTAAAAGAGGAAAGCCTATGCAATGTTGTGTCATGGCTGAACAGAGTCCTCGTCTGTGCGGAATAGAGGTCTAAATCCATGTTATTTTGCCATTCCCAGCCTGTGCACCAGTAACACTTAATCGTGAAATTGCTCCAAATCAAGTGCGTGAAGAATACAGCTTTAATTTACCTTCCTCAGTGTCTCTGTTGATTACACTCTTGTTCCTCCTCAAACCAAACCGAGTGGATAATATTTCACACTCCAGTGTGTTCGTTTAATTGCATTATTGCAGAGTCTCAGGATTATGCTGTTGTGTTTAGCAAGCCCTGATTTTGCCGCTCTCTGTGGGGAAGCCACAGGCTCGACCTTGACAGAGAACACTTGGGTTTGTTAGATCAGGGTGTTTAGATTTCTATTGTGTGAAATTAGGACAATGAGGCAGGAAGGCAGGCTGCCACTGTCTGTTGAAATCAAGAAGACCTTAATGTAGGGTTGCTCTATACACTGCATAATGTATTTGGAATGTCTTGAGACGCTTTTGTTTTCAAAGCCTCTAGATTAGATAAGCACAGATATACAAAAGTTAATTATATTTCTGATCACAACATTTTTGTGAATTGAGAAAATGGAAATCACCATAATAAACTGGTGGCTTAACTTTCTCATACTTCTAGCAACTTGCCAGATAACAGGTTTTAAGAAAATAAGATGCTCTTCGAGGATATAAAAAGGAAATCTGAGGATCTGCTTTTACTTTAGCACCCTTTATTTTTGTACTAATGTCATCTTATAGTTCAGTGTTGAAATGTTTCGTTTTTTCCCCCACAAACAGACTCATTATGAAACACTTTTGAAGAAACTCAACAAAAAGCAAATGCTGGAATCACATTAAAAGTGCGTAGTGGTGTTTATTAGATAAGCAGTTAACTTAAGTGCCCTGCCACAGTCTGAAACAAACCAAAACCACGGCATTGGTTCACAGGGAAACTGAACATTTACATGCTTATTGCAGTTTGAGCTATATCTACTTTATTCCCATTGAACATCCACCTTTTTCATTATTGTGGTCAAGTGGAGAAATTGTGCTGTTAAAGGATATTGGACTGAAGTCAAATGCAAAGTTGTAACCATTTATTTGAATGGTGATTTTAGTGGCCACTTAGAAGAATGCTGGATCCATCTGTTGCAGTATAATGAGGCACACGCGTACATTTACACCAGAGTCTCGGAGCAGTGCAGTGTGGCCGATTCTAATGAGCTCCACCTTCTGTCATGTCGCTCACATCCCTTATCACAGCCCAGGGCCCACACACTCAGAGGAGAAGCCAATGAAACATTTCCTCATGACATTTATACTTCTGCAAACTCAAAACAAAACCGTCTACCATCTCAAGTGATGAGACCAGAGATGGGTTTGATATAAAAGTTTTAGTGCTCATATAGTTAGAAAACTGCCAATTACTAATGGTGTTCACATCACTGAAATTACTTTCTGGAGTACAATCATTTGTACACTGCACTGTGTAACTATCATTTCTATTTGCTCAAACTTTTGTAGCAGGTAAGATACACTTTATTGTCTCCATAGAGATACTATGGCTCCACCAAGCAGTTCAAATGCTGTGGAGATCAAAGGGAGGGGGTACCTATTTTTTATGGTAATAGAGTTCAAACCATGATAATCAATACAGAGACGAAGGGTCTTGTCCTTAGCGACAAAGAAAAACCCTGCCCCGGCTGGAGAAGTAGATGGATGTATGATGCCTGCAGCGAGGGCAGAATCAATGTACTCCTTCATAGCAGCAGTCTCAAGTGAGGACAACGCAAACGGCCTCGAGGTGGTGAAGTCCCAGGTAGGAGATCAATGGGACGGTCATAAAGATGATGGGGAGGAAGAGATGTGGCATTTGCTTTGTTAAAAACCTCCTTCAGGTCAAGATAACATGAAGGAACTTTAAAGAAATATGGAAAGTCTGACTGAGTAGCTACCACTGGAATCTCTGAGGGCTTTAACTGAAATCAGGGTGAATGACAAAGACTGCCAAGAAACAATCCTTCCCGGAAACCAGTCTATTTGAGGATTGTGTCTCTTAAGCCAAGGGGGTAGCCAAGGATTGAATGATGCTCGGTGGAGTCAAAAAGGTAAACATATGTGTCACTGGGGTGGTGTGGTGGGTCACTTGCCAGAGGTGCCTGCCATCCAGGGCAGTAGCTTTTAGTGGTTTAGACAGGGGCATGAAGTCCAGGCAAAGATCTCTGGCTAGTAACGTAAAGTTAGCGTCTGCACCAGAATCCACCAACATCACCTGAGGAACAGAGGCACGAGAAGACTTCAGAGTAACTTATGGCATAGGACGAGGGGCTTTTCTAGATAAATTGGTTTGGCTCACCAGGATCCCCTCGTTTACTGATGAGCCAGTTCTATTAAAGGGCAGAGCTATAAAGTGTCCCAGTTGCTCACTATACTAAACTTCTCTCCTGTATTCTGTGTTGCCGTTCTTCAGGGGAGAGGCGCGTCCTTACCAAGTGTCAACGCTCCTCACTCGTAGTGGCAGACTCAGAGGATACCGAGACTGGCTGTGTTGGGGCGGCAAAAGGGCGAGTTTGGCCAATGAGGTTCATCTGTGCAAAACATCTCTGCACAGAAGTGGGAAACCTACTGGTCTGAAATCTCTCCCTCTCCACAAGTCTTGCGTCACTCTTGATAGTAAGAGCAACCGAATAATCAAGGTTGTTTAGGAGGTCCAAGGGTGCCAACTGATCCTTAAGCACTGCAGAAAGACCACTCAGGCAATGAAAAGGGCTTCTTGATTCCATCCACTGTCCACTGCCAATGCATGGATTCAATAGCATAATCAGAAACTCTACGTTTCCCCTGACGCAGAGTGACAAGCTCTCCGGCAGCCTCATGCCCTGGTTTCATATAAAATATTTTAAATGCCAGAGTAAAGGAATGATATGAACTGTACACCTGGGAATTACGGCTCCATTCTGCAGTGGCCCAGGCCTCAGCTCGGCCAGTGAGGTGTGAAACATCATATGCAATCTTGGCTCGGTCAGTAGGATAAGCAGCCACCTGTAGTTCAAAATGGAGTTCACAGTGAGTCAAAAAATGCATGGCAATCACCAGAGTTTGGATGAGTTTGGACATGTATGTTGTCACTTCCTGGTTTGACATGGCTAGCAAATATGACATAGGAGGTAATTTCACAACTGCAACCAGACTGTAAACAAGGGCCATTTAAATCATACAATTTCTATGATTTGACAACTTATTACACCTGAAAACACCTTTATTTTGTTAAATGATTGTTTAAACTGTCATAAAAAATTTGTAAGTTTCATGCAAATTTTCTCAGGATTGTTTTGGAATGGTTCTTTTTGATGAAATACAGTAGGTGGAGGAATATACTGTTGTAGAACTCAGCTCAGCTAATTTTCAACTTTTATTTGTCACATTTTCTTTACAAATTGCAACTTGACGGATAAAAAACAACGTCTTAATAGGCTAGGACACAGTTGTCATTTTGTCTTGAAAATCAATTCAATTGTCACAGAATTGTAATTGAGTAAATATGATATTATGGAGAATGTGTTGTATTTTGGCTCTTCAGCACTCCGAGCTCCCTGTGTGGCTGATTGGAGCTGTCTTTGCTTGGCTGCAAACTAGCAACTGGCAGAAGAGTCATCATACCTGCTAATTTCATCTCTGTATGCATGCCTACATACCATCTGTCTCTGTCATCGAGTGAGAGGAAAGCAAAAATGTTATTCTTAAGAAATGATTCCGATAATAGTAATGTTTTAGAAAAGGCTTTGCCAAAAAAGACAATCTTAATATCCTGTATGTATGTTCTTATAGTATTTGTGAAAAGAGCTTTTCATTGAGGCAGCTTCCCCTCACAGCAAGAAGGTCACAGGTTTGACTCCCGAGCCAGATCGGGCCTTTCCGTGTTAGCACGTTTCTCTCCTTGATTGGGTGTGTTTCCTCAGGGCACTCCGGTTTCCCCAAACAATCCAAAAGATAAACAATTCTCCAGTGAGGGTTGTCCTGACCAAGTCTAGCACAATTTGCCAAGAAGTCTAAATGTACTGAATGAACAGTGGCTTTGTATTATTCTTTTCAATGGCTATGTTATTGTATTTATGTAGATAAAACATGGCATTTATAGTTTTTCTACCTTCAAGGCACTTTACATCAAGGAACCACTCACCCATTCACATACACATTCAGACAGCAGTGTAGGCAGGTTTGTGTCTGAGGCAGCTATGATTGCAGCGCTAATCTGTGGGTCAGTGGATCTGACCGCTCTAGGATATTTATGTTGAGAAGGATTTGAACCGCTGACCTTCGGCTCAAAAGACAAGCACAATACCACTGAGCTGCAGCCCCAGAAAAGACTAGTCTAGTGTTAGTGGTTAAATGTTCACATAATTCAATTTTAACAAATTCAACTTGCATTTTTGGTGTAAAAAATAATTTAAGAAACACAGCAATAAATATCGTCTCTAGTTAATGTCCCCTGGCTTCTAAAGTGTAGAACATAGAACATTTTTTCTGCCCATATTCCTCTGGACTGGATGTGGATCACAAAACGTAATTGCTATTGTCTTATCTGATTTCATCCATGGAGTAATTTAATGACATAGAGAGCTTTGTCGTCAAGCAACTGGTGTAGGCGTTTGACATCGTAATCCCGACAAGATTAAAAAACTGACTAGTCAGATGGAGCTAATAGTTTAATGGTCAAGCAGCATAAACCCATACAAAAGAAGATTAATAACAACATTTATTAATAGGTGGAAGGTGAGCCTTGGTCAAACAATTACCCCAAAACTCAAGGGATGCATGGCTAACGTTTGGACATAGAATAATCCATCATACTATAGTGGGTTTGAGCAAGGGGAAATCTTATTAGTTCATGAGTCCATTGAAGCACAGAACTGATCAAAATGGGGGATGGTTCCCATATGGTGCTGGAGGAGTAAAAGAATAATTGTATGAAATACATATGAAAACATAAGCTTCCAACACACATTTGTATATTTCCAGTGTGATCATGTGACGGATTGTGCACCCTCCAAATAGTATAAGTATGTGGTTTAGTATTCATTCATTTTTATCTGGTGGGGTTTTGCCATCTGTGTGCATCCATGGAGATGTTGTTGCTTTGGAATAAGATAAGATATCTTATCTTATCTTATTCCAAAGCAACAACATCTCCATGGAATGCTCCACAGTATGGCATTAAACTTCTCTGTATTGCATGTATTAATTTATATGTGTTTTTGTTGCTCAGAAATACTTTGAAAAAATGCATTCTTACTGTGAGCTATGTCGCCTCTCCCCAGATTTGGTCTGGTGGTCATCTGATTATTCCAAGCAAAAAAATATCATCTCCATGGAGAAACCTACATAATGCACCTTTAATGATAGTTAAAAAGGGCATTGTTTTGAGGTGACAGGATTCCAAATTTTGATTATTCCAAATTATATAACAGAACTTGATTACTGGTACATAAATGTTTATATAAGACAGATAATAGTTTGAATCGTCAACAAATACGCCAATACAGGCATGTAATATAAAGAACTGGTGATAATCCTATTATTTATTCTGTAATAAATCTCACTAACAGTTGGGGAAGTAATAAGCAGCATCAGAGCAGGGAGAAGGAGAGACAGTTCATAACTTTCCCTCCGGAGGGACCTGCAGTGACAGGAGGGGAGGTAGGTGCGACAAAGCCCTGTGTAAACATCAGAAAGAGGCAGACATAGAGGTCTTTGGGGACTGATCATCTCCAGTCGAGAAGAACTATATATCCCAAAGCACGCGCTCAACAGCTGGGCTTGTCTCCCATCTCTATCACAGCATCCGGTTGGCCCTGTTTCAACTGGTGGTCCATTTGTGTCTACCTGTTGTTTACTTATTTATGGGAACTGGATGTTATTTACTTTATCTGTGAACCTTTGTGTCTCAGAGAATACAAAATCTACAGATGCAACTGGGTTAGATGTGTGTTCACAAACCTTTTATAATAATCTTAATTAATCTTATTCATTTAGTCCTTTCAACAGACAACAATCACACCTTTTTGGTTGAATTAATACCTAATACTATTATTACTATATCAATAGATTCATCTTTATTTACAAACCACTCAACACAAAAATGTAACACAAAGAGCATTAAAAACAATCCCACGTGCCCACATCCCAAGCACCCACAAGGACCAACAGCCTGACCCCATACAACCAAACAACCCACCCACAGACACAGTCACATGCAACCCCCGTACACCCGCGCTGAAATACATAAGGCTGAGTACAGATGAACCAGTTGAGGAAACACCATCAGAGAAGCTGTCTGCACCAAAAGCTTTAAACAGTTTAATGTAACTATAAATGACTGAGCGAAAATGTAACTGAAATTGCATGAAGCAGAAACTACATTTAATCATTTTAATGCATACTTTTTATCAAGTACAATTTTGGCAGCAGTGCTTGTTCTGTGATTGAGCTAGCCAGCTTCTAAATTTTCCACCATTGTCTTCAGAAATATGCACACAGTGTTAGAAAATGATATATTCGACTTTTAGAAACCATTATTCATTTTATTCTAACTCTTAACCTCTGAAATCTGACTCAAACATATGTTACTGTCTCAGGGTGACAGACGGTTTGACAGACGACTTAACTGACTTTCCCGGCTTTATATTTCTAGTTTGCTGCAAGCCTTCTCCATGACAAAACTGTCTTTTCAATCTCATTTAGTGCAGCCATTTGGGTTTATGTTGGCACTTCATTTTGCCTAAAGTTTTCTAAAGTTACAGATTTTCGTTTGTCTTGCTCATTATTTGTAAAGTATATGTCTGTGTGGAATGTTTGACAGTGTTGTGATCTTTATGAATGGAGGGCTGAGAGACTAGATGGATTACCAGAATATCTGCACACGCCCGGTTCAGACAGTAATTATACCGGGCAGCGAAGGCCCGTCATGTGTAAACTGTCTGCTGTGTGGTGGTGGAAAGCAGGCACGAGTTGTTTATTTCCGACACACAAAACGCTTTGCTGTCAGAAGGCATTTTTGACACACATGAGCAGAGTGGACTCAAAGAAGAGTAAACGTTAGTTCAAAAATAATATATTCAAGTAGAGTTTGATGTATGCAACATTTGAATACTGAATATATTGTTTGTACTAAAAAAAAAAAAAAAAAAAAAAGATTCAAATTCTATGACTATGACGTTTAAACACACATTTTAAAACATGACATGATATTGTCTAAATATTGTTAACGAAATACTTTAATTAATAGGGATATTAATTGTTGTCAGTATCCCCCCCTCCCAGCCAACATTGTATGTGGGCCCCATATGGGTTTAGTCTGGGCATTGGGTTGTGAGTGGGTAAACCCAAGGGGCCCACATAAACCCCACTTACATTTAACGTGGGCCCCTTATGGGCAAACCCATGTAGGACAAACCCACTTAGGGCCCATATTGGAAGCCCACCTAAGCCCTTATGGGACCCACTATGTAATGTTAGCTGGGCCCTGTCAGAGACTTATAAAAAAATGCAAATGAATGTACTTAAAGGTGGTATGGACGATTTTTTTCAGCATTTTTTTTTATCATATTTCCTCGTGGCGTAGATAAATCATTTGTCCTGCCATGTATCAATCATAAAACGCACCTACCGCTCACCTGCAGCCGCGTGCGGTTCGTCCCCACGTTTCCGCGTGCCCAAGCGCATGGATCTATCATAATATAGTTCCCTCTGTGTACGGGGCAAAATGAAGACGGAGAAAGACAGTTCGAGCTGACGCAGAAGTGGACAGAAATCTACGGGAGACGAGAGATGCGATGCGCTCCGTTGCGCTAATAAACAAACGCACGTGTGTGTTGTATCAGTCCGCACGGGGGAGTGCGCATGCGCACTTCCGCCTGCGTTCTCAAATCGCCGTAAAATCGTCCATTGCGCCATTAAATACATGCAGCTATGAGTACTACCCTTTAATGATGGTTACAGTTTAATGTTGGCTTACCTACTTTAGTTTTACCATATTTATTTTACGAAAGCCAAGAAAGAATTGTATGTATGTATGTATATTTTCCCCTTGTGTGGATATTAAAGGTTTATCTTATCTTATATTATCTTATGTATTTATTTATTTAGTATACATTATTTAGGATTACTTTCCAAATATTGGTATACAATATCTGGTTTGAGTGGTCTGGGAAGTCCCTCTGTGATGGTTATTTCTATACTAAACATTATGGCATGCTCTCTAAATCACAATATCTCATGGTGACTTAGTTATCCACATCACAATCTCCTTTTGTAGTCATCAAAACTCTGTAACGATCTCTTACGTGAAGGAGATTTTTAATGCAAGAACTCGAATATGTTCTTTTTCCACAGTATCCGCAGCAAGCGTGTCCATCCTTTGTGTCTGTGATGATCTGGCTGCAGTTGATAGATGCGCCTGATTGGTCGACAAATCTTCGAAATGGCCTCTCTCACCTTTTAGACATTTGAAGCAGAGCAATCCTCTGCGCTCTGTGATTTGAAAGCCTGACAGTGACAGTAGTCTCCTCTAACTCACTTCTCTTTGTGGAGTGTGGTAGCAGGCTGTGATCTTTCTTTTTGCTGTTTCAGGTCACAAAGACAAATGGCCCCAGCAACAGGGGCAAAACATGGCAATACGACTCTAAAAGCCATCAATTAAAGGGATGTTTTGGTGTCATCAATACACAAAATGGGGAATCTTTGACATTTTAAGTGGTTGAACTATGATTTTCAACAACAAACAAAGACAACACACTTTTTGTAGTATTGTATTTTAGTCATTGCATTATTATTTTTGGTCAGGGAATTATAACTGGAAGTGTGAATGTACAAATACACTTCATAACAACTGGACTTGTGTGTGTCTTAATTAAACATGAATAACTATATATTCAGAATAAACAAAAACATTTATTAAGAATGACTCAGGCCTATTACCTTGTTAATTAATACACAAACCTTAACTCCAAACCCTTTGATTATAATTACTAAGCCTGAATCATTCTTGATGAACTATTGACTCATTGTAAACTAATTCATGCTTTATTAAGGCTAATTAAGGTGTGGTTATTGTAAAGGGGTACCAATTTATCTTATCTTAAATGTGGTTGCAAGTGGACATTGATGTACCTTAATTAGCTTTAATAAATCATGATCCAAAAAAATATTAGTAATGAACAAATAGTTTATTAAGAATGTGTCAGGCTTAATAGCTTAAATAATGGGTTAGGAGTTAGGGTTAGGTTATTAAATAAGGAGTTACTGAGCCTGAAAAAGTCTTAATAAACAATTGTTCATGTTGTAATAAGTCTTTGTTCATGTTGTTTTGTTTGGTTAAGGCTGTGAAAAGTGTAGTCATTTTTAAGTGTTACTAACATTAAATCTAAACACTGTTACGGCCATCTTCGCCTCCAGCACAACAGTCTTACATAGGCAACAATTGTGGAGTGTATTGCCCAAAAATACAACATATGCCGTATGCGCTGGCAACTGCCTGCAATCAAACTGCCAACCTTCAAGTGCAAATCCCCAAGCCTGTGTTCTGTATGTGTTGACATGTGATGTGCTCACAACACTTTCACTTCAACTTAACATATCTCCATATGTCTGTTCATAATTGTAGCTTCACAACTTTAATTTCCCGGGAATCTAAATTGATCAGACGGACTGGAAGCTATTAATTAGTAGAGATATTTCTGCAGAGGTCTGCTGGGTAATTAATATTGGATTATCTGACTCCACTGCACTTATACAAAGTGACTGGGCTGACAGGGACCCAATGCAAGAAATGTGGATAACTAATACATTAATAATGAATAAATTACGGAATTATTCAAAACTCTGTTAAACACTTGAACCATTACAGTTATGCCTCGAATGTTTCCACCAAATGCATTCACGCGAAGAATGTATTCCTTTTTACCCCCAAGTAATTATAATATCAATGCAACCTTACACAGGTCAGGTCGCCCTCTGAAGTCAAGGCGCTGTGCTCTGTCAGATTTGATTCTACAAGCGGACGAACAAGGACCAACTTCTTTGCAATCCTTGTATCCTGTGGGGAAAAAAGAGGGAAAGACAATACTGCAAGTAATTTAAAATCTCTCAACAGCTAATGGTACGGGATGGATGGCTTACATGTGGATAAACTCCTTAAACATCTCATAGTTCTTTGCTTCACTCAAATCTTTCCCTGTAATTTCTAGTTGATTGCACACGTGTGAGCAGCAGAAGAGCAAGCTGCAATTGTGAATCTGCATGTGCACACGTCACAGTTAGATGAAACTCTGTGTGAGTGGAGTTTACACTTTGTACTTTTATCCTTGTCAGAGTCTGACATTGGCTGCAGGCAGTGCCCTCAGCAGAGCGGGATAGTGACAGTGTTGTCCGGTGCAGACCAAGCCTCTTACACAGATACACAAATACACACTGAGAGGTGATTAGGGCTGTGACAGAGTGCATACCCAGCTTTTTCTGCCTCTCGCTCCTTCTGCCTGCTTCCATCCCCAACGCTCGCCTTGAGGTGCCAAGGTCCAGTCACAAGGGGCCTCCAGGGGCCAAGAGCCTGTCAAGCAGAGACAACTGACAGCCTGTCCCCAGACCAGGAAGTCTCCTGCACATGTAAGCACACAGCATGCCTTTTGGTTCTTCTTCTGCTTACAATGAAAGTGTGAAAATGCTGACTCAGGTGTCTCCTGGAGCTGGCCTGGGGCAGAAGGAGTCCACTGGGATTGGGACCGTCCCGGAGACTGCAAAAGTGAAAAGGACCAAAGTAGTGTTGATAGTAAGACTGTGGGAAATTGTTGTAAAAGTCAACTTTAAACCCTTACTTCAGTCCATCACCAAAGGAGACACAGATGATCTGATGCAACAGTACTTAATATGATATTGAATCGTTCACTATGGTCCTCATAATCTAATACATACTACCATACTACAGGTATACTACTTTTGCCAATACTGAAATAATAATAATACTGAAAAAACAATAACTGCTATATTTTATCATATGTCAATATCATGACCCATCAAGATGCGTGTCATATGGTAAGAAAACTGCATTGTTGCAATACTTATTACTTACTTATATATAACCTTAGTAATGTCTATGTGTATATGTGTATACATAAATACATAAATAAATATATATATATATATATATATATATATATATATAATATTATAAATATAAATTATATTGTATTGTTATTGATCATATTGATTGTACCAAGCATCTTTGTAATTTATTTTAGCAGCATACATTCCAAACAGTTAATGGACTATGACTACATTTAGACAAGGGCAAACAGCCACGTGAAAAACAGCAGACACTTAAAACAAACAATGCTTAAAAGCAGCGTTTTGGAACCTCAAGGTGAATGAATCAAAGGAGAAGTTGCCTACAGGATCAGCAGCGGTTACTCTGGCCTGGGCCAAGCTATACCTGGGTTTAGGGGTTCAGTTGACCCAGAAGTAGACAAAGTGAGAGTCTTCACTTTGATCCATGGAAGAACCTTTTGAATAGACCAAAACCATGCTCTTAACTGAAGGGAATCACACAACTCCATGAAAGACTGTCTCCAGTGGCCTGAAAGTATTAGCACAGTGAGTTAGGCATGTCCTGACAGACTGAGCTAAGCACTGCTCTGTTTCAGCTGATGGCAGCAGCTAGAACAGACTCTGATGTGATTTGAAGAATAACATAGTAGAGATTGTGCTCCACTCTGTGGTCCTGCGAGAATAACTCAATCTGATTTAGTCGACATGACTCTTCCTGTCTGTTTACGGGATCTATATGTTGCATCTGTTCTAACAGAATAAAACTCATAAAACATGCCCATGTCTAACCTGTTGAAACCATGGCTGACAGTTACAAAGTAAAGGTTTTACATAGATACATTTTGGTCAGTTTGGTGTCTTCCTAATTCAAATAAATGTTGGCAATTTGAAAAACAATGGCCCCAAGATCACACAAAAAAGTGTTTCTTTCTATTCCCTTTCCCACAGGATCTTTGCTGCTTAACCACTCTGAGTGGTCTTATGGAGCCATTCCCACCACTCAGCACTTATGTTCCACACAAACCTCTGAGACCCTCTCAGGCTGCATTATCATTATTAGTCCTTCAATTAACCTGTGACATTGTAGCAGCATCTGCATTAAAGCACATACTATTAATGGCATTCCACTCACAAAGACTACAATCTATAATCTTTTCCCATTTGTATCAGACAGCTGCACATGGTTAACACTGATATTATTGCAGGTAATATTTTTGTTCTCTAATAAGACATTATATGATGAAAATTCGCAAAAAAACATGAATGACAAAACCAAGTGTATTACTCAGTGACAGTTACTCAGACAAAAGTCACCTTCAGTAAGTGTTATAGATACTTCTATAACACTCCTTGTACTTGAATCACTTTACATTATTGTTTGTTAACAACATGAGTCAGATGCAAGTATGATTTAGTTGCTTAGTTTAACTAGCTGAATGTAAAATTAATGCATCTACACATTTTGCATCATTAAAAGGTATGATGTACAAGATGTAGGCTGCACTTTGGCTGTAGTATTGTAGAGTAAGCTCATTTTGAGATCTTCATTGATGGAGGTTGGCCCTTATGAATGTAGATGAGACTGCCTTGCCTGTCTGTTCACCGCTGGGGTCATGACCTTTCCTTGGCAGAGAGGTCTGTATGGGGAAATAAGTCAGAGGAAGTGTTGGAGCTAGAAATAAATGATTCAGTGTTAAAGAAAGTGGTGACATAGTATATTGGTAGAATTTTCACTGAAGAATGTCCTAAATGCATTACCATGTCGATGGTGCAATTGTTCAAAGGAAAAGTATAATTTGCACTCAACTTACAATGCAACGGGTGCAATCATATTTTTAAAAAATGTATCAAAGGGTATAATCTTTCGAGTGTGGCCATAACACCATTGACCAAACATTTTGTTTTTCAAGTTTCCATTGCAGTCTGTCAAAAAGTGAAGGAAGTATTACTGGTAAGTTTTGGGCTACGCTCTGCTAGATCCTGAACATGAGGGGAGCAAATCCTCCATTATAAATAAAGGCTCAGCTAACTGCTACTGTTGGCTCAGACCTCAGGACTGCACTAGCTGGCAACAAGAGCAGCACTTAAAGAAGATGATCCCACAAGCTCCAGGCTCACACTGCCAGTGGTTTTCAGAGAGGATTGAGACATCATGCAGAGAAAATTAATGAAAGTAACGTCACTAAAGGAGTCACTTATACACGGAACCTCTTTGAAACACATTTGCACTGGTATAAAAAACAGAATGGTGAAGACTGTTAACTAATGTGTGGTTTTTCCATCTTTTTTTTTTTTTTAACTTGTTTTCAAAGGTAAATAAGATGACAGGTTAAATTTAGAGGCATCATTTTGTGAAAGCAATCTCTGAGGTTACAATGTCCCATATAAGTCCATAAATATATGGACAGATTGCAGATTGCACAATTTACTTTTTATTTGATGATAGTAAGTGTTTAGAAGCAAGCTGTTTTAAAAAAAGAAGCTATTGAAGAAAGAAAAAAAGCTTGTCCTGCAGCGTGTCCACCACTGATAGACACATCACCATAATGGTAATCTTGGTTTTTGTGCTGTTTACATAAAAGTCTAAATGCATAGAATCAATCTACTACGCACTTCCATCACTGGTGCAATGTTTGAAGAAGCCATCCAATTTTCTTTGAGGTTTAGCTGTTCAGCTTTTTCAAATAACAAGTGCACCAAATCTTTTCTTTTGGGATTTTTAACCACAGTAAATGCTTTGAGAATGAGGGCCTGAAAGCTTGATCGTTTGTGTGGAGTGAATACAGCAGCAATTATATAAATGAAATGTAGGTGAGGTGCAGCGAGGCCGTCCTTGAACATGAGAACAGAAAAGAGCATGTCGATCGTGAGATCCCTTTCAAACACAATACCACACATTACGCATAGAAAGACACTACAACAAACTTGGGGAATCAAAAGAAATGCGGACAAATAGAGTAAAATCTGTGAACATAAATGCAAGGTTGTGCAGTTCTCTCTCTTTTCATTTTACAACTTCATCACATGCTTCATTTCCCTGACGCTCGAAGACATGTAAGTACACAGTGGGATTCTTATCTGGTTTTATGACCTCTTTGAATTGACATAAAGAGGCTATATATGTGCATACAGAAACTCTCCCATATCTAATACATTGCAGTGGGACTCTCGCATGTGCAAGTCAATCATACACATGAAAGATCTGTTTGTGTTGCCATGAGTAGAGGACATGCTTAAAGCCATTCTGTGAGAGCGTAAGCAGTGGAAAATTATATTCATAGAAGTGTAATGTAATGTCAGCAGTGCAATAGTATTTCTCCTTATTGTGAGGCCCAGTGCATCATAAATCACATTAGATCTATAGAGTCAATCGCAGTGAACTCAAATACATTTTAGGTGTTTGAATGTAGAAAATATAGTGTGGGGATGTTTTTATCACATGGGTCTTCTTCATAGGGACAAAAATCAGATTCCCATGATATAGTTCCTTTGTTATCAGATATGTCTTCAATTGGTTAATGTTAGAGTTTAGATGAAGGTTAATTATTTATGTGTAATCTGGTAGTTGGAATGGCCCGTGAATGCATCATTGGCGTTCCCAGCCCTCTGCTGCCACACAGGTATGACTTTACAGAGTGGCAGGTGCGTGTAATGCCATGTTTACTTGGTGGTCATTGGCAACCAACCGTTGTTGGTGTGTGAGACAGTAAAGGGACTAGGGTTTTAAACTGATGCATATTGTTTGGCCAATTGCAAACAAACGGCATACTGGTTTATTTACTGTATGCTGGAACAACAGACTGGAGCAGTTATTTGTCCCAGCACCAATCAAACGGGTGAATTATGTCTCCAGCAACTATGTGGCACTGCCCAAGACAAATTGCCTGAGGATAATAAAGTTATTCTATTCTGTCTCACAACAGGGAAATGTCAGAGGACAAGAACAGCAGGAGAATAATAAACATAAAGGTAAGTGGTGTCAGACCCTTTCCAACCCCTGAAGATGCAGTTTGAGCTAATGGCAAGGCAAGGCAAGGCAAGTTTATTTGTAGAGCACATTTCATACACAAGGCAATTCAAAGTGCTTCACACAGCAGGAAAAATGCATTCAAATCACAAAGAAATTACAGAAATACAATAAAATTAACTAAATTAAAAATTATCAATCCAACTGATTTTCTAAACTAATAAAATCACAAACAAAAGAGAAGAGTGCAAAGAAAAAATCCTTTCAGTCATATGCGCAGCTAAACAAAACTGTTTTTAGCTTAGATTTGAACATTGTCAGAGTAGAAGCCTGTCTCACATCTTCAGGAAGACTATTCCAGATTTTAGCTGCATAAAACTGAAACGCAGATTCCCCATGTTTAGTCCTGACTCTGGCACCAGCAGGAGGCCGGTCCCTGAGGTCCTCAGAGTCCGAGATGGTTCATATGGCACTAACATATCCAAGATGTACTTTGGTGCTAGGCCATGGAGAGACTTGTACACAAGCAGAGCTGCTTTAAAGTCTATTCTCTGAGCCACAGGGAGCCACTGCAGAGACCTGAGAACAGGACTAATGTGCTCATATTTCCTGGTTCTGGTCAGGACCCGAGCAGCAGCGTTCTGGATGTACTGCAGCTGTTTTACAGCTCGTTTGGAGAGACCAGTGAGCAGGCCGTTACAGTAGTCTAATCTACTGGAGACAAACGCGTGGATAAGTCTCTCTAAATCTGGTTTTGACACTATATTTTTGATTTTGGCAATGTTTTTTAGATGGTAAAAAGCTGCTGATGTTATTGATTTGACGTGGCTATTAAAGTTCAAGTCTGAGTCCATTATTACCCCCAGATTTCTAATTTGGTTTGTAGGTTTTAGAACGAGACTCTGGAGGTGACCGCTAACACTTTCTCTTTGTTTCTGTGGGCCAAAAACGATTATTTCAGTCTTGTCTGAGTTCAGCTGGAGAAAGTTGTTTTGCATCCACACACTGATCTGTTGGATGCAGTGACAGAGTGAATCTACTGGTCCATAGTCACCTGCCGATAGTGAAACACAGATCTGAGTGTCGTCTGCATAATTGTGATAGGACACATTTTCACTGCGTATCAACTGACCCAACGGCAGCATGTAGAGGTTGAACAGAAGGGGACCCAGGACTGACCCTTGGGGCACTCCACAGGTCAGGGTCATGTGGTCTGAGACACAGCTACCAATTTCAACAAAGTACTTCCTGTCTTCCAGATAGGACCTTAACCAGTTTAGGGCAGTGCCAGTGATGCCCACCCAGTCCTCTAGTCTCTGTAAGAGGATCCCATGATCGACAGTGTCAAAAAGTTCAAGTAGCCGCGGTGTGTGACCTAGCGAAGTCGATGTCGGACACTGTAATATTTTCTGGTCCCCTGCCCAATCGGATCAATGCTGAATTGTACAGCCGTCTCTCAGCATTCAACAACTGGTTATCCAGATGGTGCCCTCAAAACAACGTTGTCTTTATTGATAACTGGAGTGCGTTTTGGGGAAAGCCCGGGCTCATACGCAGGGATGGCATCCATCCGACTTCGGAGGGTACATCCCTATTAGTTCGGAATTTGACCGATAGTCTTAGTCGTGTTAAGTGACCATCTAGGGATGAGCCCCAGGTGCAGAGCAGCAGTTCAAGACGCTCCTCTGTCGCTGAACTCTCGCCCGTTCTGTTACATGTGAAGTGTTCAGATTCAAGACAGATAGAGACTGTGTGTGTCCCTCGTGTCCCTCGTGTCCCTCGTGTCCCTCGTGTCCCTCGTGTCCCTCGTGTCCCTCGTACAAATAATGCCAAAAAGTCACATCTCAGAAAAAATATTTCAGGCGTCAGACCAAATAACTTAAGGAAAATAACAATCACAAATACACAAATGAATAAACACGTAAAATGTGGACTGCTAAACATTAGAGCAATTTCCTCCAAATCGCTCTTAGTTAATGAATTAATTAGTGACTATAACATAGATCTTCTAGCTCTAACTGAAACGTGGCTTCAACAAGACGACTACGTCAGACTAAATGAGTCCACCCCACCCAGCCATGTTAACTTTCAGACTGCCAGGAGCACAGGCCGAGGTGGTGGTGTGGCAGTGATCTCACACTCAAGCCTACTCATGAGCCCTAAAACTAACAATGCATTTCACTCATTTGAAAGCCTTATGCTGTCAATCACATGTCCAAATATGAAAAACCAAAAAGGAGTTTTGTTCATAGTTATCTACCGACCTCCTGGTCCCTATTCAGAGTTTTTAACAGAGTTTTCTGACTTTATATCAAACTTAGTGTTAGCCTGGGATAAAATAGTTATAGTTGGAGACTTTAATATCCACGTGAACATGAGTGATGACGCTCTCAGTAATGCCTTCAGCGCCTTGTTAGACAGCATTGGTTTCACTCAGAATGTAAATAAACCGACTCACACTCACAAGAACACTCTGGATCTTGTCCTAACGTATGGAACAGAGATTAGTGACCTCAGTGTCCTCCCTCAAAACCCTATATTGTCAGATCATTTCCTAATTACCTTTCAGTTTATTCTTAAAGATCATCCAGTCCCACAAAATAAAGTTATAATGAAAAGGACAATATCTGAAAAATCTATCTCAAAATTCAAAGAAATAATAGAGCCAATATTCAGTGACATGTCATGTGATCCTGCTGAGAACAGTTTTAGTCCCAGTTTAAGTGATCAATGTGTCGACTTGACCATGAATTCTCTGAAGTCTGCTCTTGATGTTGTCGCGCCGTTAAAACAGAAGGTCATTAGGCCAAAGCGCGCCTCCCCATGGTACAACCAAGAACTGCGTTCACATAAACAAAGAGTTAGAAAGTTAGAGGGATTATTTCGTCGCTCTCACACCGAAGAATCCCTAAAAGCATGGAAAAGTTGCCTGCTGTCCTATAAGCAGGCTCTGCGTAAGGCCCAAACCAGATATTATTCAAATCTAATAGAAGTCAACAAAAGTAACACTAAATTCCTTTTCAGCACTGTAGCTAGGCTAACAAACTGTCACAGTGCAGTAGAGCCCTCAATCCCAGCTACACTTAGCTCTGATGATTTCCTCCTATTTTTTAATAATAAAATAAAAACAATCAGAGATAAATTAGATGAAATTACCCCCGCTATTAGCCCTGAACTAGCCCAAGCTGTAAATCTAACGTCCCATATAAATCCACCTGTAAACCTAGAAAGGTTCACAGCTGTTGATCAAGCAGAGATAACTTCAGCCATTATGTCCTCTAAAAGCTCAACTTGTGTCCTAGACCCCATTCCAAGCAGACTCCTCAAAGACATTCTTCCCCTAATTATAGACTCTATTCTTAATATAATAAATACTTCACTCGAAAGTGGCTATGTTCCACAGTCCTTCAAACATGCAGTCATTAAACCTCTTCTGAAAAAGCCTAAACTAGATCCCGACCTATTGGTAAACTACAGACCTATTTCAAATCTTCCCTTCGTCTCTAAAATCCTTGAAAAAGTTGTAGTAAAACAGCTTTGTCGCCACCTGCAGGACAATAACTTATTTGAAGTTTTCCAGTCAGGGTTCAGAGCCCACCACAGCACTGAAACTGCACTAGTTAAAGTCACAAATGATTTGTTATTAGCCGCTGACGATGGACTGGTCTCAATCCTGGTCCTGTTGGACCTCAGCGCAGCGTTTGACACCATCGACCACAACATTCTACTGCAGAGGTTAGAATGTGATGTAGGTGTTGGAGGAACAGCCCTCAGCTGGTTTAAATCCTATCTATCTGATAGGTTCCAATTTGTTAATGTAAACCAGAGCTCCTCACCAAGTTCTAAAGTAATTTACGGTGTGCCACAGGGTTCGGTACTCGGTCCAATTCTGTTTACTCTTTATATGCTGCCATTAGGCAACATTATCAGAAAGCATGACATTAACTTCCACTGCTATGCAGACGACACTCAGCTGTATTTATCAATGAAACCTGATCAGAGCGATCAAGTAGACAGACTTAGTACTTGTGTGAAGGAGATAAAAACCTGGATGACACTAAACTACCTGCTTCTTAACCCTGAAAAAACCGAGGTCATTGTGCTTGGCCCTAAGCATCTACGAGACGCTCTATCTGAGCAGATAGTCACACTGGACAATGTCAGTGTAGCCTCCAGTTCTACTGTAAGAAACCTTGGAGTCTTATTTGACCAGGAGCTCTCATTTAAAGCTCATATAAATCAAGCTTGTAAAACAGCCTATTTCCATTTGCGCAACATCGCCAAAATCAGAAGAATCCTGCCTAAAAGTGATGCCGAAAAACTTATCCATGCATTTGTAACGACTAGATTAGACTACTGTAACTCCCTGCTTGCAGCGTGTCCTAAAAGCTCCATAAAAAGCTTTCAACTGGTTCAAAATGCAGCAGCAAGATTACTAACAGGAACAAAAAGAAGAGAGCACATTACGCCAGTGCTGAAGTCTCTTCACTGGCTCCCCGTCGAGTCCAGAATCAAATTCAAAATTCTACTCTTGACCTACAAAGCCATAAATGACATGGCCCCATCCTACCTCAAAGATGCTATAGAACCATATCATCCAAACAGAGCTCTTCGCTCTCAGAATGCTGGCCTTCTGGTGGTGCCAAGAGTCTCTAAAAGTACTGTAGGAGGTAGAGCGTTTAGCTACCAAGCTCCTGTGTTATGGAATCAGCTCCCGACCCATGTTAAATATGCTGACACAGTCTCTTCATTTAAGTCCAGGCTTAAAACGTTCCTCTTCGAAATCGCTTATGGTCAGAGTAGTTAGGAACAGAAAGATAAACCCACAGCTTCAGCTACGCTGCCCTAGGAGTAACTGTGCTGGGGAAAGTATGACAGCTTGAGCACTATCCTCTTCTTCTTCTGACTACTTATGCTATCAAACAATATTTATTTTTTGATTCCACTTGCAAACTGTTCACCGCCTTCTTTTCTTTCTCTCACTCCTGAGGACCTGTGGACCCAGATGCCCCTCCCCTGGTGAAGTGGTCCCTGCCCTGTGTGGACGGTCCCTCATCTGCCTGAAGAGTGGCTCCAGTTCGCCTCAGTCGGTCCCTCTTCTGCCTGAAGAGTGGGTCCAGCTCGCCTCCGACGGTCCCTCATCTGCCTGAAGAGTGGGTCCAGCTCGCTTCCGACGGTCCCTCTTCTGCCTGAAGAGTGGGTCCAGCTCGACTCAGACGGTCCCTCTTCTGCCTGAAGAGTGGGTCCAGCTCGACTCAGACGGTCCCTCTTCTGCCTGAAGAGTGGGTCCAGCTCGACTCAGACGGTCCCTCATCTGCCTGAAGAGTGGGTCCAGCTCGACTCAGACGGTCCCTCTTCTGCCTGAAGAGTGGGTCCAGCTCCAGTCTCCTCGTGTCCGTCTGTCCGTCTGTGAGAGTCGGATCTCTCCTTCACTGGAACTCCTCCAGGTTTCTACGCTTTTTTCCCAAAGAGGTTTTTTTTGTAGTTTTTCCTGGCCGAGAAGGAGAGTCTAAGGACAGAGGACCCTGGGACATCGTCCCTCGCCACCACAGACATTGTCTGACTTCATCGCCACCACAGACATTGTCTGACTCCATCGCCACCACAGACATTGTTGATTCATTTCTCCCTGTGGCCCTCAGAGGCAACTGTTGTTGTGATTTTGGGCCTTACAAAAATAAATTGATTTGATTTGATTTGATTTGAAAAGCAGCACTCAGATCTAACAGAATTAAGACTGAGGCTTTGCCCGTGTCAGTGTTCAGGCGGATGTCATTTGTCACCTTGACAAGAGCAGTCTCAGTGCTGTGATGAGGTCTAAAACCTGACTGAAAAACATCAAATGAGTTGTTTATTAAGAGGAAATCTGTGAGCTGTTGGTAAACAACCTTTTCAAGGACTTTGCCCCAAAATGGTAGATTAGAGATGGGCCGGTAATGACTCAGTACTGCGGCATCAAGACTGCTCTTCTTTAGGAGAGGCTTTATGACCGCAGTTTTCAAAGACATTGGGAATGTTCCAGATTGAAGCGACATGTTAACTATGTGAGTGAATGGTGCTAACAAACTGTTCAGCACAGACTTTAGAAATTTGGTGGGTAACACATCAAGGCAGCATGTAGATGAACTCAGACTGGTGATGATCTCATGGACAGTTTTGTCAGTTACTGGTGCAAAGTGAGTTAGCTCTAAGTGTCTTGGTGGTTTTAGGGTAATTTTTTGCATTGTGGGATTTATAGCATTTTTAATGCCCTGAACTTTGTCATTAAAGAATAATGCAAACTCATTACACTTGGATGTGGAAATGAGTTCTAACGGCAGCTGAGCTGGAGGGTTTGTTAATCTGTTTACTGTGGCAAACAGGACACGTGAGTTGTTACTGCAGCTTCCAATTATTTCAGAAAAAATATCTTTCCCTAGTTCTACATAAGATTAGGTTGCACATGTTCAGCTTTTCTTTGTAAATCTCTTTTTGAACCTGGAGCTTTGACTTGCGCCATTTCCGTTCAGCCCTGCGGCACTCCCTTTTCTGTGCCGAATCATCATTTCTCCACGGCGCCTTCTGCTTATTTTTAACCATTTTAGCCTTTATAGGGGCGATGGTGTCCAGAACATTCAAAACACTAGATGTAACAGAGTTCAACAAATCATTTACATTAGAACATGAGACATTTTCAAAGTTTATCATGTCCATAAACAGTGCACCAGTGCCATCACTTATGTGTCTCCTCTGCACAACTGCAGGACCAACCGGAGGTTTGGGAGAAACAGACAGGTCAAAGAAGACACAGAAATGATCAGACAGAGCAACATCGATCACATTAACATTTGAAATATTTACCCCCTTTGTAATTATGAGATCTAGAGTGTGTCCTTTGCTGTGGGTGGGGCCTCTCACATGCTGAGTAAGACTGAAGGTTTCAAGGACAGCATCAAGCTCTTTAGCGTTTCTGTCACAAATATTATCAACATGCACATTGAAATCACCTGTAATGACCAAACCATCAAAGTCTGTGCATATGACTGAAAGCATCTCAGTAAAATCATCAATAAAACTTTGGCAGTGCTGGGGAGGCTTGTATAAAACAATGAAGAGAATGGATGGAGACCGTTTTAGCTCCATTTTAAAGGATACATACTCAAATGATGAAAACACCCCAAAAGACAACCTGCGGGTAATTATTTCATCTCTAAAGACAGCACAGACTCCACCCCCTTTTTTGTTTTCTCGTGTTTCAGATTCAAACTTAAAGTTGGGTGGAGCAGATTCTATCAGAACTACATTTCCTGTGTTTTTGTCAAGCCATGTTTCAGTTAAAAACATAAAATCAAGATTATAAGAAGAAATAAAATTATTAATTAAGAGAGATTTGTTACATAAGGATCTGACATTTAGCACAGCAAGTTTCAGACTAGTTTCAGTGAGACTGGGCTTTATCTTTTCACAGGGAATATGAATCACATTTCTCAGATTGGGCCTGACTCGCATTTTGTTTTTCCATCTCTGTGATGATGTGACTACAGAAATAGCACTAGGGGGGGCTCTTTTTACATAGGGCCCCGGGTTGGTTTGATTTTTAATGTGCCAATAAGTCCCGGCAACGCTGAGACCCAGTGCATCCTAGCTATGGGAGATACCAGGTGAAAGGCGAGGTTGGATGGGTGGTGGGGCTTTTGTAGCCAAGGAGAGTTTGGGACCAGGTGAGAGGCGAGGGGGGATGGGTGGTGGGGCTTTTGTTGGTGTAGTCGGCTTGTGCAGGGAAGACATAGCCCTTGCTATATTGGGCGTGAGTGGAGCCATCTTAATGCCTGATTTGATTAGACTTTCAAAATGGCTGGGAAGGCCCATGGGTGAGAGTGGAGATGAGAAGGAGAATGATGAATCTTTAGTGGGAGTAGATGTTGCAGGGGGAACCCAGGGCTGGTGTGAAGGCAGGGGCGATGACAGGGATGTTGTTGGGCTTGTCACAGATGGGTCTAAGGCCTTTGAAGATTGTTCCTTTGCTGGAGGCGGTGGAGGTGAATGCGGAGCAGCTGGAGCTGAATCCTTTGCTGGTGGTGGTGGAGCAGCTGCTGATGAATCCTTTGGTGGAGGCTGAGGTTGTGGTGCTTTTGATGTTGAAACATTGGCTCGGTCTCTGGCTGATGGAGCAGGAATTCTTCTCTCATTCCTCTCTTCTCTAACTATCTGCTCAGGACCCTGTCCAGGCCCAGTCCAATGCCTCAGAGCGTGGAGCAGGTTCTCTGTCAGCACCCTCACTCCACCTCTGCATAGGTGGGGGCCATTTCTCTTAAACAGGTCCTCTCGTTTCCAGAATAGATAGAAGTTCTCAATGTAGTGTAGTCCTCTCGGGGAACACTCTTTGGACAGCCATGTGTTCAGCTGAAGAAGCCGGCTAAACTTGTTTATCCTCCTGTCGATGTTTGGAAGAGGTCAACTTATGAATGTTTTGATTTCCATTTTATCAAGCACGTCGAATAACTTCAAGAAGTCTTTTTTCAAAACTTCAGTCTGTTCCCGCCGCATGTCCACTGCACCCACGTGCACAATCAGTTGTTTAGCTCCTCCATGCTTAGCCATAATATTTGGAAGGAGTGACGTTATCTCAGAAACAGTGGCGCTTGGAAAAGAATGTGTGTTTATCTTTTCATGCGTCACGTGACTTATCGCGCCGTCCCCAACTAAAACAATCTTCATGACCTTGGCTCCTGGCACAGATCCTCCTCGCTGTATTTTGGCCACGTCACCTTTTTTCATTTAATTCCATCTCTGAAAGTGGTAAAAATCTGTTGGCGAGCTGTATTTTAGGCGACTTCACGTTATCTTTGTATCGTTTAGGCTTTGCTCCAAGTTTGTTCCAAGAAACAGCCTGGTCTTTCTGGTTTTTAGACAGTTTCGGAAACGACACAGAGTCACTGCGGTTTAGGTTGAAAGTAGCAGTTTTTCTTGTAAAAAGTGTGCTCTTCTTACCGTCGGTTGACACAGGAATGGTATCGTGAAGAACTTTTTCAGATTCCAAAACAAATTCCAAAACAAATATCCGTGTTTTCAGCTCATTAATTTCTTGTTGATATTTACGACAGCGTTCACAGTCTTTCTCCCTTCTTCTCCCGGACATGTCGCTGGCGTCAGATATGTCGTTAAAACTGGAAAAATGTTCTTAAAATCCTTGGTTTACTTGAAAAAGTCTAAAGCAAAAATGTTTGGAAGACGAAAACTGATTAAAAAGCAAAATAAATAAGGAAAGCAGCGATAGCAAGCGGAGCGAGCAAAAAAGCGTGTGCACTCTTCGGAAGCAGAGGTAGTAATGCACTCTGGGATGGGCTATAGAGTATCACTGGCAATAAAGTCTGTTTAATCATTGGTAATAAAATATTAAATGTTTTTTGAAGAAATATCCAAAAGTGTTGAATTTTCCCATTATTTGTTTGGAAAAAATAATTAACAGTTAATAGTTAAATGAAAAAGAAAAAAATCAGAGTGGAGACCTGTGACATCATCATGAACACTGTGACGCCATTATATTATGTATCAGATCACTTAAAAAGCCCTCTCTCTTTCGCTCTCTCTTTTTCTCTCTCTCTTTCTCACTCTAGCGTAAAACATACTTTGAAGATTTACAACTGCAGTAGGTGGCGGTAATGTAACACTTTATGGATACCAACCGCCATAAAACGCCAAAGAAAGAAGATCATTTAAAAAAAAAAAAATGAATATACTCGTTGATTCGGTAGAAATGATTGTAGAAGTGTATCACTTTGAGGATATGTATAGTTTACATGTTATCAAAAGGTCATGGTCAAGGTCAAATTCATAAACAGATACACTGCTGCTTCAGTTCAATGACCATTAAATAGAACATTTCAAGCAAAGGGGGGAAACAGGAATAGACAAATTATTGCTAAGATCATAGAATTTAAAACCAAGAAGTAAAAGATATATTGTATATTTAAAATAAATGAAAATATAAATTGTCAAACAGTACAATGCAGACTATCAAAGAACTCCAATGCACATGTGTGAGTGAGAACAGAGGGAAGAGCAGGATCCAATTTTCAAAGCCTCTCCTGGTGGAAATGATCATGCAGCTTTTTGAGACTCTCTAAAAGGTGTGACGTGAAATGTCTACTCTCTACTGTAACAAAATGGCCCGTGCTGTTTTCAGTTGTATCCTGCCGCTTCCACCAAGACACCTGCAGATTTAACCCCTGCTTTGCCACACACTCATACACATGCATGCTGGGTTTACAGGACATTCACTCTACATTCATCTCCTGGAAACCAATCCTAACCTAACTTAAGGTAATTCTGGCAGTAAAATGTGAAAGAATACAAATGAATAGTTGGAAAATTTGACAAAGTTGATCTTACTTTTCTGAGATCGTATTCTTCTTTGATAGGCTACATATATCCTAAACCAACAGAACATATATCCAGAGCATCAGTGGATATCTGTAAAGTTAGAAATTTTGTTTTCATATTTTGGTATCATATTCTTATGAACAACATATATAGCTGCGACTTGCAGCTTTATCTGCACTTCCCAAGATTGATTGAGTTAATTCTGTGGACTGGTCCAGGTGACCAGCAAAATCTTTTTATCTACAGTTGTTTAGCTCTAGTTCCTCATCTTTGGCTCATCACTTGAGGCCAAGGTGAGAAACGAGAATAAAATCAAATTTTAAAAAAATAACTGTTGGATATTGTGAAAGATGCATAATGTTCAGTGTTAATTTTGTTACTTTTGTACACTTATAGCACTTTACAAACTCACAATTCGAAGATCAAGTGTAATTTAATGAATTAGCTGTATTTGCTAGCCAATTTTCTGAATGTTCCTCTTCACCTCATCCCCATTTCAAAAGGACCTGGAGCAGTTATGCACAGCCATATTTCTGTCATTTGTAGCAAGAAACAACAACACAATACGTTAAGACAGATTACACAGTTTCTTATATGAAGTAGACAACACAGCAGAACCAAGCACCACATCCTGCACAATATCAGGCTTGTCAGCTGCACTCATACCCTGCACACTTTTAATCATGCATCGTAATTAAACTGTCAGACGTGTGTGTCCTCACCACTCACCTGAGAGCCACTGTCACATCCTGCTCCTTCTCCTCAGGCTCATAGGAGAAGCTCAATGCTGCGTACAGGCTGGTAAGGCAGCATGCAGTAACAACAAGGTTATATATATATATATATATATATATATATATATATATATATATATATATATATATATATATATATATATATATATTAACCTTCCCGTGGTTCTGCGTTGATGTCACAGTGCTCCATTATGATGTGATATGATCTCCACTATACAACACAAGCTTGGAAAATGGCCACCCGTAGAGGGTGAATAGAGAAATATAGAATAAGAAATTATTTGTCCCGTACAAGTAGCTAGTGGCTGCTACAAACAATTTATTTTGAAATGTTGAGTATTAACTGCCAGCAGCGCCTTTCTGTAAATATACATTTTGTCAAATTCAAGAACAGGAGCATCTGAGCATTAGTACTGTCACTCAAAAAAGGCTCAAGTATTTTCATGTCCAATACAATACAAATAAAAACTTAAGCAACCCAAATATCCAAACTGTAGGACAAATGGCAGTATCTCAAACCTATTGGCATGAAGATTTCAAATTAATTCTGTGTAATCTGTAAAAAACTACACAAGATGACTGGACCCTTGTGTCCATTTTGCATTATTATGATGAGTGCACTTGAGAAGCAAGGGCCATGTGTAGTTCTTCATATACTTACTGAAGAATGTGTTCTCAGAATAGTCAGGATATAAAATGATAAACCCTCTTTGAGTCCTCAGCAGACCATATTTAATTATTTCGCTTCCCTTATGACTAAAGTGGCACTGAAGATATTTTAAGAATTCCTTCAGATTACCCTCTCCTCAAGCAAAACTAATCTTAAATAGTTTTTCAGCTCTGGGACACTTAAATGTAATGTGTGGGAGCAGCGTCCCAGAACATCCAACAATGTCATTTCAATCAGGGAACAATGCCATAGCCCCAGTGTCAAGCAATGAATGGAATCAAATAAATCTAATAAGAATAATGCTTTTATGTTCTGGTCAGCGGGGCCCGGCCGGGCACAGCCCGAAAGAGCGACGTGGGGCCGCCCTCCCGGGTACCCACCACCCGCAGGAGGATCCATAAGGGGCCGGTGCAAAGAGATCTGGGCGGCAGTCGACGGCAGGGGCCTCGGCGACCAGATCTCCAGACACAGAGACTAACTCTGGGGACATGGAACGTCACCTCGCTGGGGGGTAAAGAGCCTGAGCTTGTGCGGTGTTCAGTTATTGGACTTCTGTGCTAGCCACGGATTGTCCATAACGAACACCATGTTCAAGCACAAGGGTGTCCATCAGTGCACATGGCACCAGGACACCCTAGGCCGGAGATCAATGATCGACTTTGTTGTCGTGTCAGCTGACCTCCGGCCGCGTGTCTTGGACACTCGGGTGAAGAGAGGGATAGAGCTATCAACCGATCACCACCTGGTGGTGAGTTGGATCCGCTGGCGGAGGAGGAAGCCGGACAGACTTGGCAGACCCAAGCGCATTGTGAGGGTCTGTTGGGAACGTCTTGTGGAGCCCTCTGTCAGTAGGGTATTCAACTCGCACCTCCGGGAGAGCTTCTCCCATGTCCCGGGGGAGGCTGGGGACATTGAGTCCGAGTGGACCATGTTCTCCGCCTCCATTGTTGATGCGGCTGCTCGGAGCTGTGGTCGCAAGGTCTCCGGTGCCTGTCGTTGCGACAACCCCCGAACATGGTGGTGGACACCGGAAGTGAAGGATGTCCGGGGCCCTTTGCTCAGGGCTGTCCGGTCCCCGTATGACCGGAGCAGGAGCTGTGTTCGCAATGCCGGCAGTAAGTCAGACCTGTTCCCAGTGCATTTTGGACTCCGCCAGGGCTGCCCTTTGTCACCGGTTCTGTTCATAATTTTTATGGACAGAATTTCTAGGCGCAGTCAGGGGTCGGAGGGTGTCCGGTTTGGGGACCACAGGATCTCATCTCTGCTGTTTGCAGACGATGTTGTCCTGATGGCTCCATCAAACCCGGACCTGCAGCTGCACTGGGACGGTTTGCAGCCGAGTGTGAAGCGGCTGGGATGAGAATCAGCACCTCCAAATCCGAGGCCATGGTTCTCGACCGGAAAAAGGTGGCTTGCCCTCTTCAGGTGGGCGGGGAGTCCTTGCCCCAAGTGGAGGAGTTCAAGTATCTCGGGGTCTTGTTCACGAGTGAGGGAAGGATGGAGCGTGAGATCGACAGGCGGATCGGTGCAGCGGCTGCAGTGATGCAGTCGCTGCATCGGACCGTTGTGGTAAAGAAGGAGCTGAGTCGAAAGACAAAGCTCTCGATTTTCCGGTCAATCTACGTTCCTACCCTCACCTATGGTCATGAGCTTTGGGTAGTGACCGAAAGGACAAGATCGCGGATACAAGCGGTCAAAATGAGTTTCCTCCGCCGTGTGGCTGGGCGCTCCCTTAGAGATAGGGTGAGGAGCTTGGCCACACGGGGGGAGCTCGGAGTAGAGCCGCTGCTCCTCCACGTCGAGAGGAGCCAGCTGAGGTGGCTCGGGCATCTGTTCCGGATGCCTCCTGGGCGCCTCCCTGGTGAGGTGTTTCAGGCATGTCCGGAGAAGATCCAGGACACGCTGGAGAGACTATGTCTCCCGGCTGGCCTGGGAACGCCTCGGGATCCCCCCGGAGGAGTTAGAAGAAGTGTCTGGGGAGAAGGAGGTCTGGGAGTCCCTGATTAGACTGCTGCCCCCGCGACCCGGCCCCAGATAAAGCGGAAGAAGATGGATGGATGGATGGATGGTTCTGGTCAGTTTATTTTGCACATTTTTACTCTTGGCCTTTGGAGACTTATAATATTTTATTTTATTTTGACAGCCGCCTCTAATTTTATGAAAAATAACATTTTGTTTTATTAAATAGACATTGGAAAAGCATTCTCTGTCACATTTGAAAAGAAATAATCTGGTCCACATGAGAAAAGCCCCTTTGGAATAGCAAGTATAGAAAAGGGCGTTGGGGGCTCAGAAACCAGACACCAAGAATGTCGACGCCCTTATTGTCAATGGAGTTCAATAGAATTTGATTGGTTATTAAAGACCTACAGTGTAAAATTCCAGAATATACCATAAAACCAACAGAGCTTTAATTCACTTATATCCTCGTTTGTCTCTTTTTGAGTGAAACTTTAAGAGATATTAGTCTGTGACAAAGCATGTGCATGGGTTCTCTTCAAATATTTTTTACACAAATCATAAAACTCCTTGCCAATATTTGTTGTTAATTTAATTTAATTCAAGCTAATCAGACTATATCCCAAACCAAGCAGCCCTGCTGTACATGCACGCTGTGATATTCTCTCACATTTCATACTGCATGACCAGGCAATAAAAATAATGGATAGAAAACCTGTCCGATTTCATCATTGCCACATTCTCAAGAATTATAATTGATTAAGATTTGAAAGTTTCAGTAAACTGTGCTTTCTTAAATTGTGTTTCAAATGTATCAATAACTTGGCCCCTGAACCGCTCGGTACATTTATACAGAGACTCAACAGCAGCAGCAGACAAGAGGCTCCTCAAACCAAAACGGTCAAATCCCACAGTGCAGGACGTCATTTGGACAATCATCCTTCTTCTATAAGAGCTGTAAACTCTGGAATTCATTAGCCTCTGAAATAAAGTGCATATCTGAGGTAAAATGTTCACCTCCAGACTTAAGTGCAGCTGAAAGAACATCAAAACTGTCCCCTCCTGTAAGTGTTATGAATGTGCATGAGTGAACATGTATGAGTGAGGAAGAATGAGCTGTGTATTATGTGTACATTTATCACTGATATATTTATAATAATGGAAATGTGTTTTAATGTCTTTTATATCTGTGGGGGGATTTAGAAATGCCCAACCAGGGACGGGAGTTGAAAATGCGCTCTGGCTATAAACTTTGTATGCATCACATTGGCTACAAGCTTTGTTTTGTAACTATGTATGATTGCATTGTCCCTGTCAAATAAATAAATGAATAAAATAAGACAGATACAATAAATATAGATTAACATGTAATAATCTGTATTGGTTATAGCCATGGTTATAATATAATAATAAAAACCCTGTTCATGAGAATAGTAGAAAAAGCTTCAGTTGTAGTCATCTGGACTCAGTTTGAAAAAATAGACGTTTCAAACTGAGTCCAGATGACTACAACTGAAGCTTTTTCTACTATGGAACACGCCTGGACGAATGAGGGATTACACCGACCTGTTCATGAGAGTTCATGCATGATGCTCTGCGACCGCCTTGCTCAGCCTTTATGTGTATTTGACTGGAAACATCACATAGACATGTAAGCTGTGATTAGCACTTGTGTAAATGTCAGCCTTGTTTGTTGTGCAGGTAATGAACAAAGGAACAGATCGTGAGGAGACAGAAAGAGAGGCACCGGGGAGGACAGAAAACAAGTGGTCTGAAAGGAGAGATAAGGACGGGACGTTGCAGGAGCAGTGAAGAGGAAGGAATAAGCAGATGGATAAAGGTTAGTAAACAACAGTCACAGCAGGTTTCGTAGTCACAGTGAAGCAATTTTGATTTATACACAATATTTTAGTTGCAGTATATATGTGAAATTACTGACTAACTCACGTTGACTAACTAACGTTGCTTCTAATGTTGTCACACAGCCGTAAACTTTGAACTTCACCATAGACATAATGGTCGAGAGATTATGTCATTATCTTTTGATGTTCTTTTCTCCTGACAAAACCTGCCATAATTCATTTTAAATCATTACGTAATGAATATGTGATTAAATACCTTTGCAAAGGTACAAACTAAAACCTGTCCATAGGATCTTGTCAGAAAATGATTATAGCCAACATCATTTCTGGTATTAATGTTGTATAAAATGACTGTATACACATTTATTTTCTCTATTGCACATGTTTGCTCGCTTTGCAAAGATTTTGTGCTTCACATATTTCATCTGCAGGTTTTTCAGTCCCTGTGATTATTTTTCCTCGTAAGCAGCAATGTTTATTTTGTTAGGGACAGACCATGTGTGTTTCTGATGGCTAATCCACCTGTCAATCACACCCATCTGAACTCCCAGAGATGAAAACGGTGACTAGACTGACATTGATCCATACAAAAATCCAGAGAGCTATCATTCTGGATTATCAAAGAAATATAAGTATGCTTGTTGTCCTTGAACTGATGGTACACTTGAAGTCAATGGTTAACATTGCTACACGACAGTACGTGTTTTCCGTGCTGAGCTGTGTCCTCAGTAAATCCAGGCAGTTCTATGACAGGACAGACTGGACAGGAGGAAGAATGGAGGTGGAGGAGGAGAGGGTAAAGTGAGCTGCCCCAGGATATTATTTTAGCTCACCCCCTGTAAATAGTTTCCTTATTTTAGCCTGGCCCCAATAGCAGAGTCTCCAGGTAAAGAACACTCTCTTATTCACAGCTTATTTGAACTACTTTGTGTTTTTTTTTCCAATCACATGACTCAGTCTTCTTAGCACATTCATTGCTTCCTCAAAATATAAGCTATGATGGAAAATTTGATCATTCCTGTAGGAAATGTCTTGTAACACAAAGGCGACAAGTGTAATCCTTTAAAAGTCAAAGTCACGTGTATGACTGTTACTGTTACTATGGGTTAGGGTTAGGGTTATGGCATCATGCCATGCCAACTGAAACAGCAAAAGAAGTTTTTCATCGATGTTGCATACAAGCAATCTGTGTTGTAAGAAAATAGGAGTAGGAATCTTGTTGAGTTCTAGCGGGCATTACATCAGTGGAGCTGTGACATTGGGGTATGAGAATGTAACACATATCTAAGGACACAGAGTAGACGCTCTCTGCTCACAGCTGATGGCTGGTATGTGCCTCTCTCACTTCACCTTTGTTATGGTTTCCTCAGCTGACATTTCACATTAATCCGGTTCGGCACACTGATCATCACTGCCTCGGAGAAACACCTCCACAAGGGCACAACCCACCAACGTCTGCACAGCTCTTTCATGTATTAATTCTATGTCCAATAACATCACAACATACAATTTACAAGATACATTTACAGTGTTACACAAAACATGTTACATATTAAATGGGAAGGTTAATAATTACACAAAATCCTTGTATATACACTTAAAAAATTAAAGTTGAAAAATATCTCATTGAAAATGTACTTAAAGATCCTATATTATGCTATTTTTCGCATTTCAAAGTCTACCCTAAGGGCATAGTTGATAACAATAATAGTTATAACATAATGGTTATAAATATCACCCATATTTTGGACCTCGATGGCTCATCCTGGTGAGAAGGCCTCGTTCGTCTGCTCATCCGAGGGGAAGGATAGAGACTGTTCTCTAGCTAAAGACAGCAGAAATCCATTTAAAAAAACACTTTGGGCACATATACGAGGCACCAATAGCACTGTAAGAAGGTTAAAAGATTGATTGATTGATTTATTGATTGATTAAAGATTGATTTTGCCTGATATAGGCCCATTAATTAAAGTATCCGTTGAAAAATATAATTTTCCTCTTTAGTCTCAAAGTATTTCACACTTAAAGAGAACTGTTAAAGTGTCAAATGTAGGGATTTTGACAAAGACTTGCATATATGAGATGCATATATTTTATCAAGATGTATGTGTTGTTTTTTGTTGTTGCTCAAAGCCTGGGTTTGAATTCAAAACCTTAAGTCAGAATGTCACCATGAATATGCTAAAAATAACTCTTATAACCAAATGAAAAGTACTTTAAATTTTTCCTGATATATACCATTGTGTAGGTTTAATGGCTAAGATCTAAATGATATTTATGAATTGACTATAGTGCTGTGTTTACTTAGCCAGAGCAGAATTATTCATAGAGTGGCTTTCTCCAGCTATAATGCATTTTTCTAGACCTGTTGACAGAAATAGTTTGTCACAATATTTTGCTCTAAACTAATGTGCACGGTGGCAGCGCATCCATAACTCAGGCTTAAAATTATAGTCTGGCTTTTGTGAAGCAAGGTTATTCAAGGCTGAAACTTAAAACTGTGCCTTTTTGGAGAAAAATAAATGTTTATCACTAACAGTTTGAGATTGGTGACAGTATAACCAGATTTATGAGCTAAAATAACAAAATGTAATGAAAATAATCAAGACTCAGACACTTCACATTGCATTTTTCATTCACTCCACAACTGGTGATGGTAAGAGAGAAAGGAAAAGAGACAGTCAGTCCAACCAACACTACTCACTCAGGTGTCTTGCCGATGGACACAACAGCAGTGTGCATTGGTCTGAGCTGGGATGGAACTGCCATCTTTGTGTACAGTCACAAATGTAGATGCAGAGATCAGTGAAATGTAAACACAATCCCAGGTTCCTAGGTTCAATAGGTCAGACCTATTGAACCTATACTGAATAAACATGCATAATTGTCACGAGAGTTGACACAATACTACAATTTCAAACTAGATTTCAATACTAAGAATTAGGCTGAAAACTTTATACCGATTATGATAAACAAACTTTTTTATACAACAGAGTGGATTCTTCAACGCAAAATGATATTGTTCTTTCTTTATGTTTCTATGTGCTGATAAAGCTCAAGATCATTCTAAAACTGTTCAGGAAAGTTTAAATTGTACTGTTTTAGTGATTGTTTGAGAGTGTTTTTCAAACTTCCTATAAGTTATCTGTTCTTTTCTTCTTGTAATTTCCCCATGTGTGGACAATAAAGGATTATCTTATCTTATCTTATCTTAATGTGAAGTAATGTCTTTTCACCCTCCGAGGAAACTGCTGTTGTGATTTTGGGTGTTACAAAAATAAATTGAAATTGAAATTGAAATGAGTATCTAGTTTTGATACTATTAGTTAATTTGTATCTGATTTTCGATACTTTTGATTAATCTAATTTTCGTTATTTATCATATTAGTTTACCCCTTTGGTTAAAAAAATAAATAAATAAATAAAATAAATCTCCCTAAACTGTTGAATGTATGCTTTAACACCTCTTGATTATATTGTAACTCTTCCTAACAGCACATGTCTCCCTCCAGTGTTCTCCCTGTCACGCTCTGATGGGAGGACACCACGAGTGACTCAGCTCTGCGATATCGATGGCCCGCGGTGACATTACTCAGTGCCACCCTGCTAAATGTGTAAACATGTATGTATGCTAATGACAGATGGAGAAAAAACAACAACATCGTAACCAGCCTCATGTAGAGTGGACATAAAAAGTCTACACACCTCTGTTAAAATGCCAGGTAATGTGATGTAAAAAAAAATTAGAATAAAGCCTAAAGAATAAAACCTAAAGAATTCCGCAGACACTCATAATGCCCCATTAATTTCACTGGGGAGTAATAGCACACGTACTACTGCGAAAGCGATTAGGTATATGAGGTATAACTTGTTGAAATTGGTTGAAGCGTTAAGGAGTTGAGACTGGCTAAATGGAAAATCATCGCTCAAAAATATAACATATAGCGTCTAGCGTCTACGCAGACACTCAATGACGTAACTGGGGATGTGGTTGTGTTCAGAATCAACCAATCACATTCAAACTAATGTTAAATAAGAGTCACTACACACGGCCATCATTTGAATAGCCTCTGATTAACCTCCAACAAAGTTCAGCTGTTCTTGTAGGCTTTCCCTGACCTTTTCTCAGGCGCATCTTTCAGCCAAAGCCATGGTCCACAGAGGGCTTCCAAAGCATCAGAGAGATCTCATTATTAAGAGGTATCAGTCAGGAGAAGGGCACAAGAGAATGCCCAAGACTTATACACCACTGAACACAGTCATCGTCAAGTGGAGAAAATACTGCACAATATTGACATTACCAAGAACTGACTCCAAAATTGATGAAAAGATGAAAAGAAAACTGGTCGGGGACGCTGCCAAAGGCCTACAGCAACATTGAAAGAGCTGCAGGAAGTATTGGCTGTGTAGTACATGTTATGATAATCTCCCGTATTATGGTGAAGGGTGGCAAGATGAAAACCTTTTCTTACAAAGAAAAACAGTTGAGCCAGGCTAAATTTTGAACATTTGAAGGTCGCCAAAAGGCATGCAGGAAAATATGTTTAAATGAGTTTAACTTATTGGCCATAACTCCAAAAACAACACTGCATATGACCAAAAGCCACAGTGAAGTGGAGGCAGCATCATGCTCTGGGGCTGTTTTCCTGGAGGGAATTATGAACATTTCCTAATACTAGTCCATGTTGGCTTAAAACCTTCAGGCTTCTGCTTTTAGCAGAAGCCTTTCAGCACAACAATGAGCCAAAGCATACATCCAAATCAATAAAAGAATGGCTTCAGCAGAAGAAGATTAAAGTTTTGGAATGGCCCAACCAGAGCCCAGACCTGAATCCGATTGAAAGTCTGTGGGTGATCTGAAGAGGGCTGTGCACAGGAAGTGCCCTCACAATCTGACTGATTTGAAGACAAGTGGGCAAATATTGCAAAGTCCAGATGTGCCATGCTGATAGAATCTGAGTGCTGTAATAAAGTCAAAAGGTGGATCAACAAAGCATTAGTGCACTTATGCAACCACATTATTTTTACTCCCCAAAGCAATAGATTAAAAAAAAAACTGAATCATATAGGTTATAGGTCACATTAAAGGTGGAAAAGATTCTGAAATTATTTATCTTGGTGTCATTCACAAAACCTGGCATTTAAACAGAGGCGTGTAGAGTTTTTATATCCACAGTGTTTGTGAGGAAGTCTGCTTTATTCACCTTTCCTGAATACCTACTGTACAAGATAACAACCATTCAGGCAGGAAAACATTTAACTGTTTGTTTATTTTCACTGTGACTGTAATGACCCTAACTTGTTCAGTATGCATTACATCAGTCATATCGAAGGTTGCATATTTTAACAACCAATCAACATTTAGGGATGTGTTTGTCTGCATGCAAAAAGGTAATTATCTTCAGTCAATAAAACAAAACAAACACATCAATACATATCCTTGAGCTCAGGAGGAGGTATATCATTTTCATTTTGAATGTGTAAACTCCTCATAAAACATAGACACAGGTTGTGTTATATGCTATATGGAGAACAAGGTGGGAAAAGTGTTTTTATTTGAGAATTTAGCCGTATTCAAGAGAAAATGGTTTACCAAATTGGCACATTGTCAAAGGAATGAGATAATTGCTCTGCCCTACTGCCAATCTGTTGCAATTGAATTCAAAAATTCCAAAAATACCCCATCTGCCCCTCTGACCACCAACAATCACTCACACACCAGATTCATACAAGGCACAGCGGGTGAAATGTCTTGCCGAAAGTTACGACGCCTGAACTTGGAACAGGAATTAATCCTCCACCATTTGGTTTAGTACGAGAACAGAGCAACTGAGCTTAGTCTCAAAGAGCGCTGTGTTTCCCTCCCACCTGCTCCACAATGAGCTTACATGTATTTTGTTAATACAGGGGGTCTAGTTGATTAAAAAAACAAACTTATTGTGTGTTTTTGATAACTTCTATTTTTCTGCTAGTCAGCTGCATGTCTGTAATGAAACTAAATCCTCTTTGTTTAATATTCTATGGTTCATTTGGCAGACATTTCACGTTTGTCTGATAATTAAAACTCGACAAATAGGTTTAAAGTCATGTTTAAACACATTTCTGTTGAATTGACGCAATATCATTTGATTATCTTTATCCGGATAGTCAAAAAAATATATATACATTAATTTTGGTCAATATTGAGCGATGATTACCAGTACAACAATATAACTTTATGACGTACAGTGCTGTGATTATGGCATAGTCGAGATCCTGTTTTAGATGCACTTTTATGTAACGTGTTATGTGTCTGCGCTGCTGTAGTTGGAGGCCTGCAGTGGAGGCTTTAGACGGTGTCATTGGGAGTTACTCTGAATGTGAACCGCCCGCCACACACTGCAGGACACTGTCTCAAAGCACCACTATCTTTGCCCTCCAGGCTTTTGCTTTTCTGTGCGGGAAGAAAGTAAACTCTGGTGTGACTGACTTGTCCTACCTTTTCAGTGTATTTAACCTACGTGTTTATGCTGCAGGCCTCACTCTGTTAATGCATCAGCAGAGGTAGGGGAAAGGTGTGAAACTGTGTCATATATTCCATGATTAATTGACATATTTTGCAGAGTCCCTCCATGATTTCATACGGCTGCAATCGAATTAGACCCAAATGTGAATGATCCTATTTCACAGCAGTAGTGAGGTGTTATCATAATCATTGTGACAGTCTAATGAAATGCATCCTAGTCGAGAGGAGCCACATTGTATTCTGCTTCAGACGCTGGCAAACAGAGCTCAGTACAATGCAGGTTTGGACCCAAAAAAACAAAAGTAGATTCCTGCCATTTGCAGAAACAGAAACGAAAAAATAATCTGTTCACAAAAAGACGCTCATCACATTTGTGCTCTGGTATTTCTGGTTCTTGACACAAATGGTATTTATGACCATCACAGAAATCACATACCTGTGTTTTTTATATTGCACTTTTCCCGTGAATTGGAATTTCACTTTTTTCCATTGAATGAATGGACAATTTATAGATGAAGCCCAGTGGGATAGCTCAGCCTTGGCGTCGCTGCCTGCTGTGTCTCTCTTACGTCATGAGAGGCATGTAGGCTGCGGGCTAATGCTAACGGCATGATTGGCAGTTGTGTGAAAGGCTGTGCACTGCAGAGCCACCCCAGGGTGCAGCCCTCTGAATTATGAATGGACGGACTGAAGCTATTACCTGCATGTGTCAACTGCACATCAGAAGGATCTAATGCTCCCTTCACATCCATTTACCATATCACATACATGTTCTCTCAACTAATGCCGTCTGACAGATGAAACCTCAACTGACAAAACAACCCGCTAAACGTGCTCTACTGTAGTTTACTGCGTGACAGTTATAATATATGATAATGATGATAGAAATGTACAATAAAAGGCATGCAAAAAAAAGGTATTAGACATGTACTTTGACTAAATCTGAATACAAAATCTACAATATGAACAGAACAGCAGAGGATGGGAGTGGCAATATGACAAATGAAAAACATATTTATTCAAAACTAGTCAGGTGAAAAATCAGGTGAATGTATTACTTCCAAAAGTCATTTAGGTATATTTTATTTACACACACCTGGAGCTAGAGTGACACGTAACATAAGCAAAGTTGCATATTGTGATAAAATGTGAATATATGATTATATTTCTGTGATGTATTTTATCTGCATAATAGTGATATTTTATCTGCATCATTAGTCTAAGAGAAGAACGGGTGTGTGACAGCATTTGTTTGTGAAGGGGTCGTAAAGATGGTCCAAAGGATGTTTACCCTAGGGGGGGTGATAACCCAGAGGAGTCTGGGTAATGTTTACCCAAGGCTTGATCTCTACGGAAAAATACCAAGTGCCTTGATGTGAGGCTGACCAATGAGAAATGTGACCCGCCTATTCCAGAATATCTAATAAAACCAACCAGCATGGGAAAAAATGGTGTGAGACGCGGGGGTGAGACGCAGGAGGGTCAGCCAGGCTCCTTACAACGGCCTGGCTGACACAGTCCCCGCGTTTTCTCCCATGCATGCCACACAAATGTCTGATGTTTCTGTGTCGTTTCATATTCTAGGTTGAATTGTGTTCTCAATGTGTTACGGAATAGCATCGGTGTATGTCTAATTCCATGACATTTTCTGGTCCTTCGAGCCGGATGACAAGCAGCCCTTCACGGAGATTGACGGGTGAATCGGTGAAGTCTGTGCACAGCTGAAAGAAGTCCACTTTTCCCGTGGCCGCCCATCGCACCTCATTCTCCGCGAGGAGAGCGCGTCGTTTCTAAGCAGCAGGAGAACACAGGCGACGAAGAAGGTCAGACAAAATTTTGTGTGTGAAAAAGAGTTAGCCATGAAACGTTTTATGCATTAGTTTGATATTTACTGGAAAAATATTGTAGGCGGGACGAGATAAGTTTCTCACATAAAGCAAGGCAGTTAGGTATTACTGAGGAAATACCCAGTGTCATATTACTGAGGAAATATTGTAAGCTTATGGACGAGATAAGTTTCTCACATAAGCAAGGCAGTTAGGTATTACTGAGGAAATACCCAGTTTAATATTACTGAGGAAATATGTGTGAATGTAAGCGCTGTGCACGAGCGAAGTAAGTAAGAGAGAAGTGTGAATGTGTGAATGAGGATTAATAGTGATTAACTAACGAGTGTGAGAATCACAATTAATCATACAAGGGTTACAAGGCGTTATTCTGAGAGATCTAAAATTTGCAGTCATGGGTGAATCATTAAACACCACGTTTATGTCCGGAGGAATCTAATAAGGAATTTTCTCTAGAAGCTTGACATTGACCGTGACTGTAAAGCAAGTAGTTTTTCTCTCAGACGACCGAGACCACATAATGCCAGAATTATCACCCCAAACTGTAAAAAGACAAAGGAAAAGTCATAAGAGGATTTTGGAGGGAGACTTCCAGCGTGCTCAGATGACGTGGCAGAGAGGGGGAGATAAGGGGGGTCAACAAGGCAGGAGAGGGGAAAGCAGTTCAGAGGACGCTCTGAACTGATGAAAAAAGAAAAACTAAACTCAGCTGGTTTTAAATTTTAGTATTTGAGAGCTCTGTAGAACAAATTTAAGAATTTTGTTTGATTGACAACAATCAATTATAAAGATTGTATTAAACTTGATAAGAGATGAAGATGAATTCAGATTTTTATAGATGGCCAATATTTTTGGGGAATGTGATCACAGACAGGACACTTCCTGTCCCCGACATAGAAGACAAAAGTTGTGTTTTTACGGTATCGTGTTTTTTGTGTGCACCAAACAAAGCCATGTTTTGTTTTGTTTTATTTTTGGACTTGACAAAATTATCTTTTGGACTTATTATGTAACCATAATGCATGACTAGATGAAAGTACAGGACGAAAAGACAGAAGTGTTTTTAAATTTAGAATCAAATGCAGGCACAGGCCTGGGAAGTGATAATATGGTTAAATGAGTGACTACTGAAGTTTTTGGACATAGAATGAGTAGTAAGTAAAGTGATAGTAAAAGTTATATCAGTAACTTATTTATTTGTATTATCATGAGGAAACCTCGTATTGCATGTAGACGTAAGTGAGGGAATAAGTTAAATAGTGACGTCCGATGTCCTCCTTGGAAAGACATGAATGGGTCATTAACTAAAGACAACAGGACACCAAGTCATAAAAGATAGTCAGAGATAACAGGGGCTATTGACTGGCAAAGAATCTGGAGGACTCAGGATGGAGCAGATGTTGTTATCTTTGCGTATCAACAGCAACACCTCAGGGGGGGTTGACGTGATGGGTAATAGGAAAAGTTAAAATTAACAGGGAAAGAATTTGACATTCTAAAGTAAATGCCTGAAGGATTGTGGAGATTCAATCAAGAATTGAATAGATTTAAATAAGACAATATCATCTAAATTTAGACGCTATAGAAGTTATGAAAACCAGTGATAACAGGACTTAAACATTATAGGACTCAGGACGGAGTCAGGACGGACCCGGGGGGAGGAGTGTAATGCAGAAGAATAAATTTTATGAGACCCGCAGATTACCTGAAGATACTGAAAACTAAACAGGGGGATGGGTAATCAATGCATGAGTTTAGAAGCAGAATGACAGGGATATTTTAAAGATAACTAACTGGAATCCCAGGGGATGCAGCGTCTGATACTTATATCAGCAGCAGAGAGAAAGTAAAAGCAGGTTACAAGTGAGGGTAAGAGTAAGTGAAAAGAGAGAAAGAAAAAGCAGGTTTAGAAATTTGGAAATGGGTGTTTCCTCCGTTGCGAGAGGAAGACAGAGAGAGAGACAAGGGGAAAAAAGGGTTGATACAAAATTATGTGCCTTATAACCAAGGGGAAGGTTTAGGATCGTTTTGATTTGTTAATACACATATAGACTTGCTAGAACAAACTAATACACAATGTTTGTAAAGCACCACATGAGCAGGTGTGAGAGATTGAGTTTGAATCTCACCTGAAGCACATATAAAAGATTAGCACATATTACATTAGATGTGTGACTTTATGCAGGCCACACCCACAGAGGAGATGTGAAATTATTAATTATGTGAAGAATTCTAAGTTGTGAACTGACCCTTATGGCCAGCTCAACGGGGGAATTATTGAGACAATTATTATTGTTTGATGTATTTGTATTGCACACACACACACACACACACACACATATGCGCGCACACGTGGAGACCAAACATTTAGAGTTTGAGACATTTAGAGTTTAAGACATTTAGAGTTTGAAACTTTTAGAGTTTGAAACATTTAGAGTTTGAAACATTTGGAGTTTGAAACAAATGGTGGTAAAACAGGTTAGGGCAGTGTCGGATAACAGACACATAGACGGATTACAGACACACAGGGTGGGGGCCCAGCGCCGTGGAAGGGGGGCTCAGCCAGGGATGTGACCACTGAACTGTGAAAGGTCAAGAGGTGACATTGCGGAGTGGAGTGACGGACGCAATTCCATCTCTTCCTTGATTACATACTGGATTAGTGAACGTTGTAAACTATCTGGATTATTTAATTTTGTTTAAATGTAGTAGTTTGAGAAATGGGAATTCCATATCTCAAAAAGGAGGGATATGATACGTGCAAACAAATATTCCGAATCAATAATTACTAAAAAAAAAATTGTAAACAAGAAAACTGTTTGAAATAGACAGAATTGTCGAAAAGACTTTGTTTATCACCGCAGCAGAGAACGTGTTGGAGATGTGGTGTTTACAGAGACGAGCCAGGTGGACGAGCAAAGTGGACGGAGCCACACCGTGTCGTCCTCACACCGACCATTGGAGGGACGAGAACATGGGTGCTCTCATGGGAAAGTGAAAGAAATGTCTGGACAACACAGCGGCAGATCCATAACATCGCAGACGCAGGACTTCGTTTGTATGAGTTTTGTCCAGAGTCTACGGTAGAGTACGATACTCTGCTACGATGAACGAGAGACAGAGGCTACGGTGCGCAGAGTACCATACTCTGTGGAAAAAGAATCAACAGTTATCATCATCACAAGCGATGACGATAATATGGGTGCTGAACACCTGTATTGTGCGCCGGACAATCGGGACAATCGGGACAATCGATCAACATACACAACTGTGTATACCGGTTAATGGAATATAGAGGGAAGAAAATAAGTGATCAACTTGAAAGGTTATGAAATGCATAATGTATAATGTACAATGTATAATTGACATGACAGTAGCTGAAGAAACACAATGGCATATTATACAGCCACAGTTGTTTACACTAACTAAGAGAGTTTTTTATCTGCTACAACATAACTACATGTAATGTTAATGAGAGTATGAATTGAGATGGGAAATGTACCAGTTCATATGTGTCATAGGTGTGACCGAAGCGAGCAGCGGGAGGAGGTCTCTTAAGGAACCAAGAGAGGACGTATGGTGATGTGGGGACACTTGTGGGACGTTGTGCCTATGTATCCCTTTTGTGGCCAGCCATGGTCATAACAAAGACCAGCATCACCCAGAACCATACCGCAGGGTCAAGGTCGAGAGGTTAGTGGACAGTCTGGTCCCAGTAGCACCTGATACTACGTATTTGATTCTATTGGGGTGTCCAGAGAGGTCCCTGACGAGTCAAACTGACCAGAGAGCAGCGGGTTTGAGGGCTTTCCGATTGTACTTCTATATTTCCCATCACACCGCACAAAATTATAGACAAGATAAATTGTCTGTTTGTCAAATTACAGAGATTGACCAATCTGACTCAAAATTTAGGACAGTAATGCTGTAGAAATGTTGTGGGCCGAGAGAAAAGAAGTGTGTTCAATGTTGAGAACTGTGCATAACTTTTTGTGTGTAAAAGTGTCATTTTAACACCAATATGAAAGACATGTTGAAAACTGAAAAGAATAATGTGTTTGGCATATGAGACAGTAGACTAATGCTTTGATAAACAGGAGGGAAATGTGATAAAATGTGAATATATGATTATATTTCTGTGATGTATTTTATCTGCATAATAGTGATATTTTATCTGCATCATTAGTCTAAGAGAAGAACGGGTGTGTGACAGCATTTGTTTGTGAAGGGGTCGTAAAGATGGGCCAAAGGATGTTTACCCTAGGGGGGGTGATAACCCAGAGGAGTCTGGGTAATGTTTACCCAAGGCTTGATCTCTACGGAAAAATACCAAGTGCCTTGATGTGAGGCTGACCAATGAGAAATGTGACCCGCCTATTCCAGAATATCTAATAAAACCAACCAGCATGGGAAAAAACGGTGTGAGACGCGGGGGTGAGACGCAGGAGGGTCAGCCAGGCTCCTTACAACGGCCTGGCTGACACAGTCCCCGCGTTTTCTCCCATGCATGCCACACAAATGTCTGATGTTTCTGTGTCGTTTCATATTCTAGGTTGAATTGTGTTCTCAATGTGTTAAGGAATAGCATCGGTGCATGTCTAATTCCATGACACATATGCTCATACATTTAAACACCAAGGACATCAGAGTTCACCCTGCAGCTCTTCCCCCTGCAGCTCCATCCTTAACATAATAAATGCCTTCTCCTTTGTAATATTAGGACAAATTTTGTCCTTTTGACAGCGTAAAGTTTATTATATTTCCCCAATTTGACAATCAACATTTCCTAGTCCATCATGAGCCATTCCCTGAGGTCCTGGTGCCATGCTTTTTCATGCAAGTGTCATGTTTTTGAATTAATTATTTTGAAAGGGTACTGGAGGTTTGTTTTGATACTATCTGTGTCTTTCTTGCGTTTCCTCTGCTGAAAAGCCTGGAGACACAATTTGAGCAAAGCGTGGTGTAAGCGCGCCTCTTTGACAAGCGTATAAGTAGGTGGTCTACATTTTCAATATTAAAAGTGATTCCTATGGGCGGTTAATTGCTGTTATAATCATTTGGGGTAAATTGGGGTAAACAGATTGCAATTTCTGACATTATTTAACATGATTTTTATAGACCACAGCAATATTTCCTGCCATGAAATAAATATGAAGCTGTGATTATGTTACATATTTAATGAACGCTATTACTTTGTGGCATCCCCAGTCCCACTGACAAAGGCCTGTGTTAATTCTATTTAAGCATGTGTTGATTAGTTCCATCTTGGTGTCTCTCAAGTGCACCCTGCTCTGTATCTGTCTGTCAGCCCAGCCGTATATCTCCGTTTCTCGAGTCCAAAGCCATCTGAGTCTACACCTGATCCTGCCTGTCTGCCTCTGCCCCACTCACACTGCACCCCTGTCATCTCTGTATGCTTTCCAGCGCAACAAAGATCTATTTTTAACATTTTCTTATCAAAATGTTGCTCTTATTTGACTGTTGTATTGTTCACGGTGAAACAGGTTTTCAAAATTACTAGGTCAACAACCCCGGGCATTGTTTACTTGCTTGTTTGAAGTGTTGTTGATTCCCGTCACCCCCACATATTTTTTAAATAGTGTGTAATGTGTCGTTCTTTGATATGTTTGAGTGAAAAAGGGCAGCATCGATCACAAGCAGCGATCAGTTTTGTTACAGTTTGTCCTTGTTTCTTTGTAAAGCTATTATCTGTTTCTTTAACCTCGCCTCAGCTTGTCTTCATATATGCTGTTTTAAATTGAAATTTTCCACAGTATGGCATTAGATATCTTGCATTTTTTCAGTTTCAAATATTGTGTTAAAATACTTAATATACAAACAACAAATTATCATGTCTAATTCTGCATAAAATGAAGGAAAATACTGTGTTTAGAGCTGTTCAAACGTTTTTTGAAATACATGAGATTCTTTCATTAGGTTTGCGGTTCAAAGGCCTGTTTCATTTAATCAGTTCTCCTGGATGTGTTTGAAAATTTGAACTTTGAACAGATTTTTTCCTATTGTTAAAACAGAAATTGCAAATCTAATCGCAATATTTGTCCGAAAAATGGAATATAGATATTTTATCCAAATCGCGTCGCTCTAATGGAGTTTTAAATTGAGCTGGAGGTCAAACTTTTCTGGTGGAATTTGCTGTTTGAGTTTCAGATTGAAGATTTGTTTCTGGCTCATACCTCTGTAATTACCGGGCTTATACCACATGAAACAAAACTTACCACAAAGTTTAACATTATCTCTGTCAGTATAAATAAACACAAGTGAAATAATTCTCCCACAATAGCCTCAGATAAAGCTGCCATTGTTCAACTCCAATTGTTGTAAATTGAATGAACTTTAAGACCTGAGATTAATGTTTGTGGAGCAAATTCCAAACAAATAATTATACAGTTCAACATTTGTGGATTTCTATTTTGAATATTTCTTTCAAAAACAGGGAATCAGCTTTAGACTGCATTCATGTTTTAGAATTTGATGATGTCATAATGTTAGATAGAGGGCAGGAACTGAGATTTATAGTTTTTTAAAGAAATATCCTAAATAAACATCCCCAAATCAATCAATGAATTAATTAATGTTTAGCCTTTTTACATGGCACGTTACAACACAGAGAAGAACACAAGACAGGGAACATAATCCTCATTTCAGATAAAGACCAGAGCATGTTGATGTAACTCTACATACTGATTGTCTCTGTATTACAATATATTAACCATAAACCTGGACAAAACATCTACATTCAGTCATCATTCTTGACCTGCCCTCACCCCAATGTATTTGGAACTCTATAACGTTGCATAAACAGAACAGGTAAGCTATTTGGTCTAACTTGCTCTCTCTTTTCGTGCCTCGGACTTGTTTTCACATGCTGTTTATGTTTCACTCTTTATCTGGAACCCAAATGTGAAAGAATTTTGAGCCGGTTCGACTCGACAAGCCGCATTTCGTGACTGCAGTGTTGCCCGTACTGCTTCCCCTGTCAACTGTCCTGCGGGGAGGTGCGTTTACATGTGTGTGATCAGCTTGACCTGCGCTGCTCTGAAAATGTGTGCTGTTATCTTTCATCAGGTTCCCATTGCGGCTGCCAGGACTCGCACTGCGTCTGACCTTTTTACACCAAACTTAAATCACTTTGTCACAAGCTCTTAAGAGAGTTTGGGCCAGGCCTGCTGCTTTTGTGATACAAGATATTTAACTGTTCTTGACTGATTCTCCGCTGCAACCTGGGATGTGCCGTGTAGCAGAGTGATCCAGTCTAGAATCAAAGGGCAAGGTTTGAGATGGTTGTTTGGTTGGACTGCCTTTCGCTCGCCTTCAGTTTAAAACTCTAATTGAGTAGATCAGAACTAGCTATTTTGCCTTTGATTAGTAATGTGTTGTTGTTGTTTCTTTGCTTCTCTGGTTTCGAGCGAGTACAAAAACAAAAACAACTAGATCAGTGTTTCCCAACCAGTGGTACGCGTGCCAGGGGGGACTTGGAAAGACTTCAGGTTTCAAAAGAAAAGTTTGGGAAATAATAATAATTAATTAATAATAACTAAAACAGACAATACATTTTCCCTAGTACTTTAGAGCACTTTAGAGGATGCTTGGAGTGTGTAACAATATTTAGGCTGAGTACTACTGTATTATTATCATCAACAGTAGGCAATAATGACAAAAGATTTTCATGAACGAGGGATCAATTTAGGACCGAGGTTGATAGAGCTCTTCTCAGCCATCATTAGAGCCCTCACAGTGTATTCTCCAAGGGCAGTGCAAAAAAACAAAAAGAAACTGGACACTATTATCGATAGCTTCAACAAAACTGATCAAGAACATGGTTTGAAAAGGTAATTGCCATTATTGATTGGGACATGATGAAATGATCAGCATACACTTTGGTAAATCCTGAGCAGGGG
>NW_027316500.1:17252025-17255334 GCF_026437365.1 Eucyclogobius newberryi | reverse complement strand
AGAGGGAGAGAGAGAGGGAGAGAGGGAGAGAGAGAGAGTGAGGGAGAGAGAGAGAGAGAGGGAGAGAGAGAGGGAGAGAGAGAGAGTGAGGGAGAGAGAGAGAGAGAGGGAGAGAGAGAGGGAGAGAGGGAGAGAGAGAGAGTGAGGGAGAGAGAGAGTGAGAGAGAGGGAGAGAGGGAGAGAGAGAGAGTGAGGGAGAGAGAGAGAGAGAGGGAGAGAGGGAGAGAGAGAGAGAGAGGGAGAGAGAGAGGGAGAGAGGGAGAGAGAGAGAGTGAGGGAGAGAGAGAGAGAGAGGGAGAGAGGGAGAGAGAGAGAGTGAGGGAGAGAGAGAGAGAGAGGGAGAGAGGGAGAGAGAGAGAGAGAGGGAGAGAGAGAGGGAGAGAGGGAGAGAGAGAGAGTGAGGGAGAGAGAGAGTGAGAGAGAGGGAGAGAGAGAGAGTGAGGGAGAGAGAGAGTGAGAGAGAGGGAGAGAGAGAGGGAGAGAGAGGGAGAGAGAGAGAGAGAGAGTGAGAGAGAGGGAGAGAGGAGAGAGAGAGAGTGAGAGGGAGAGAGAGAGAGTGAGGGAGAGAGAGAGTGAGAGAGAGGGAGAGAGAGAGTGAGAGAGAGGGAGAGAGAGAGTGAGAGAGAGGGAGAGAGAGAGGGAGAGGGGGGGGGGGGTGAGAGAGGGGGGGGGGAGAACGGGTAGAGGAGAATGAGGAAGAAGTCGTCCTTTCTGTGCGCCGCGTCCCATTGCCACCGCCGCCACTTGCAACAGATAATAGGGGTTTGCTGATGAAGCGCCTCCCCGGTCATTCGATCATACAGGTCGCGCCGGTGAATGGAAAACTGGGAGTAATCCAACTGTAGACAGGATCAACAAATATAACCGCGTAAGAAGAAAAGAAAAAAGCTGCAGTGCATGGGAATCCTGAATGCTCTGCCTCTCTGTGCGCGTCTTGGTTGGTATATAAGAGGTCCCTGCGTCTCCATTAGCCTTCCCCACTGCCGGACTCACCTCCACTACAACTACTAGCGCCGGTACTACAGCCCGCGCCCGCCGCGTGATCCGCGATCGAGCTTCAGTGCGCGGACCGCTCTCCTCCAAGTGACAAAAGCCAGGTAAGATTTGTGCGAACGCGAGCGGGAAACGACAAGTTGACGTGTTTTTACGCAGAGCTGTGTTGTAAAGGCAATAGAGGTATGAATGGAACAGAGCGACCGTGTCTAGCGTTGGGAATCAGTGGATACAACGTGGAGATCCAAGCCACACGTTCTGATTTCAGCTCTTTTTTTTACCCCCCGTGTCATTACACTTTAGTTTGTATGTTTGCACTACTCTTTCATGCCCCGTCCCCCTTTTTCCCCTCTTGGTTGATTATTTGGGGAATACGCGTTACGCATGCAGAGCACGTCCAGATAAGCACGCGGGTACATTTTATTGGCTTCAGCATGGAAGTTGGAGGGGGAAAACCCATGCGCGAGAACCATGGCTGTGAGCCCCCCACCCAGTGTTCTTTGAGGATGGAAATACTCAGGAGGATGGATCGTCCAGTTGCTTGAAGAGGCGCGCGCCGGGTGACAGATTTACGCAATCCTGCAGCGTTACATCCTTTGCGCCAAATGTATGCGAGACACTGACGGGGATTTGATACTGTACACTGAGGGAAATACTGCGATTAAAGCAGATTGTTTACCACACATTCATATGTTGCGTGGCTTAATGGTGAGGTTTGGGTTTTCATCAGAGGTTTGTTGTATCATGTCCTACACCAAAGTGCTCTGTGGTTTTGGAGAATCCTTTTGCGCATCACTGTTCCATGGCGCGCCGCACAAGCAGGTGCCAGAAAGCATTTAAAGTCTTGTTCACATCCGCTTGACTTCTTCCCGGTGCCGTACAGCATAAGGCAGACTCCGGGTCATATTATCCTCAAGTAGAAGTCTATTTATTCATATACTTTTGAGTAGACGCGCTCTGCAGATGTGTTGCCTTTCATATGAAGCCAGAGGCAGTGCAGCGCAATAATGCATCACACAGCAATATAAAATGCACAGATATGGCTAAAGTGAAGCCTTTTCCAACGCAGTGCTGCGTCCTAGAGCTCTGGTTTGAATTTGACTACATTTGCATGCAGAGATGCAAGAAATCAGCCAGATCCTTTCACTTCAGAGGGAGACTGCGGTTCCATGGTGCCATTGTGGATTCATATTTGTCTTGTTTGATTACACAGGTCAAAGCATACAAAGTCTATGTCCCTAAGACTTTATATCACATTATGCAGCTAAAATTGTTAATACATTTGGATTGCAACACATTTGAGATCATTTGGCTCAAGACAATGCACACATAGATCATTCATATTTACAGATAAATTATGACCATATACTATTAGTTCTACTAACAGTGGAGTCATTTTGGATTCTTTTGAATTGGAAGAGCATGATCCCAACCATGACCACGGCTGTAACTTCAGTGACGTTTATATATTGAGTCTTAACATAAAACAAGCATTTAGTTTCCATAGTGTCAATTTTTGGATCCCACGTTTAAAGAGCAATAAGTGTCTACTTTCAATATGTTTGCAGTCAACAACATTCTCTAACAAGGTCATGACACTGCCACTGGAAAAGGGCAAAAACAAAAACCTACACACTGTCACATTGCATTGTAAACCTTCATTTGGGCTGTGCTGTAGGTGATACTGTGACTTGGATCTCACTGGTCAATATCTATTAAGAAAAAGGCTAGTTTTCCATGTCACGCCAAAGTTTAATCCATCAAATCAATGCACAGATTTTAAACTCCTCATCTATCATAGGCTATACTTATGCGTATGCATTGTCATGTAATGGGTTAATGCATACTCCTTAGCCTCGCACTGCATGCTGTCTAAATAGGTTTTCATTTCACCGGATCATCCCAGATTCTAGACGCGGGTTCTTTAGTTTTCCCCATGGAGAATAGAGCCTCTAATATGACAGGCGTCTTTAGCTTTGCAGTGTGAAGGCAGACCCCCACTGCCGGCAGGCTGTCATAATGTCAGCTAGGCAAAGACATACTGTTTTCTTCAGAAATGTTTAAATGGTTGTCTGTGCAATTTTGATAAAAAAAACAAAACATATTATGCTAAACCTGACCTGTTCCATTGGTTTTGTATGGAGACAATGGCAAAGAAGTGTGTGTTTATTTTCTTTAACATTATCGTGTGTTTATTAATGTAACATAACCCCGCCATTTAATTCAACAAGGTTTCACATGTCTTGACCCTGTTTTCACATGCTGTTTGATTCACTACTTCTCTGGACCACAACGTTAGTACACAGCGCTGCAAAA